>NC_060143.1:342220269-342531442 GCF_021461385.2 Schistocerca piceifrons | reverse complement strand
ATGGACGATAAATAGTTTGGACAAGAAGAGAATAGAAGCTTTCGAAATGTGGTGCTACAGAAGAATGCTGAAGATTAGATGGGTAGATCACATAACTAATGAGGAAGTATTGAATAGGATTGGGGAGAAGAGAAGTTTGTGGCACAACTTGACCAGAAGAAGGGATCGGTTGGTAGGACATGTTCTGAGGCATCAAGGGATCACCAATATAGTATTGGAGGGCAGCGTGGAGGGTAAAAATCGTAGAGGGAGACCAAGAGATGAATACACTAAGCAGATTCAGAAGGATGTAGGTTGCAGTAGGTACTGGGAGATGAAAAAGCTTGCACAGGATAGAGTAGCATGGAGAGCTGCATCAAACCAGTCTCAGGACTGAAGACCACATCAACAACATTATTATTATTATTTCATTACTGTATGAATGGTTGTAGATTATGTATAAAAGGAAATAATTTTTCACTTTTTATTTTTGTGCAATATTTATGCATCTATATTTCACAAATAACGTCTGTGGTCGGCGAATGTATGTATCAAAGCAGATAATGAAAAATAATTACAAAGATGCTTATTAAACTGCCTATAAATAGTGGAGGTTAAAACATTACTCTCTCTGTCTTCTTGTAGCCGTTAAAGTTGTTAAGAGCCTGTGGTGCTCGCTTGAATGCGTAGGTAGCCTTCGTTTGTCCTTTGATCGAGAAAGACGCCATTGGAGGTTGATACTTGTAAAAAGTGTGTACTTTCAATTTATGTTGATTTTTTGAATATAGAAATTGTTAAAATTATTACCTGTAATAATATATTGCTAGCTTGTCCAAGATTTAATTCCACATTCTTAGCAGTTTTCAGCATTCTAGGAATTTTTCATGACGCAGAGCCGTGCACCGATCGCGGGAACCGCTGCCGCGGCAAATTCAAATTAAACTGAAAGAAAGCAGTTCTCCCGCAATATAGCGGGCACGTAACGGTACATTAAAATTATCTCTTTCAGCTTCCTGGAGACTTCAGACAGAAATTGTGGATTTTATTATGTCATTTTCAGGTGGATATGGGCAGCTATTATGTTATCAGTTACGCAAATAACTCATGAGT
This sequence comes from Schistocerca piceifrons, assembly GCF_021461385.2. Classification (NCBI taxonomy): domain Eukaryota; kingdom Metazoa; phylum Arthropoda; class Insecta; order Orthoptera; family Acrididae; genus Schistocerca; species Schistocerca piceifrons. Next base: position 342,530,353 of record NC_060143.1, on the reverse strand, counting down.
GATAAAATGTTACTTGTGTGTGATCAAAGACTGCTGTGCAAAACCTGTTCTGGCTAATAACAAAATAATCAAATTTCATTTTTTTTAGTTTCATGCTCTCACGTTAGTCGTGGTAGTTAATAGGGTCCATATATTTAAAAAAAAAATTCCACTGCAGCTTTTATGTTTAGTGAACATAACATACTGTAACTTCCGTACAGGTAATAAGAGTAATTTTCTGTGCATTCAAGAGATAAAAGTAGTGAAGAGCATTTCTTTAGTCCATAATTAGTTACAGTAATGATACCACGTTCCATATCTAACAAGCCAGATCAGTGTTACATAAAAATAGTTTGAAAATTAAAGATTGCACGTCTACAGCAGGAAATCTTTCAGTGTTGTGCGTATCCCCACATAATAGGTCAAAGCGCATAAAGTTCAAATATTTTCAACTGCAGAAACTAATAGTGAGAATCGTATTTTATCAGTCGTGCCCGCAACAATAAGCAATATACCATTAATTAAAATGTTATGCCATATAAACTGCATATAAAGTAAAAAGGGTGTGCTGTGGGGATTACACGACAGTGTACATTATTAATCGTTACTGCTTCACAACCATACCTAGAAACAGCGTTGCAAAGCGACATGAAACTGAAGTACCATATCAGGACAGTTATAGGGAAGGCGAATGGTCGACATCGGTTAATTGGAAGAATTATCATCTGTAAAGAAGACACTTGTGCAACCAATTCTTGAGTACTGCTCGAGTGTTTGGGATCCCCATTACGTCGCATTGAAGAAAGACTTAGAAACTACTCAGTTGCTTACTGTTACAGTTATTGTCGATAAGTTAGAGTATTACGGAAATGCTCCACGAACTCAACTGAAAATCGGTGAAGGCAAGATGATGTTATTCCCGCGAAACACTGTTGGGAAAATTTAGAGATCCGGCGTTTGCGACTGACCGCAGAACAATCCTACTGCCACCAACATACATCTCGCATAACGACCGCGAGAATAAGACAACGGAAATATAAGTTCACATAAACTACCGTTTTTCCCTCGCTCCATTTGCGACTGGATCAGGAAATGAAATAATTAGCAGTGTTACAATATACCCTTCGCCATGCACAGTATGTCCGCTTGCGAGATATGTATATTTTTGTAGGTCCGACCTTCAACATGATGCTAGTAACTTCACTGTACCATTAATGTTTTGTAAGTTGTCTTGATTCCACGTGTAGTTTAGTGCACGCATCCCAGTCAAGTGACTAGGGATTTCCGGAAAATCAGCTACGTCGCTCTCTCACTGCACACGGGCTGGGCTCGGATACTTCAGCTCTATTCAGACTCCGGACCTCCTACGCTACCATGTCCACGCTAGTCATGTTACCAACTTCAGCGTCTCCTGATACTCCCAAAAGCCTTCTCAGAATCTAAACAGAGCAGCTTGAGCGTTGAGTGGGATTCTTTAGGTAGTTTTAGAAAAATGATAAATTTGGTGATCGGATCTGAACACCTGTGGTTGCCTATGTAACGTTTTTCAAATCTTTTTTTTTACAAACTGGTGTGCACAAGTTGTCAAAATTTGAATTGTGCTCACCAGTGATTACAGGTACACCGCAATACTCCCACGTGTATCCTCATAAATCCTTTCTGAATCAATCGGCTGCACTCTGACCGGTATGGCGAGTCGCTGGTGAACGTGTATTTAGTGTCGTGGTACCAGGAGTTTGTGGTTTTGCGATGGCTGACCTGAAGAAGCAGAGTGTCCGTATGAATTTTAAAACCAAACTTGCGAAATTCGCAGCACAAACGCACCAAGTGATGGAGCAAACTTCTGTAGATGGGTCTAGGTATTTCAGAAACGGACCAACAGAGACTGATAATGGCAACCGCACCGGTCGACCATCAGCTGCCATCAAAGCAAAAAACTTCCAGAAAGAGAGAATTGTGATTCTTGCGTGCTAACATCCCATAGACGTTGGGGCTCACATGCGGTTCCTCGTCGATGAAATGTCTTCGCTCAAACTCGTCTAGGGGTTGAACCGCATGTGTCTCATTACACGCCCTAAATTACACTACTGGCCATTATAATTGCTACACCAAGAAGAAATACAGATGATAAACGGGTATTCATTGGACAAATATGTTATACTAGAACTGACATGTGATTACATTTTCAAGCAATTTGGGTGCATAGATCCTGAGAAATCAGTACCCAGAGCAACCACCTCTGGCCGTAATAACGGCCTTGATACGCCTGGACATTGAGTCAAACAGAGCTTGGATGGCGTGTACAGGTACAGCTGCCCATGCAGCTTCAACACAGTTCATCAAGAGTAGTGACCGGTGTATTGTGACGAGCCAGTTGCTCGGCTAGCATTGACCAGACGTTTTCAGTTAGTGAGCTATCTGGAGAATGTGCTGGCCAGGGCAGCAGTCGAACATTTTCTGTATCCAGAAAGGCCCGTACAGGACCTGCGACATGCGGTCGTGCATTAGCGTGCTGAAATGTAGGGTTTCGCAGGGATCGAATGAAGGGTAGACCCGTGGGTTGTAACACATCTGAAATGAAACTTCCACTGTTTAAACTGCTGTCAATGCGAACAAGAGGTGACCGAGACCTGTAACCAATGGCACCCCATACCATCACACCGGGTGATACGCCAGTATGGAGATGACGAATACACGCTTCCAATGTGCGTTCACCGCGATGTCGCCAAACACGGATGAGACCATCATGATGCCGTAAACAGAACCTGGATTCATCCGAAAAAATAACGTTTTCGCCATTCGTGCACCCAGGTTCGTCGTTGAGTACACCATCACAGGTGCGCCTGTCTGTGATGCAGCGTCGAGGGTAACCGCAGCCATGGTCTCCGAGCTGATAGTCCATGCTGCTGGAGACATCGTCGAACTGTTCATGCAGATGGTTGTTGTCTGGGAAACGTCCCCATCTGTTGACTCAGGGATCGAGACGTGGCTGCACAATCCGTTACAGCCATGCAGATAAGATGCCTGTTATCTCGACTGTTACTGATACGAGGCGGCCGTTGGGATCCAGCACGGCGTTCCGTATTACCCTTCTGAACCCACCAACTACATATTCTGCTAACAGTCATTGGATCAGGACCAATGCGAGCAGCAATGTCGCGATACGATAAACCGCAATCGTGTTAGGCTACAATACGATCTTTATCAAAGTCGGAAACGTGATGGTTCGCATTTCTCCTCCTTACACAAGGAATCACAACATGGTCGGCGCGCGGGTAACGCGGTCTGAGACGGGCACAGGGCAGTTCTGGTCTAGACACCAAAGAGTATAGTTCGGCTGGAGGCACCAAAGGGTACAGCCGGATTGAGACGCGAAAGCGGACAGTCGGTCTTTAGGGAGATAGAATGTGAAACGACTTAGAAAATTTCGCGTTGTGTGATATCGTGGGACTTAGTCTCTGAGCGGTGAGCAGCCGCGCACCTGGTGTGAACCCTTAACCTTCCGCGTAGTGAAGGAGGGGGAGTATTGGACTTGTGTTTCGCGATGCGATTGTGAATGAACTAACTATATAAAATGGATATGGACTCGAGTGTAAGAATAACTCTAAATACGATCACTTTCGCCATTAGCTTGCTTTCTGAATAAACATTATTCTAACCAAATCGCAACTGTATGGCTTACATCATTTATAGGTCGTTAATTTAGTTTCCGATATTATTGTTATAGTTATTATATGTTACATTAACTTTGTATTTCGCAAATTCGCCATCAGCCAGGCAACTTAACCAAAGCGCCACAAGTGTAATTAAAATTGATACACCACGCAGTTGACGCGCTACAGACGCGAAATTTAACCGACAGGAAGAAAATGCTGTGATATGCAAATGATTACTTTTCACAGCATTCACACAAGGTTGGCGCCGGTGGCGACACCTACAACATGCTAACATGAGGAAAGTTTCCAACCGACTTCTCAGACACAAACAGCAGTTGACCGGCGTTGCCTGGTGAAACGTTGTTGTGATGCCTCGTGTAAGGAGGGGAAATGCGTACCATCACGTTTCCGACTTTGATACAGGTCGGAAAGTATTCTATCGCGATTGCGATTTATCGTATCGTGACATTGCTGCTCGCGTTGGTCAAGATCCAATGGCTTTTAGCAGAATATGGAGTCGGTGGGTTCAGGAGGGTAATAAGGAACGCCGTGCTGGATCCCAACAGCCTCGTATCAGTAGCAGTCGAGATGACAGGCATCTTATGCGCAGGGCCGTAGCAAACCGCGTACAGCAGTGGATTTCCACTTTTGCAGCCCCTATGTTCGCTGTAGTGATTGCCCATTCGTCTCTCTTCCGCTTACATTCTTTCTTTTCAGCATCACGTGCCCGCAACATCGCCGGAAGGCATTTAACTTCGGGGTTGGCAGTGGTTATAATGGCATGACTATGTACTCATCAGTGTACATAGTCCAACATTACACTCTCTGCAACCATTTGTTCGGATTTCTTTCCTGATTTACCTGCCAGAGAATCCTTCATTAACTACGAAAATAATTCGATAAACGTGTAATCTGACACATCATCAAATGTTTCGGTTTCGTCATCTGCATAGTCGTCAAAAACTTTGTAAATCATTTGCTCTAGACGTTTCCCCTCTACGCTGCAGATTTTGAACACAAAATCAGCGCTAAGGCACACATACGCATGACACACAGACAGCCTGAACGCCAGGTAAGGCTTATGAAACAAGAGAAGGTAACAAAGCTTTCAAAAACGACGAATTTTTCCAACGATACTGTTTCTACCATCTAACAGAAACTAAAAGCCTGCAGATCTGACAGACATTTGCGGGAGCCGTAAATATAGGCCTACACTACTGGCCATTAAAATTGCTACACCAAGAAGAAATGCAGATGATAAACGGGTATTCATTGGACAAATATATTATACTAGAACTGACATGTCATTACATTTTCACGCAATTTATGTGCACAGACCTTAGAAATCAGTACCGAGAACAACCACCTCTGGCCGTAATAACGGTCTTGATACGCCTGGGTTTTGAGTCAAACAGAGCTTGGATGGCGTGTACAGGTACAGGTACAGCTGCCCACAGTTCATCAACAGTAGTGACTGGCGTATTGTGACAAGACAGTTGCTCGGCCACCATTGACCAGTCGTTTTCAGTTGGTGAGAGATCTGGAGAATGTGCTGGCCAGGGCAGCAGTCGAACATTTTTTGTATCCAGAAAGGTCCGTACAGACCTGCAACATGTGGGCGTGCATTATCCTGCTGAAACGTAGGGTTTCGCAGGGATCGAATGAAGGATAGAGCCACGGGTTGTAACACATCTGAAATGTAACGTCCACTGATTAAAGTGCTGTCAATGCGAACTAGAGGTGACCGAGACGTGTAACCAATGGTACCCCATACCATCACACCAGGTGATACGCCAGTATGGCGATGACGAATACACGCTTCCAATGTGCGTTCACCGCGATGTCGCCAAGCATGGATGCGACCATCATGATGCTGTAAACAGAACCTGGATTCATCCGAAAAAATAACGTTTTGCCATTCGTGCACCCAGGTTCGTCGTTCACTACACCATCGCAGGCGCTCCTGTCTGTGATGCAGCGTCAAGGGTAACCGCAGCCATGGTCTCCGAGCTGATAGTCCATGCTCCTGCAAACGTCGACCAACCGTTCGTGCAGATGGTTGTTGTCTTGCAAACGTCCCCATCTGTTGACTCAGGGACCGAGACGTGGCTGCACGACCCGTTACTGATACGAGGCAGTTGGGATCCCGTACGGCGTTCCGTATTACCCTCCTGAACCCACAGATTCCATATTCTGCTAACAGTCATTTGATCCCGTCCAATGCGAGCAGCAATGTCGCGATATGTTAATCCGCAATCGCGATAGGCTACAATCCGACCTTTATCAAAGTCGGAAACGTGATGGTACGCATTTCTCCTCCTTACACGAGGCATCACGACAACGTTTCACCAGGCAACGCCGGTCAAATGCTGTTTGTGTATGAGAAGTCGGTAGGAAACTTTCCTCATGTCAGCACGTTGTAGGTGTCGCCAGCGGCGCCAGTCTAGTGTGAATGCTCTGAAAAGCTAATCATTTGCATATCACAGCATCTTCTTCCTCTCGGTTAAATTTAGCGTCTGTAGCACGTAATCTTCGTGGTGTAGCAATTTTAATGGCTAGTAGTGTACATTTGACACCACTGAAAATCGCCGTAACTGGGGTGACGTAGTATTACGTGTAGCACATTCCCATTTCTCACAAGTGCCGTAATATTATGTCAGCCGCCCGTTAAGAGTTAAGAGACAAAGTTTTTTGTTATTTGATAGAGACCGTTGAAACAAATAATCTAAAGAAATAACAGCGTGGCAGCGGGCATCAGCGTTTCACGTCACAGTCATTTCTAGGTAGCTGCCGGAATTACTGGGCAAGCACTGTCCTATTTCCGTCCCTGCTCGGATTTTTACGTATGAACCGTCACCTATTGTAACATCGGTTGTCGTTTTGCCTTCAGTAATGCCACTACGTCGACAAACAATGTTCTGCACCAGATACCTATTAGTTGTGTTTGTTTGTTAGTCGTTTATATGCACCTTTCACAATTACTTAGTATATTTTTCGGAATTTATCTCATCCACAACTTCTTTTGGGAATCTGGTGCTCAATGCAGGAAAAGACGAGAAACAGAAGGGGAACAGCTTGCTAAACTAGCTGGAAGCCTTCACAGATTTATTGTGGAAAATTACTGATACCTCCACCTCTGTACAAACATCATGATTTACATGTTCACATAATCCAGAGTCCGTAAGCTATTCGGTATGTACAGTGCAAGCACAGACACGTTTGCCTGAAAATACTTTGTCTGCCCACGAAATTACTCTCTCTGAGCAGACTGATTTGAAAGTTTCCACTGATATTAGTTCTAGGCCGGAAAAGATAAGCGAGGCTTTGAAATATTTCCTTCTGAACTTGTTAAGAGAGAGAGACATGTGAAGTACTGTACAACGATGCATTTTTCCTACAGATAACACTGACAGATCATTTTCTAAGGACTGGTGTGAAGTTAGAAAAAGGTGAGAGAGTTTTTAGGACAATGTGATTGTATTCTCCTGTGAAATGTGCTACATATTGTTTTACTTTCATGCTTTAAAAAATAGTTCTTTTGCAAAGCAACATGCTCTCAAAACGTGGAAAAAGCTTAACCCCAGTGTATTTGATCATGAAAAAGTAGTCCTCACGTTCAAGGACTTCAGAACTGGAAAGAGCTTGAAATGGGATTTAAATAATGTGAAACGAACGATGGGGCTGTTCATTTAAAACAACATAAGTCATTTGCTAAAAGGAAGGCTATATAACAAGAATTATTCTTGACTGTGTATTGCGTTTAGCTAGACAATCCGTACTCTTGCGTGAACACTAAGGAGATCTTCGTGAAAGTGATAAACGTGGACATTTTCTTCAAACTGCCCAGTTTGACCCAACTGCGTATCATCATCTTCACAAATTTCAGTAAGCAGGTGATGATGTTGCGTCTTATCTTTCTCCACGAAGCCAAAATGAATTCATCAAACTGGTGGTGATTATTTCAGAATATAAACATTCGAGAAAATTTCTAAAGCTAAGTATTTCTCCATGTTGTTTAATAGTACACCTTATACATCGCATATCGACAAATGTCTTACGTAATTTGTTATATATAAATATTGAAAGTTCACAGTAGAGGAATCCTTTATTGACTTCATTATATTACATGGGAAATCAGCAAATTAAATTACGGAACAAATTTGTTACAAGTTACTGGAGCACCAGGGTATGATAACGCTGCGGCCATGAATGGACACATTAGTGATGTTCGAAGAAGTATTTTGAATATAGAAGCCAAAGCAGTGTTTGCGCCATGTAACAATCACTCAATGTTGCTGGAGTACAAGCAGTTACTGTTGCAACAAAGTCGGTGACCTTTTTGGCACTGTGTGAAATGTGCACACATTTTTCTCAAGCAGTAAGTTCCAATTACTATGAAGAGACACTGCAAGAAACCGCAGAAAGCAAAGGAGAAGCAGACAGTTTGTTGGTTTGCATTATGACTTATCATTTCTTTGCATTCCTTTATTTTTGAATGAATGATACTCGAATATGTCTCCAACAAAGAGGATCCGTGAAACTGCCTTAAGTCACAAAAGCAGTTGAGAGAGAGATGGAGATATGCAGTATATTTGATATTTTAACAGAAAGAAGAACCACAAGACGAAATAATTTGTCTGGTCAGAAAAGTATCGACTTTGGCTTCAATTTAATTCAAGAAACTTGTGGGGAATAGTTTAAGGCAGTGCGTAAGCTAACATCAGAATTTAAATAAAATTGCCATTATAAAAAAAATAGCCTTCATGAGCTGTTTGCCTGCCTTCAAATTCAGATGCCATTGTATGCATAAAATATGAATATATTGTTCGTAACATTCAGAATTAATGCAAAAAATTTTCGAATTGATTGGTTCAGCTATGATTGCTGAAGTATGTCGTATTAGGGGTCCCGTTTCTTTATCTACAGAAATTCATCCAGACGAGAAGATATTTGCCAGGACAATTTTAGAATCATTAACTTAAATAATTAAATGGAATATTCAAGAGGATTTAATTAACTTTGTTGTAGCAATAAGAATTTTTTTAACAACCAATGTGTCAATGCAACTTGTAAACGAAGTTTTCCAAATTAAAGCTGATAAAAACCTGTCAAAAGATGGACTACGAGCCATGAAAGGTCAAGTAACCTTGCAATTTTATCAATTGGAATTGAAATAAATGTCATCATTAATGTTTTAATCGAATAAATTGCAAGGATAAAATCCAGAAGTGTTTAAATAAATGCAATTTGTGTACTGAAATTTCTAATATTTATTGCTTTCTGTTTTCCTACGTTGTTATACTGGCTTGTTGCATAAGTTCGTGGCGTTTCTGTTTTGGATGTTGCTATTCCGTTTCCTATGGCCTTATTTATCGATTCTCATTCTTTTATTTGTAGATCAGTGTTGCTATTTGCGTTTTCGTATTGTCTATTTGTCAGTTGGAAATAGTGACTGGAGCTGTGGATGTTAGAAAATGGAGTATGAGTGGAGAAATTGGAATACTTCCAACATATTCTTCTGCCTCAGTTCAGCAGAGGGTTGACAGCAGCAGGGTAACCAAAAACAGTTGCACCGTGTATGGGGATAACGTCACTGGACAAAGCACGGCAGGAAAAGGGTTTTCTCGTTTTACGGAGGCCCATTTTGACATCAGGAAGACATTCGGCGGTTGACGAAAATCGTTTAACAGCATTAATCCAAAATGGTCCATGTCAGTGTACTCGAGAACTGGCAAATATGATGAACTGTGTTAATTTCACCAGTTGTCAACATTTTAGTGCAGTGAGGAATGTTAAAAAATGGGATGTACGGGTACCGCATCCTCTAAGTAAAAATCACAAAAATCAGCGGGTGGCCGAGTGTGCACCTCTGCTTGCTCGTCATGAACTGGCTCGTTACTGACGACGAGAAATGGTGTCCTTTTGCCATCATAAGAAAATGAAAAGTGTGGTTGAGCCCAAACAAAGAAGCAACTCTCCATACAGAGACCTACATGCATCCACGAAAGATAATGGATACTAAGATAATGGATAATAAGATAATGGATAATAAGATAATCTGGTGGAACAGCGACGGTGTGGTGTACCACGAACTGCTTCCTCGAGGTAACCATCACTGCTGACATTTACTGTCAAGAATGAGACATGATGCGGACGCAATCCAAGGTCAGCGACCCAATGAGACCGTCGCTACTGTACTATAAAGCCTGCCCGCATTCTGCTACATTGAAAAATAAGGCTATACAGGAGTGAGGTTTTCAAGTGATTTCGCACACACATTATTCACCTGACCTTGCCCCCTCATATTTTCGCCTTTTCCGCTATCTACCGAAAAACCTTCAAGGAACTTCCTTTCCAGATGAAAACGCTCATCCGAACGCGGCTAGACGAGTTCTTCGCCTTTGCAGTCGCGGAAACTGAAAGTTAATCGGCTTTTGTACACTGTTGTAGGTGAAGGAGAATATGTTATTGATGAGTAAAGCCTTTGTTAATAGTGAAGGTGAACATGTTATTGATGACTAAAGTCTCTGTTTTGTGCACCTTTTCTCCTTATTAAACTTATGTAAAAAAAGCTAATGACTTATACACGGATGTATTAGTAGATACGTTTTGATATCTGACAGCAAAATAACTCACAATGGCAGAAGAAATGATGGTATAATGGAAACCAACAAACTGGCTGTATCTCCTTTGGTTTCTGGTTGTTTTTTTTTTCTTTCTTTCTTTTCTGATCCATCCCTGACGATTTCCAATCTTCTACCATGCCTTCAATGTGCTCAGCAAACACAAGTAGAGATTCATGGTTCGAATTCCGTTTTTGTCGCAGTATCGCTTCACAGTAATTGGAACATGTTTGAGGACATCCCACCTATGTGTATAACTTGAGAAAAATGTGTACTAGGCGCTTCAGTCCGGAACCGCACGACCGCTACGGTGGCAGGTTCGAATCCTGCCTCGGGCATGGGTGTGTATGATGTCCTTAGGTTAGTTAGGTTTAAGTGGTTCAAAGTTCTAGGGGACTGATGACCTCAGATGATAAGTCCCATAATGCTCAGAGCCCAGGGAAACCCCCAATGCAAAAATGTGTACACAGTTTACACAGTGAAAAAAAGATCACTTATTTTCTTACAACAGCAGGTGCATGTACTCCAGCGTTATTTCACTTAGGACGGTGAAAGCAACTAGGTACCTGTCGTGTACCGCACTCTCAGAAGATATCTGATCAGTGATACGACAGCTGTGGTAACTCAGGAGGAGGTTGATATGAATATTCAATAATTGTATTTTTTACATGTTATCACATGTCATAAGGAAGCTTGTGGAGTATAGATGTAGATGTACAGATACACGCTGCAGGCCTCTGTTTAATGTATAGCGGAGCCTACGAAGTGTTCAAACATTATTTTCGTCTTTTACTGTTCCGTCCACGTGTTATTTTCTTGCATCATCAGTTCTGAATGCTTTAATGTGACTTTCCACTAGCCAACCTCTTCGTCTCAGCGTAACACGAGTGCCCAACTTTCTTTCTTTCTTTCTTTCTTTGTCCTCGCCTTTTTCCGTTACTCGAGGTCGAATCACTTAATCATGTGACACCATCTAACCCGATGACAGACGTCGCCTTCACTAAGGCTCAATTTCTTCATATAACTTTGGATATTCATTAACTAACTAGTTTAAGGTCTTCATCTCCTACACCTGTTTGTAACCAAGGAAAGGCACTTTTTCATGACAAGTTCAGGTCTTCCTTTTCTCAGGCCTGAAGCTCAGAATTTTTTATTTGGGAAGGGGTGGGCGACTTTAAAACTATCTCTTAAAATTCATTGTGGACTTTGGCTTTTAGTGTTACTCCTCTTAACGATCATAACATGTGTATATATGTTGTAGTATGTAGTATGTCTATTTTTGATGCTACAATTGTTTACATGGATGCTTTTGCGTCGCACAGGACCTATAAAACACACACCTCTCGTCCAAAGCAGGTGTTATCCTATTGCCTAAGCCTGCTTCGATTGATCTGTCCCCTGGTACTAGTGATCCCAGATATTTAAAATTTTCAGATCTTGGAAGTACGATGCTATCAAGTTCGTTATTTGCAATTTTTGTGGTCTTCACTGAATGTGCTCCAAAGTCTCTCGCTATAGTTTTTACGCTCTAATATACCATGGAAGTTGTTTCAACAGATAGTCGGTTCTGCGGAGAACATCCTCACTTTTACCTTATCAGTCAGCCTAATTTGCATCCTTCTAAAGCGTGGGCAAAATAAAAACTTGCTAGGAAAATATTACATCATATGCCCTAGCTGCGTATTTGTGTAATGAGTTGCCTGTCTTAAGGGGCATTAAATTTTCCCAGGAAATTTTATTTTGCTCATTCTGTGTGTCACAATTCCTCAAACCCTTCGATTCTCTTCTTTCCACTTGCGGATGGAATGCGGAAATAAAATACTGTCGATGTCCCTCTATACGAGCTCGAATTTCTCTAATATTTTCGTTGTGGTCATTAAGAGAAATATATGTTGGAGAAGTTTTGGAACGTGGGCTCTTGGAATTTTGGAAGGCTCTCCATGATACCCGTCATCTTTCTAGTAACGCTACCATTGGAATTACAGTAGATGAGAATCTGTGCGAAAGTCTCCTACTGCCTAAATTGCTGGAAAATCAAGATTGCGCAACACTGATAAGGCGCGCTGGCACAGCGCGCGCGTGTGGGGGCAGGAAGTTCTGATGTCATGTCGCTTGATAACTGTGTCTAGAGGCAGCAGCATGTTCATTCGACTCGAGGCAGCCGCACGAAGAACACAGCCATGCCGTGCCGTCGCAGAAGATACATGAGGAGGAGCAGACTTCCAGTGTACAAGACAGTGGATACGTTTTCAATCACACGATTCCTTGTGCAAAGTGAAAATGGCTTGTCTGTTGTAACAACACATGTTCCATAATTCCGGTTAGGTATAACTCCAACTGCAAAAGCGCGATAAGAAATAGTGTCCCTCTCATTATATGCTTCCAGTCCTTCAAGAGCTTTGTCAGTACCTCTCACAACAGCAATTGTTAACCATGCATTGCCACTAACAACTTCTGTTGTAGTACAAGAAAATTGAATCTTGCAACCAACAAAAGTAATAGGTCCTTGTAGCAACTCCTGTTGACCAGTCTCATTTGGTGTAATTGAAAATGTATCCACTTTCTTGTACACTGGAAGTCTGCTCCTCCTCGTGTATCTTCTGCGGCGGTACGGCATGGCGATGCGTAACGTGCAGCTGCCTCGAGTCGAATGAACATGCTGCTGCCTCTAGACACAGTTATCAAGCAACATGAAGTCAGAACTTCCTGCCCCCACTCGCGCGCACAGCGACAGCGCGCCTTATCAGTGTTGCGCAATCTTGATTTTCCAGCAACACAGGCCTAGTAATACTAGGGCCCGTGTTGCCCGGCAGCCTCACTCAGCGGCTAAGTCCGCTTCAAGGTCACACGCCTTACACAGCAGCATAAGGGGAATACACACAGCCAACTGCAAAAGTGCGATAAGAAATAATGTCCCTGTCATTACACGCTTCCAATCCTTCAAGAGCTTTGTCAGTACCTTTCACAACAGCAATTGTTAACCATGCATTGCCACTAACTACTTCTGTTGTAGTACAAGAAAATTGAATCTTGCAACCAACAAAAGTAATAGGTCCTTGTAGTAATTCTTGTTGACCAGTCTCATTTGGTGTGATTGAAAACGTATCCACTGCCTTGTACACTGGAAGTCTGCTCCTCCTCATGTATCTTCTGCGACAGTACGGCATGGCTGTGTGCTTCGTGGGGCTGCCTCGAGTCGAATGAACATGCTGCTGCCTCTAGACACAGTTATCAAGCGACATGACGTCAGATCTTCCTGCCCCCACACGAAGTAATGATTATCGCAGATGTCTACAGATTCCATTTGTAAAGTTTACGATACTGCGGATATAAGCGCGCAGACCTCTTGGCCTGGACAAGCCTGTTATAGTGATGGGAACTTCAGGGGGAGAGTTTTGCTGCGTTTTGCGGCAGACGCTCGCCGAGGTAATACAGAGTGATATCTCCTTGTACAACAATATATTTAGTTAACACACCAGACAGTTTGCACCAAACATTCAACTTGTCATCTGCATTAATCCTCCTACGATTTCTTGTGTAAAGTGAAAATGGCTTGTCTGTTGTAACAACACATGTTCCATAATTCCAGTTAGGTATTACTAGGCCCGTGTTGCTGGAAAATGAAGATTGCGCAACACTGATAAGGCGCGCTGGCGCAGCGCGCGCGTGTGGGGGCAGGAAGTTCTGACGTCATGTCGCTTGATAACTGTTTCTAGAGGCAGCAGCATGTTCATTCGACTCGAGGCAGCCGCACGAAGCACACAGCCATGTCGTACCGTCGCAGAAGATACATGAGGAGGAGCAGACTTCCAGTGTACAAGACAGTGGATACGTTTTCAATCACACCAAATGAGACTGGTCAACAAGAATTACTACAAGGACCTATTACTTTTGTTGGTTGCAAGATTCAATTTTCTTGTACTACAACAGAAGTAGTTAGTGGCAATGCATGGTTAACAATTGCTGTTGTGAGAGGTACTGACAAAGCTCTTGAAGGATTGGAAGCGTATAATGAGAGGGACATTATTTCTTATCGCACTTTTGCCTAGAACCGCTCGGCCACCAGCGGCCGGCTTGATGCTGTCTGGCAAGGCGAGTAGTTCAACAGCTTGGTGTTGTTCTCCTTTTATCTTAGAGTGTTTATTGTAGCTGGACTGTGTTTACATACCAATTATTAATACATAATCCTGCTGCGATCCTCTTCTTTGCTGATACTTTTGGTTGTCGTGCTGGTGGTCGGATGGAAGGGAATTGATTGGGCGGTTGGTTGGTTCGTCAGCCGTCCGTAGGTCATACTGCAACCCGACTGTTTAGTGTTACGCTTGACTGTCTGTCCCACCTAAACTGTGGTTAAAGTTTCCTTCCCAGGACGACCCTTGGAACACTTCTGAGCACCACTGGTTGTTGTTTGTGATTGTCATTTTATTCGGTCGCAGGTACTGTGCCAGGCCTTCAGCCGTGTGTTAATATTGTCTGTTTTATGTTTAGTACATGGCCTTCAGCCGAACTTCATAACAACTTTAAGATTAGGCCTTCAGACGTGTTCCATTTAAAATTCTTGTTGCTCTGCATTTAGGCCTTCAGCAGCGTTTGTTTCCGAATCTGTGGCTTTAATATGTAAATCCTTGTCTGTAAGGTTTCTCTTTAATTGTCTTGAATTCTTGAAACGGCCTTCAGCCGTGTTCTGTAAATGTTTATCTTAAGGTTGTCTTTAATTATTCTTGAGTAATTGTTTGGACCTTCAGCGGACGAGATACTTTAAGTTTTCTTAAGATGTTTTTCTGTTGTAGTGTGTAAAGGATTATCTTTAAAGTCTCTCTTTTATTATGTAAAGGAATCTTTTTTTTAATTGGGCTTTCAGCCGAAGAATTAACTTGAATTTTTCTTAATATGACCTTTAGCCGGAATTTGTAAATACTTGGCTTTAAAGAATTTCCTTAGCTGATCTGATATATTATTTCGACCTTTGGCCGCGAAGATAATGTAATTTTACTTAAGTAAGGCCTTCAGCCGTTACTCTAATTCCCAGTGTTTTAAAAACAATCATTTAAACTTATCCTGTAGAAGTTACTTGGGCCCTCAGTCGTGAACTGATCTTTGTTGTTTTAAAGAGAAAACTGTGCATAGGTTTGAGAAATAAAGTTGTGTGTGCTCTTGTATAACTAACAGTAGTTGACCTTGGCCCCTTTCCACAACCTGATCCGCTCTGTCCTGCGAAACCAGATTTCAGGGTCACAATCGCTTTTGTAAAAGTTACACTGCCTGAGAAGAAAAGCGAATCACCCAGTAGGTATGGTCAGAAATACATTTACACAGCGTCAATGGGTATGTGAATAATTAGTTACAAATCTCTATAGCCGGCTGGATTGGCCGAGTGGTTCTAGCCGCTTCAGTCTGGAACTGCGCGACCGCTATGGTCCCCGGTTCGAATCCTGCCTCGGGCATGGGTGTGTGTGATGTCCTTAGGTTAGTTAGGTTTAAGTAGTTCTAAGTTATAGGAGACTGATGACCTCAGCTGTTAAGTCCCATAGTGCTGAGATAGATTTTGAACAAATCTCTATAACAAGTAGAACGGCTATTAAAGGGCATTATTTTGTTCATGTTTAGTGTTGTTACCAAGCCTGGTAGGGTATATAAGCGGTGTGAACAGCGTCAGATGTTCGGAGGTCAGGAGAAGATTTGAAGATGTGACACAGCATTATCAGCATGTGACAGCTTTTGAAAAGCGGTCTCGTTATGGGTCACCGTTTTGTCGGTCAGTAGAAACCGTAGTATCTGGTATGCAGGGCATTCGGTGATGACAGTGGACCAATACTGGACTGCATAGTGTGAGGTGTCAGTTGAGCTGTTAAGTATACCACTAAGATGCTTCAGCTCTTATCCCCAGTCACCTACAGGGAAGGGAAGCTCCGCATACGATCATGCAAGTTCACAACAAAGGAGGTCACACAGTAGCTAACATCTAACAAAGGTGAGGGTACCACATCTCACGAGGACATATTAATGAAGGGAACTAGTGGTCACTCCAACAATTTGGTTTATTGCCTTAAGGGGAGTACGTATGGCGAAACTGGTCAAAAAGTGATATTTTTGGATTATTATCTCTTATTAATATTTGATCTCTCCTGAATAATTTGATGCATTGTTTGTGGAAAAATTCCAATTGGAAGTGTAGTTTTTATCATTTGGTTCAAATGGCTCTGAGCACTATGGGACTTAACATCTGAGGTTATCAGTCCCCTAGAACTTAGAACTACTTAAACCTAACTAACCTAAGAACATCACACATCGATGCCCAAGGCAGGATTCGAACCTGCGACCGTAGCGGTCGCGTGGTTCCAGACTGAAGCGCCTAGAACCGCTCGGCCACACCGGCCGGCCCTTTTATCATTTCAAAGTTAATAGTGCGTGTGTAAAATTATCCGGTCGTTCTGCACTGACTTGCCTAAGTATCTCTATCTCTTGAACTATTCAATCTAGAAGGCTGTGGTTTTCAGCTATTTATTCCTTGAAATCATGTTAATGTTCGTGTTAAGAGGTTGGATGCACTGTGTAAACAGGTATGGCAGTATAGCACATGCATTTTGTTTATTTATTTTGTGCTTGTTTTGTTTTATAAGTTTTGAACTGAAAACATAGCGGTTTAGTGTGTTATTATACGCTCTTATACCTCTTTTCAACATGACGAAAAGAAAGGGTTGTTTTAAGAAGCGACGTTTCCATGGAAAGCAGCATATCACAAAGTCTGAATCCAATGTTGATCCTGAAATAGATTTTTGACAGACCCGTGATAAGGACACGCCTACTAGTGCTTCGAAGAGTAATCTTGAAGACCATGAGGATTTATTTATTGGCAAAGATCAAAATAGTTTAGGTTATGTTCTTTTAAATTTGAGTGTGTTCGGACAAGTTTTGCAAGATGCTGTGTCATGTAAGGTTTGTGGTGGGCAAATTAGCATCTCTGAGGACTCATCGGCAAGGACTGGACTGACTAACAAACTTCATATTCAGTGCGAAGTTTGCAGGCTCTCGACATCATTTTGGACTTCTGAAAAGTGCAAGAATGACTTGTTTGAGAGCAATGTTAGGTTCCTGTATGGTATGAGGTGCATTGGGAAAGGATTGACTATAGCTGAAGTACTATGTGCAACGCTGAACTTTCCAAACCCACCAACCAGATCAAGTAAGTACACAGAAGTAATTGGTGAATGTGTCAGACCTGTTGCTGTTGCTTCTGTGAAAGCTGCTGCTAAAGAAGTAGTAGAATTAAATAACACAACAGATATATCTGTGGCAGTTGATGGCACATGGCAGAAGAGAGGTCACACATCAAAAAATGCAGTTGCCACTGTCACTAGTGTTGACACAGGTAAAGTTTTAGACATTGAAGTGCTAACTAAATACTGTCATCAGTGTAAATCAGTTGATGAAACAAGTGAAAGCCATAAAACAAATTGTGCTAAGAATTGTGAAGGAACTAGTGGGGGTATGGAGGCTACTGCAGTTGTTTCTATGTTCAGACGTTCACAGCAGGAGAGAGGTGTGTGTTACACTGAGTATGTACTTGGAGGATGGTGATTCAAAAGCTTACAAATCAGTAGTGGAAAGCCAACCTTATGGTAATAAGCAGATTGTTAAGATTGAATGTGTGGGCCACGTTCAAAAACGGATGGAACACGTCTCCGAAAACTGAAGCAGACAAAAGGAAAAGAGAAGTTATCAGGTGGAAAGACTCTAAATGGTAAAGGATGAACTCTAGCATTATTATGGAATGGCAATAAGAAACAATACACATGACCTACAAGAGATGAAAGAGCAGTTGGGCTACATTCTTCCACAAATCTTCCACTGATGATACACCTATACATGGTCTTTATCCACCTGGTGCAAGTACCGCAAAGCTCAGGTATCGGGTAGCGAGGAACAAAAATAGCAACCATCTTCAGTGATGGAAGCTATTAAACCAATATATAGAGAATTAGCTCATCCTATCCTTCTTTCCAAATGTCTCCACGGTCGAACACAAAACCCGAATGAGTCTTTCAATAATGTAATTTGGACTCGTATACCAAAAAATGTCTTTGTAGGAAGGAAAACTCTATGCTTGGGTGTTTGTGATGCTGTGATAACGTTTAACGATGGTATAAAGAGAAGAATTAGGATACTAGAGGAACTTGGTAGCACCCCAGGTGCCAACACACTGCAAGCCTTTCAGCGAATGGATCGACTTAGAATCATGAAAGCCCAGTGTGCAGCAGAGGAAATGACTAAAGAAGCAAGAGGCAGGAAAAGAAGGAAGCTTCTAGGTTTGCAGGATAGTCAAGAACAGGATCCAGATAATGCTGATTATGGGCCTGGCTGTTTCTAGAGGCTGGCATGCCTCCATGTGTAAGTTAATATCAAATAAAATGTTTGAACTTGATTTGCTGGAAATTACATTTTTAAAATTATTTGACCCGTTATCTCAGGAACTGTTAGATACATATCTTTAATTTTACACTATGTTACCACTCAGTATACTGCAGCTACTGAACCTCCCAAAACATCTCTACCTCTGACGGTTTTTTACTTACGAAAGAAAAAGTGGACTTTTAAAAGAAAATATTCAACAACATTTTTAAAAAAATCATAACTAGCTAATTATTTCTCTGTAAATTTTGATTCTGGTTCAGTAATCAGAAAAGGAGTGATACTATACATCCCACAAATTTCAGATCTCTATCTGTCACAGGTTCTGAGATAATGGGTCATCAATATTGCAAATTTAACACTGTGAGTATAGGACGTAATTACTCCCCTTAAAACAGCGAACAAAATGTTTTATACATTGAATCAAGTATACTACCGTTTAACAGGTGGATAAGGCATTTATAATACGATATGTAGCCTTTGCATGTATGGGTGGTGCATAGAAGAACAGAATAAAAACAATGTTGCTAATATGGCCAATGATAACAAAAAACAAGGTTGGTGATTTAAAGAAAAGGTCCAAGAAAGTAAAAACGACCATCGATACTTTCGCTGATACATATGATGGGGTAACTAGCTGGTTGTGAAAATTAGATGTATAAAATGAAACTCAGGTGTAAATTAATTAACTTTGCTCTCCTTCCGCATTGGTGATGGCAACGACGATGCATGCTTACAATTCTCAAGCTGTGTAAGTGTAGAAGACGGCTGCAATAGTGGCCTCTGCGCTCTGCTCTAAGCTGGAGACTTCTCTCTCTCTCTCTCTCTCTCCCTTTCTATCGTTCTGTCTCTCTAGTTTACTAAAGCTCTGCTTCAAGCCATGAAACAAGTACCATTTGCGGTGTACTCAAAGGAAGTACGTGCTCAGTGGAATCCTTAAGTGAATTGTCCTATGACTTTACTCCCCAAAACATAACTGGTTCTGCCAGCGTTGGAATCTCGCCAGCCAGTTGCAGCAGACCTTGTTAGTTTTGATAATTTTATAATCAAGTTTAACAATTTCCTAATCTTCTAGATGTGTAATTGCTAACTAGTAAGGTGTGGTACAATAAAGAAGGCAAAAAAATCTCTCCACTACATGACAGATTTTCAGTCATGGTCAACCAAAAGCCTTGCATGTCCACGGCCATAGGAACTCGCCCCTTCTACTGAAATAATAACTAAGAATCACTCACAGAATCCCTTACTATAATTTGAACAATCATTCTAGAAAGAAATGCCAGAGCTCAACGACTCCCCCCGCACTAAGAAAAAAAATGGTTAAAATGGCTCTGAGCACTATGGGACTCAACTTCTGAGGTCATCAGTCCCCTAGAACTTAGAACTAATTAAACCTAACTAACCTAAGGACATCACGCACGTCCATGCCCGAGGCAGGATTCGAACCTGCGACCGCAGCGATCTCGCGGTTCCAGACTGCAGCGCCTAGAACCGCACGGCCACTTCGGCCCGCCCGCACTAAGAAGGCTCATTTTTTTCACCTGGTCTTCATACCCTTAACTACCTAAAATGAATTCCTTTTCTCTTCCTGTATAATACAGATCTTATGGCGAGCTGCCTAGCCGTCTGGATGCTCCAGGTCTGCAGACACGGCAGACTATTTTCCCCTGTTCTATACCTGTGTTAAAAATGGCTTTCTGTGCCAAACAACTTTATGACTACTGTTAATTTCTCTTCTGTGAGCCAGCTAAAAGCCCATACAAGCCTGCCAAAATAATAAGACTCCATCGCCTTACCCACAGGGAAGCAGAAGTAAAAGTATTGTACAATGCAATCATTGGCAGTAATAAATATTGCTTGCAGTTTTCATACAGCGTAAACGATATGACTATTCTGACAATATGGGTCTGCATATTATAAATCAGGTTACATGACAATTTGGCGTAAACTGCTTCATAACAACGGGAGCATGAGTGCAGGTACACTATTCGTCAAGGTTCTGGTCGACCACATTTGACTACCACAAGGATAGATCAATACATTCTGTGTCATTCCCCACTATTAGTTGGAAACCAACAGCAAGTGGACTAAATTACCATCCCATGCCAAGGCTACCATTAATACCACAGACATACGGCTGTGTTTAGAGTGGTTCTGTGGCTAAGATGCGTGGACTGTTGATGACTGGCACTGTATTGTATTCAGCGATCAAACGTAGATGAACATCATTGGAGAGTAAGTTGATCATCATTGCAAAGCATGGTGATGAGCTGGAGAGAAGTTAGATTCCTCCAACGTTTTGGAGGGGTACAGCAGTGATGCTAGTGGCATCATTATGTGGAAAGCCATGAGGTCATGGCTGGTAGAGACTGAAGGAAATCTGATGGCCACAATATGTCACAGATATCTTGTGTCCTGATGTGTTACGTTTCACTTGACGTTATTGTGTGTCATTTTTCAAAGTATAACGCTCATACAAACATGGTGTGTGTGTGTGTGTGTGTGTGTGTGTGTGTGTGTGTGTGTGTGTGTGTGTGTGTGTGTGTGTGTGTGTGTGTGTCTGTGTGTGTGTCTGTGTGTGTGTCTGTGTGTGTGTCTGTGTGTGTGTGTCTGTGTGTGTGTCTGTCTCTGTGTGTGTCTGTGTCTGTGTGTGTGAGTGAGTGCGTGTGTGCGTGTGTGCGTGTATGTGCGTGTATGTGTCCCTAGTTTTCAACA
The DNA here is from genome assembly GCF_021461385.2 of Schistocerca piceifrons. Taxonomy (NCBI): domain Eukaryota; kingdom Metazoa; phylum Arthropoda; class Insecta; order Orthoptera; family Acrididae; genus Schistocerca; species Schistocerca piceifrons. The sequence goes on along the minus strand of NC_060143.1, from coordinate 342,508,971 downwards.
TTCGTCTATAGAACCACATATCAAATGCTTCGATTATCTTCCGTTCCGGTTTTCCCATAGTCCATGTTTCACTATCATACAATGCTCTGCTCCAAACTTACAATCTCAGAAATTTCTTCCTCAAATTAAAGCCTATGTTTAATACTAGCAGACATCTCTTGGCCAGGAATGCCCTTTTTCCCAGTGCTAGTCTGCTTTTGATATCGTCCTTGTTCCGTCCATCAATGGTTATTTTACTGCCTAGATGCTATAATTCCTCAACTTCATCTACTTCGTGTCCATCAACCATGATTTTAAGTTTCTTGCTGCTCTCATTTTTTCTACTTCTCGTTACTTTAGTCTTTCTTCGATTTACTCTCAATTTATATTCTGTACTCATTAGACCGTTCATTCCATCCAGTAGATCACGTAATTCTTCTTCACTTACACTCAGCGAATCGTATCATTGATATCCTTCCACCATGAATTTTAATTCCACTCCTGAACATTTCTTTTATTTCCATCATTGCTTTTTCGTCTTACAGATTAAACAGTAGGGGCGAAAGACTGCATCACTGTCTCACAGCCTTTTTAATCAGAGCACTTCGTTCTTGGTTCTTCCACTCTTATTATTCCCTCTTGGCTCTTGTACATATTGTATTTTACCTATCTATGTCGAACGCTTTTTTTCAGATCGACAAACCTACGGTCGTGTCTTGATTTTCCTTTAGTCTTGCTTTCATTATCAACCCCAACGTCAGAATTGCCTGTCTGGTGCCTTTACGTTTCCTAAAGCCAAACTGACCATCATTTAACACAATCTCAATTTTTTCCATTATTTTATATGTGATTCTTATAAGCAACTTGGATGAATAAGATGTTAAGCTGATTGCGCGATAATTCTCGCACTTGTCGGCTCTTGCAGTCTTCGAAATTGTGTGGATGATAATTTTCTGAAAGTCACATGGTATGTCGCTGAATTCATACGTTCTACACACCAACGTGAAAAGACATTTTGTTGCAGCTTCCCACAATGATTTTAGAAATTCCGATGAAATATTATCTATCCCTTCTGCCTTACTTCATCTTATGTCCCCCAAAGCTCTCTTAATTTCTGATTCTAATACTGGATCGGCTATCTCTTCTATAACGACTCCTGTTTCTTCTTCTATTTCATCAGACAAGTCTACCCCCTCACAGAGGCCTTCAGTGTAGTCTTTTCACCTTTCTGGTCTTTCCTCTGCATTTAACGATGGAATTCCCTTTGCGCTCTTATTGTTAGCACCGTTGCTTTTAGTTTCACCGATGGCCTTTGACACAGTTTTTAACTGAATCAGTGCTTGCATTGAGGACAGAAGGAGTGCAATCTAATACTGATAAATGGGCTCATTCTGCCAAGTTCTTTTTAACTTGACCTTGTGATCACTGAAAACCATCACCCACCCTCTTAACTCATGATGTTTCATTTCGCTTTCTCCTCTCCTTCTCAGTGCTTCACATTTTTTGTCAACCACAATTGTAGTTCCGTCTGTATGGCCATTATCAGGCGGTAAAACTGTCCTTTTGCGTATAAAAAAATCTGAAAATATTTGAACATGCAAGCATGCAACCATGGGAACTTTCAGGTTCTCTCTTCTTTTCCAGTTGTCAGTCATGTCTAGTTTAGTTGTCACTCGATTTCATCTGATGACTGAACCTCAACTACGAAAATCTAATGAATTATTATACGATGCGAGTACCAAGTTCTTGCGGGACGTTCAAAACCTTCAATATTCATGGTTAAAATTTCATATTTTTGTAGCATTGAGGCTATTGCTGTACTCTTCCAAATACAGATGGCTAGAGAGTATATTTCGTTCCATCTATGGCATAGGAAACTCACCATGTACTTTTCTACTAAGCAGCAGCTGGAGCGTAATTTGCTTGCTGTCACGGTGGGGCTGTGTTTCGCAAGTGATAAATCTCCTATGAACTTCTTTACTAGATCTAAAGTGATTTTGATGTTATGAATCGTGTCTAATTTAACAGCATTTGGCTGTTGGTCATTTTGTTCAGCTCATAGCAATTACCCTGCGATGCTTCCACAAATGTGGAAGTTGCTATTTATCAAAGGGCCTCTGACAATTCAAGTAACGATTATGATAGGCTGGAGGTTCCAAAACTTCCTAATTGGATGTTTAGGTGCCTTGGCACCAACATATGAATTAGAATATGGTTTCATCAACTTTGTCTCAATTTAAAAGCTTTTTTTAAACCAATCTCGGAAAATGATCACTTATCGTTAGATGTACCCGCATAAATCGTAGTATTGGTTCTGGGAAACCTTTGATATCAAATTTGTATGCTGATTAATTAAATTGATGATGTATCCCTTAACCTATTGTTGTGTTAATTGATTTATGAGTCTCTGGGGATACCTATTGTTGTGCTAATTGATTTATGAACCCCTGGCGATAATCTATACTTCTCAGAAATCCCCCTCCCCCTCCCCATCCCCTTCCTCCTTCCACAATTCTCTGGGAAAAGGGATACTTTTTTTTGTCACCCCTCCACAGTTCAGTTCTGAGACACATTTTCCCATCTTAAGAAATTCCCTAGCCCTCCTCCCACCCTCATTCCCCCTCTCCCACTTACTCCCCCTCTCCCACTTACTCCCCCCACCACCACTTGTGAAATGGTGGGAGAAAGACTGTGCTGTAGAGGAAGGATGTTACACCAAGGAAATTCAAAAACTGTCGATAATATAGCTTTCAATTCAGTTTGCACATTCTTTATTTAATCAGTTTGTGGGAGACTGGGTTCCCCCCACCTAGGTAGAGCTCATGTTTGCATCCCCTCCATCCCCCACTTCCCATGAGGAAAGGAATGGAGTGCAATACATTCGCTGCCATTTTGGGTCACCCAAGCATTTGTCTGTGGTCTGGGTGCCGTCACAGAGATCTAAAACCGCGCAATGTCTTATTTACAGATCACAATACTAAATACCACTGACCGCTAACCGGAAGTCGGCGTCCCTTGATATTCGATACCCAGAAAAGCAGTCTGTACGCCTCTCCTGTCTCTCATATAGCTACCCCCTGTTGCAACACCTGTGTCTCAAACCTGTAGAGCAAGATTGGTGCCTCACCACCCAAGGGAATTCCATTTGCTCTCACAGCCCCTGCACAAAGCATCAGGTAGCAGCATTCCTTTGATCAGACTCGCTTCCTGTTTCTACCCCTTTCAAGTGTAACTTCCTGTTTGTGTGAACACATGCATGAACCAATGAGTCGAAACATGCAGATGCAGGTTTCCATCCCTCCTCAGCATACTGTGCGCCAATTGGCTAATGCTGGGGACGACGGAAGAGCTGACGCAATTATGATAGCAAAAATGGCGGGAAATAGTCCATTTGCACTACCCTATTAAATGAATTGTTTAACAGTTTGCAGGAGTCAAACAGGTCAGCTAAAACATTCATCATCACCTTGTGATAAAGTGTTAGAGAATAACATGCTAACATTTCGCAAATCAATGAATTCCCACAACAAATAGATATTAGCACTAGAAATATCTGAGGTCTTATATGCAATGACTTTGAGAAAACAAGAATCTTTCTGCACCACAACATTCCCACCATACGCTATACATCTCTGGCGCAAAAAAAATTTCCAGTTGCACACACTCGCAATCGAGACGCATGCACTGTCTGCTGACAGCTGGGGAGCCGTGGCTACACCGGCCAGGCCGGCAGTGCCAAGCCCATCTCCAAATATGCTCACTCTAGTCATACCAGATGTAGAGAGCCTGGTGAGACTGTCACAGCGGCAACCCAGCTACCAAACAATCAGCTTACATGGAAAAGAATAATCGTACACTGCAAACACTTGTCATATTGAATATTCTCAAATTTCCAAATAAAAATCGGAGAAGTCACACAACCCACACATCAGCTTCTGTCACCACTCCACCACCATATTGGCTAGGTCACTATTCAACTATTCAGAGGGCGCCACGAGGGCCATCGCTGGAACTTGCTGCTGCAACTGCGCGCAAGAGCCAAAATGCCAGAATCTTGCTTTTTACCCGCTGGCTGTGCCAGGCTGCCACGACTTCCGGTCAGCTGCTGGCAATAGACACAGTGAGACAATCAGGTGTGGCTGGGACATGCAGTTCTAACTACAAAAAGTTGCTCTGAGCACTATGCGACTTAACTTCTGAGGTCATCAGGCGCCTAGAACTTAGAACTAATTAAACCTAACTAACCTGACATCACACACATCCATGCCCGAGGCAGGATTCGAACCTGCGACCGGAGCGGTCGCTCGGCTCCAGACTGTAGCGCCTAGAACTGCACAGCCACTCCGGCCGGAAGTTCTAACTACAACTCCACCCTGACATAAACTAACAAGTTTACAAAAATGAAGTTTACCCAATCAAAAACTGGCATGTTGTCGTTTGTACACTCGAATTTCTCACTCAGAATGTCGATTCCTCCCTTTTATACAAGTTATTTCCGAAGACAGAAGAAATCTGACAATACATGCGTTACCACATTGTTAAGGTCTCCTTATTTGCTGTGAAAATCCTGTACAATAATATGGCATAGGCTATATTTCCTCCAACTATTTTCTCATATGGTAAAAAAATCTGTTCTTATCAGCTTAAGCTGCGGTACATCCTGCATCACATGACTAGAATACTAAACTCGTTTTCGGCTCATGACATAATGTTAAAGCATGCCCTACTATTAGGTTAATACTACGCATCACTTTATAAATACGGTATTATAGTTGATGACCATCTCTTCCTGTGTAGGTGGGAGATTGAAATTTCGTTGAGAAATCTCACCACAACGAAAAAACGCCTGGCTACCGCTCCATCTCGCGAATCAAAAGCGTGATACTATCGCACTCGCTTCCAACTGCCTGGCAGTACGTCACTGATGTCAAATTGATTGACTAATTAATTAAATTGGTCCTGAGAGCCCCTTTGCATGGTGAGTAATATATTTTCCTGCACTCGGATTACAGGCGCCGGGTAACTCAAATGGAAACCTCTGGAGGGTAGAGAATATTTTTTCCAAGGATCACTGTGAGAACTGACATTTGAAGCTGACGGCCAAAGGATTCTACCGCCGCCAACGTACATTTCATGTAAGGACCACAAAGATAAGATATGAGAAATTAACACTCATATGCAGCGATATAGACAGTCTTTCTCTCCGTCGCTACATTTCTGAATGAAACAGGAGAGCAAATGAAAATGGTGGTTCAGAGTATCCTCCAACACGCACTACACAATGACTTGCAAAGTATATACTATCCATGCTCTATGGGAATAGAGTTAATGTCGGTTTAGCACCTGGTACAGACATCAGCGTCCTGGTAGGAAACAGACTGTACGGCTGTGTAAAAAAGCTGTAGTTACACACTGCTTCGATGTGTTACAGCAAAAAAATACAATGCATCAAACGTCTTATGAGACAACAACACAATAACGCCCTGTTGTGATTGACAGTCTGTGGAATACGGTATTCCTCCAATATAAGGAACATAACTTTACACAGGTCCATGGAAGTAGCTTCGATCTCTGGCCATCTGCTCCAGTGGACGAAAATGTGTATATTAAACAAAATCACCACATATGGTCGATACCAACACGCAGACAGTATTTGGTTTTGATGTACTGGAAGAAAGAGATATGGTATAATCTTATCAAGTTCTCTACCAGGTGGAGTTGGCGAAGTTTTTATAGTTCGTAGTTTTACTCCACTGGATGTTGTAAAAATAACAGAGAGAGAGAGAGAGAGAGAGAGAGAGAGAGAGAGACTGTGCTGTCAATGAAGACTCTGACACCCTTACACTGTCGTATTTCTAGTGTAGTAATCGTAGGAATACGATAAAATACATTAGGACATATGCAGGGGGATATTTGCAGACCATCATTAGAACATGACGGTGTTTCGAGAGAATTAGCAGAGATCTATGACTTGCTGTGGGACATCTCCAGCTCATCTAAATCAGGTGGGTTCAAATCATAGTCATTTACTTTCCTATTCCACTCGCAAATACACCGACGGAGAAAAGACTATCTTTATATCTCCATATGAGCGTTAATGCGTCGTACGTTACGCAAAATGTATCTTGGCGGTGGTAGAATCCTTCTGCAATCGGCTTTAAATGTCGTTTCTTATAGGATCCTCGAAAAGAATATCGTCTTCCCTTCAGCAATTCCCATTTGAGGTACCTGGTAATTGTAAACCGACTGCAGTAAAAAATTTTACTCACCATGCAAGGGGGTACTCATGATCAATCCAATTAATTAATCAATTTGATATCAATGATGTACCACAGAGCAAGTGGAAGCGGGGACGAGAGTACCATGCATATGATTCGCGAATTGGAGAAGTAATCAGGCGGTTTTTCAATGCACCGAAATCTTTAAATTTCAGTCTCCCATCTACAAAGAAAGAGATGGTCATCGACTATATTACCGTATTGTAAAGTGAAATATACTATTAACCTGATACCAGAGCATACTCTTAGCACTCTGTCATGAGCCAAAAATAGTTTAATATTTTAGTCCTGCGATGTAGATCGTAACAGATCTTAAGCTGATAAGTATAAGTAGGCTGTTTAGGTTTTTATGTTGGTAACGCCACGTAGCGCTCTGTATGAAAATCACTGGCTGTGCTGTGTGCAGTCTGTGGCTGGTTGGCATTCTTGGAATATTCGCTATTGTAGTGTTGGGCAGTTGGATGTGAACAGCGCGTAGCGTTGCGCAGTTGGAGGTGAGCCGCCAGCAGTGGTGGATGTGGGGAGAGAGATGGCAGAGTTTTGAGAGCGGACGATCTGAACGCGTGTCCGTCAGAAAAACGAAATTTGTAAGACTGGATGTCATGAACTGATATATATATATAATATGACTTTTGAACAATATTAAGGTAAATACATTGTTTGTTCTCTATCAAAATCTTTCTTTTGCTAACTGTGCCTATCAGTAGTTAGTGCCTTCAGTAGTTAGAATCTTTTATTTAGCTGGCAGTATTGGCGCTCGCTGTATTGCAGTAGGTCGAGTAACGAAGATTTCTGTGAGGTAAGTGATTCATGAAAGGTATAGGTTATTGTTAGTAAGGGCCATTCTTTTGTAGGGATTATTGAAAGTCAGATTGTGTTGCGCTAAAAAAAAAAAATATTGTGTGTCAGTTTAGTGTTGATCAGAATAAGTAAAGACAGAAATGTCTGAGTACGTTCAGTTCTGCTCAGCTGTTTGAAAATCAAATAACGTAAGAGGTTAACCAGTACAGTCATTCATAAAATTTTTCTAAGGTGATGTTTCACAATAACAAATTGTTTTACCATATGAGAAAGTGTAGCGTGTGCCATACTGTTGTACAGGATTTTCACAAGAAGGAACGATACTTAAGCAATGTGTCTGTCTTCGAAAATAGCTTGTACAAAAGGAAGGAAACTGTATTTTATGGGAGACATTCGAGGTGTATGAACAACAACATCTGTTTTTTGGGGGGGAAAGCGAATTTTTTCATCTGAAGCTTCTATATCGGGTGTAACTGCAGTTAGAACTAAACATCCCAGGCGCATCTGCTTGTCTCGCTGTGCCTGGGTTCAGCAGCCAACCAGAAGTCATGGATTAGCCAATTTGCAACCGGTAGTACAAAGAAAGATGGCGCCCTCTGAATGGCGCATGCTGGAAGGGATGCGACGGAAGCAGACATGTGTTTTGCATATGTTCTCTGATTTTTACGTGGAAATTTGAGAAGGATCAATATGGTGAGTGTTGTGTTGGCTGAAAAGCCAACACCGTGTTACTAGAGGAGGCCGAAATGCACGCGTTTTAGCTCACGCAGGCTGGCGTGAGGAGGGAAGGACTATAATGACGTGAGGTCTGGAACATGACAAGGAATTAGAATTCAGGAATCGGACGTAATTAGTTTGATAATTAACTTTAATCAATTAATGATGAACGTCGCTCTTGACGGTACATGATTCACAATATTGTATGTTCAGAATTCATTCTAATTACTGAATACGGCGCCTTGCTAGGTCGTAGCAAATGACGTAGCTGAAGGCTATGCTAAACTACCGTCTCTGCAAATGAGAGCGTATGTAGGCAGTGAACCATCGCTAGCAAAGTCGGCTGTACAACTGTGGCGAGTGCTAGGGAGTCTCTCTAGACTAGACCTGCCGTGTGGCGGTGCTCGGTCTGCAATTACTGATAGTGGCGACACGCGGGTCAGACGTATACTAACGGACCGCGGCCAATTTAAAAGGCTACCACCTAGCAAGTGTGGTGTACCCCCTGCGGGTCCGGGGTAAGAATAGGCCCGAGGTATTCCTGCCTGTCGTAAGAGGCGACTAACAGGAGTTTCTATGTGATGGTCCCCCTTGGGGTTTGACCTCCATTTTTCAAAATTCTACAGAAGTACGAGCCTTTTGGGGAAGGACACCTTACATGGTGTACCACTGGTCCTAAGTGCACTAAGACCTTGGCACTCAGCATTGCACCGGCGTTGTAACCATACCCACTATTCCTCAAATTGGGCCTAAACGCCTGATGGGTTGTCAAAGTTACGCCCATAGTGCATCTCCATCTGCACCAGCGATCATGATGGACTTTCCATGGCGCTAGAAATCCAGCACGGTAGCCATCCCGTTGTGGTGGGGTCGTCATGTACCCTCTAGGTTGTAGCCCCCTGACAACACAGGGATCGTACTGCCGATACCTGAGCTGCACCCTCCCCACGTTGGCCAAGGGGCAGATGCCCGTCTCCTTGGGGCATCAGGACTCCCGGCAATGGTCATCCTGCCAGGTGGCCCTTGCTGCGGCTGGGTGGCGCCCGTGGGGAGAGCCCCTGGTCGGAGTGGGTGGTATCGGGGCGGAAGTTTCGCAGATGAAATGTCAACACGTATCAGGTCGCTCTGCGGCCGAGTCTTTCAAAAGAAAAGGTACCGTTTCTAGTTCTGGTTCTCCTGCCCTTTCCCCCTTGGCCACTCCATGGGAGGAGGGACAGGCCCGCCGGCTTGGGGCGAAGTACTTCCCCCGCTATTTGGTCTGTTCTCGAACCGATGGGGGGACGTTCGCCACCTCCAAGCCCATGTTCTTTGTTCAGCACATTGAGGACCTCTTCGGGGAAATCGAGGCTCTCAGCAAGATGCGATCAGGGTCCGTTCTTATCAAGACCACCTCCGCCACACAGTCGGCGGCACTCCAGGCGTGTGACCGCCTAGGGGACATCCCAGTATCCATTGTCCCACATCTGGCACTAAATAGGACGCAGGGGGTTATTTTTCATCGTGACCTCCTGCTACAATCTGATGAGGAGCTCAGGGCCAACCTGGAGCGCCGCGGCGTGCATTTCGTCCGGCGAGTCCAGCGCGGCCCCAAAGACCGTTGCATCGACACCGGGGCCTTTATCCTCGCCTTCGAGGGGGACGTTCTCCTGGAGAAGGTAAAGGTGATGTGCTACCGGTGCGACGTGCGACCTATGCGCTGTTTTAGGTGTTTGCGCTTTGGGCACATGTCGTCCCGGTGTGAGGCTGAGCCCCTTTGTGGCGATTGTGTACGTCCTCTTCGTGAGGAACATACTTGCACCCCACCACCTCGGTGCATTAATTGTCCTGGCGTCCACTCGGCTAGATCCTCAGACTGCCCCGCCTATCAGAAGGAGAAGAAGATACAAGAAATCAAAACTTTGGATCGGCTCTCTTATTCTGAGGCCAGGAAGAAGTATGACCGCCTTCATCCCGTGTCACTGACCACTTCGTTTGCCTCAGTTATGTCCACTCCTTCCGCGGTATCCTCACCCCTATCCTGTCCCCCCTCCGCCTCCTCTGCCCATCAGGGGGCTCTGCCTCCGCCTCCGAAATCCCTCCCTTCCAAATCCTCCTCCCCCGTGGCCCCCACCCCCTCTGCCCCAGGGGCCACCCTTCCTCCTCCTCCTCCCCCCACGCCACCTGAGAAGCGATCCTCTTCTCAGGCGTCCATCGGGGAAACGTTCCGGACCCCAGCTTCCGAGGTCCGGCGTTCCAAAACGGACCCCGCGCGTGTGGACCTTCTTCGGGTCCAGCCCACCATCCCTGTGCCTCCTTGGCCTTCCAAGAAGGCCTCCAAGAAGAAGTCTCTATCCCCCTCTCCACCCCGGCGCGTTTCGTCTGACGCTTCATCCGTGAGTCGCTGCTCCCGGCCATCCTCAGTTTCGCCGGGACGCTCTGCTGCCAGGCGCTCCGCCGGCCTTTCGTCGGCAAATGATGCGGCCCCTCCTACACAATCAGGGACAGCGGCCGCAGCTGGCGACGAGTCGATGGAACCGGATCCGCCTCCCGTCGGTTGTAGCGTTGTTCCCTCGCAACCTGGCCCTCCGCGGCCATCGAGGTGACCAGCTCTTCCCCGTCTCGTTCCCACAACTTTTTGACTAGCAATGGCGTTGTTTCATTGGAACATAAGAGGTATTCGATCTAATCGGGAGGACTTACAACTGCTCCTCCGCCTGCACTGTCCGCTCGTCCTTGGTCTCCAGGAAACCAAGTTGCACTCGACTGACCGTATTGCCTTTTCCCTCTATACCTCGGAGCGGTATGACCTCACCCCTGTGGACGGTATCCCAGCTCATGGTGGGGTCATGTTGCTCGTTCGGGACGATGTCTATTACCATCCCATCCCATTGCCACCCCACTCCAAGCAATAGCTATCCGCATTACTCTTTCTGCTTTTACTTTTTCAGTTTGTACCATCTACACTCCACCGTCATCTGCTGTTAGTCAGGCTGACATGATGCACCTGATCGATCAGCTTCCCCCGCCGTTCTTATTGTTTGGCGACTTCAATGCCCATCATCCCCTTTGGGGCTCTCCTGCATCCTGTCAAAGAGGCTCACTCTTGGCGGATGTCTTCAACCATCTCAATCTTGTCTGCCTCAATACCGGCGCCCCGACTTTCCTCTCGGACTCTACTCATACCTACTCCCACTTGGACCTCTCGATCTGTTCTACCACTCTTGCCCGTCGGTTCGAGTGGTATGTCCTTTCTGACACCTATTCGAGCGACCACTTCCCCTGTGTCGTCCGTCTCCTGCACCACACCCCATCCCCACGTCCTTCGAGCTGGAACGTACTGAAAGCTGACTGGGGACTTTACTCCTCCCTGGCGACCTTTCCGGACCACGATTTTCCCAGTTGTGACAGTCAGGTCGAATACTTCACGGCTGTTATCATCAATGCTGCCGAACGTTCCATACCTCGTACTACTTCTTCTTCACGTCGCGTTTCCGTCCCCTGGTGGAACGAGGCTTGTAGGGACGCTATCCGTGCTCGACGACGTGCTTTACGCACCTTTCGCCGCCATCCTACGTTGGCGAATTGTATTGAATACAAACGACTCCAAGCGCAATGCCGTAGAGTCATCAAAGACAGCAAAAAAGCTTGTTGGGCCTCTTTCACGAGCTCCTTTACCAGTTTTACTCCCTCTTCCGTCGTTTGGGGTAGCCTGCGCCGGCTGTCGGGCATTAAGGCCCACTCCTCGGTACCTGGCCTGACCTCAGGTAATGAGGTCCTTGTTGATTCTGTGGCTGTCTCCAACGCCTTTGGCCGCTTTTTCGCGGAGGTTTCAAGCTCCGCCCATTACCATCCTGCCTTCCTTCCCAGGAAAGAGGCAGAAGAGGCTCGGCGACCTTCCTTCCACTCGCTGAATCTGGAAACTTACAATGCCCCCTTTACTATGCGGGAACTCGAACGTGCGCTTGCACTGTCCCGGTCCTCTGCTCCGGGGCCAGATGCCATTCACGTTCAGATGCTGGCACACCTTTCTCCGGCGGGCAAAAGCTTCCTTCTTCGTACCTACAATCGCGTCTGGACCGAAGGTCAAGTCCCCATGCGTTGGCGTGACGCCGTTGTTGTTCCTATACCCAAACCCGGGAAGGATAGACACCTTCCTTCTAGTTACCGCCCCATTTCTCTTACAAGCTGTGTCTGTAAGGTGATGGAGCGCATGGTTAATGCTCGGTTAGTTAGGATTCTTGAATCTCGACGACTACTTACTAATGTCCAATGCGGCTTTCGTCGCCGCCGCTCCGCTGTTGACCACCTTGTGACCTTGTCGACATTCATCATGAACAACTTTTTGCGAAGGCGCCAAACGGTAGCCGTGTTCTTCGACTTGGAGAAGGCTTATGATACCTGTTGGAGAGGAGGTATCCTCCACACTATGCACAAGTGGGGCCTACACGGTCGTCTGCCCCTTTTTATTGATTCCTATTTAACGGATCGAAAGTTTAGGGTACGTGTGGGTTCCGTATTGTCCGACGTCTTCCTCCAGGAGAACGGAGTGCCTCAGGGCTCCGTCTTGAGCGTAGCCCTTTTTGCCATCGCGATCAATCCAATTATGGATTGCATTCCACCTAATGTCTCAGGCTCTCTCTTTGTCGATGACTTCGCGATCTACTGCAGTGCCCAGAGAACATGCCTCCTGGAGCGCTGCCTTCAGCGTTGTCTAGACAGCCTCTACTCATGGAGCGTGGCAAACGGCTTCCGGTTCTCTGAAGAGAAGACGGTTTGTATCAACTTTTGGCGATATAAAGCGTTCCTTCCGCCATCCTTACATCTCGGTCCCGTTGTTCTCCCATTCGTGGACACAACTAAGTTTCTAGGGCTCACGTTGGACCGGAAACTGTGTTGGTCTCCACATGTCTCTTATTTGGCGGCCCGTTGTACACGTTCCCTTAATGTCCTCAGAGTTCTTAGCGGTTCATCTTGGGGAGCGGATCGCAGTGTCCTGCTTCGCTTGTATCGCTCCATAGTCCGATCGAAGCTGGATTATGGGAGCTTCGTCTACTCGTCCGCTCGGCCATCCCTCTTACGCCGGCTCAACTCCATCCACCATCGGGGGATACGTCTTGCGACTGGAGCCTTCTACACTAGTCCTGTCGAGAGTCTTTATGCTGAAGCTGCCGAGTTACCATTGACCTACCGGCTCGACATACTGCTGTGTCGGTATGCCTGCCGGCTGTTGTCTATGCCCGAACACCCCTCTTACAAGTCCTTCTTCGCCGATTCTCTCGACCGTCAGTACGGGTTGTATGTGTCTGCCCTGCTGCCCCCCGGAGTCCGCTTCCGTCGCCTGCTTCGACAATTGGATTTTGCCCTCCCTACCACCTTCAGAGACGGTGAGAGCCCGACACCACCTTGGCTCCAGGCTGCGGTTCGTATTTATCTCGACCTCAGCTCCCTCCCGAAGGAGGGTACTCCGGCTGCAGTGTATTGCTCACGGTTTGTCGAACTTCGTGCTCGACTTGCCGGTCACACCTTTATTTACACCGATGGCTCCAAAACTGACGATGGTGTTGGCTGTGCCTTTGTCGTCGGGGCCGCCACCTTTAAATACCGGCTCCTCGACCAATGTTCGAGCTTTACGGCCGAGCTTTTTGCTCTCCATCAGGCCGTTCAGTATGCCCGCCGCCACCGCCATTCATCGTATGTACTCTGCACTGACTCACTCAGTGCTCTTCAGAGCCTTGGGGCTCCCTATCCGGTCCATCCCTTGATTCAACGGATACAGCAGCTTTCTGTGGGTTCCCGGACATGTAGGAGTGCCTGGGAATGAGGCTGCGGATGCTGCAGCCAAGGCTGCAGTCCTCCAGCCCCGGCCAGCCTCCCATTGTGTCCCGTCATCTGACGTTTGTGGGGATGTATGTAAGAGGCTTGTGTCCTTGTGGTGGGATGCTTGGTCATCCCTCCAAGGAAACAAGCTCCGCGCAGTAAAACCGCTCCCAACTGCTTGGACAACTTCCTCCCGACCATCTCGGCGCGAGGAGGTCCTTCTGACCAGGTTGCGGATTGGGCATTGCCGGTTTAGCCACCGCTACCTGCTCTCCGGTGACCCAGCCCCGCAGTGCCCTTGTGGTCAGGCATTAACGGTGCGCCATGTTTTATTGTCGTGTCCCCATTTTAGTCAATTTCGTGTTGTCCTGTCCCTGCCATCTACCTTACCGGATGTTTTAGCTGATGACGCTCGAGCAGCTGCTCGTATTCTGCGTTTTATAACTTTAACTGGCTTGACCAAAGACATTTAACCTTTTTACTTATTTAATCTGCATCTTTGTCAGGTCCTTCTGATGTCCCCCCATCCCCTTGAGTTTTAGCAGATTCCTTGTGCTCCAACACCAGTGACTGGGCGCTAATGACCTCAGCAGTTGAGCGCCCTTAAACCCTACCAAAAAAAAAAAAAGTGTGGCGTCTGGCGGTGACACCACAGTGAGTGTTTGCGCTGGACGATTATTCTCCCTCATGTAAATTGATCGGTTGATGGCTGGGTGGCCAAGGTAACAGTCCTTCTGGCCACTGAGCGTCTTGTATGGCTGGCGCGAGGATGTCTGGGGATGGGCTCTCAACTGTCAGTATGGCTGGCGCGCTCGCGGCTCCCCGGAAGTTGGAAAAAAAAGGGTTCAAATGTAAGTCTTATGGGACTTAACTGCTAAGGTCATCAGTCCCTAATTTTACACACTACTTAACCTAAATTATCCTAAGGACAAACACACACACCCATGCGCGAGGGAGGACTCGAACCTCAGCCGGGATCAGTGACACAGTCCACGACTGCAGCGCCTGAGACCGCTCGCCTAATCCCGTGCGGCGGCAGTGAGAAAAATGCGCGCACTTCGCGATAGCAAGTGTGTGTTTTCGGAAGGTTTTCTTTTTGCGCCAGAGATGTTTAGTGTAAGGTAGAAACGTTGTGGAGGGAGAGATGCTTGTGTTCTCAAACATCGGTTCATGCAACCCCTCAGATATATTTTGTGTAACGATCTACTTGTGGCGGGAAATTTAATTAATTGATTTGCAAAGTTTTTGGAGGTTGTCCTCAAACATTGAAAATGTGTTTCATTACACAGAAAAATCATCGTAAGGTGGTGGTGAGTGTTATAACCAATCTATTTGATTTCTGCAATTTGTTAAACAATTAATTTGATATGGTAGTGCAAATGGACTATTTCCCACCATTTTTGATATCGCAATTGCATCAGCTCTCCCTTTGTTCCCAGCATCGGCTGGTAGGAACACAATATTCTGAGGACAGATGAAAAACTGCGTCTACATATTTGGACATGTTGGTTCATGCATGTGTTCACGCAAACCGGAAGTTACCACTTGGGAGAGACAGAGACAGGAAGTGGGTCTGGAATTTCCCGATCAAAGAAATGCCGCCACCTGGTACTTTGTTCAGGGGCCATGTGAATAAATGGAGGTCCCTTGGTCAAGTAGTCACCTCAGCAAGGTCTACAGGTTTGAGGCACAGGTGTTACAACAGGAAGTAGCCACCTGAGAGTGTGTGGAGGTGGATTCTCACGTATCGAATATCAAAGGACGCCGACTTCTGGTTAGCGGTCAGTGATATTTAGTATTGTGATCTGCAATTAGGACATGGGGGGGGTCGGCTTCTATGGCGACGCCTGGACGACACATACTTGTGGGACAACCCAAAACAGTGGCTGATGTACTGCAGTTCATTCCATTCCTCGGTGCTTACATTTATTACATCATGGGAAATGGGGACAGGATGGTGTAGCCATGAGCTCTATCCAAGTGCAGGACCCCTCTCTCCCATAAACTAATTAAATATAGAATTTGCTAACTGAATTGAACATTGATTTGAAATTCGTGGAGTGAGATTCTTTACCTCCAGCACAGGGGGAATGGTGGAGGGGAGGGGGATTGGGGGATAGGAAATGAAGGTTTGTGTAGTATTTTCTAGGAGGGGGAAAAATGGCTGAGAAGGGAACTGGGCAGGAGTAACAAAAAAAGAATTCCCTCTTTTGCCACAGGGGTGGGGAAGGATAATGGCGTTGGGGAGGGGGAGAGATGGGGATTTCTGAGAAGGGGATCATAAATCAATTAGCTTAGAAATAGGTGTCCCCAGGGAGTTATAAATCAATTAACATAACTATAGATTAAGGGATTACATCATTAATTTAATTAAGTAACAAACCAATCCGGTATGAAAAGTGACCCAGGACCGGCCTTGTCCCCAGACATGCATTTAGTATTGAGCTAAATGCAATACTATCTACTTAGGTGTATATGCTGCTAGATTAACTTTCTGGACAACTGCAATAACACTGATAATCACGTTGCGGCAAAGATGGAGTTGGGTAACTTGTTCCACGTTTTAAACCTCTTCTTTACCCATATTGTAAACGGTATTTATTCACACATCATGCGTAAGTACCAGAATGAACTACTCCATTTACCAACAACTGTGCTATGTGGACACCATGTCGACTATATCTCAAGCTGTTGATAATCAGTTTACTTCTACAAAAGATGTATAAAACTGATATTATGACTGCTTATAAGGTGTACAAACACATTAAGAGTCAAAGTATTCAGAATCCTTCATACTGATGATCTTCAATTGGGTCTTACTTCGAATTCAATCTACTCCACTTCCTGCTGGATACTGTAAGGGGGTACACTATTTTAATACAGACCACGAAATGTCAGAATTGTGTCTTTTCTTGTAGGTAATGGAGAGCATAGTGTGTACACTGTGTCTTGTGTTCATAAAACCAGCCCAGTCATTTAGAATAGTTTCACTTGATTTAGCAAATTTTATCGTGTTCCCATTACTGTTATATTTGATTTAAATCCTGCTAGTCGATATTTGTCTACTACAGTTCCTGACGTTTTTGTTTGTGTTTTACTGTAGCAAATACTTGTTTAACAGCACCATATCTTCATGGTACATAGATAGAGAAGCTTGTATTTGCCTACTAAGGCAGGTGAAAGACACTTGCAAATGTAACGTTTTATGACACTATTCGCTAGGACATACTATGCTACGAGGGGTTTTGTGGCATATGGGGTTGATCCGTACTGCTGATAATGAAGATTGGAGAAGCGAGAGCGCGAAAACAAATCTACCAACGAATGAACTCAGGAACGTAATACGTTTAGTTTTATATCTACGGCGTCAGTTTAATCAGCTGGCAGCGTGATTATTGTGGACTTCTTAAATGTATCATACACTACATTTTCCCAGTTCTTACCGATGAAGTAATCGATTTCATGGAAGCCGTAATTTGTTGTGAAACGATATCACTTCGAGCTCGCAATAAGCCTTAACACCTGGCTAGACAATGTTGTTGCGCCTGTGTAAGCAGAACCGGTTTACGCCTCTGCTCTCACGCACGGGGCCAGAAATACACGAGTACACGTAACAATTCGTGTGTACTCATTACGTCTCGGGCATAGCTCATTTTCTACAAACTGCTCTAATTAGCGCTTAATTCAACGTACGGCGGATAATTTATTGAGTAAATGAAGGAATTATCTTCATTAGCGGCTCTGCGTCGCGTTATTAGTGAGCTGAGCAGTGTGCGCTGTGATCCATTATTATTTAATTTGTCGGAGTCTCGTACAGGAAAAAACAAAACTGCTGGTCATATAGCATTTTAACACAGTCTAAAATAGAAGCATTGCAGAAAAACACCGATTTATAGACTGTGATAACACACTCCAAGGGGAAAAAAAAGACTCACTACTAAGGAATTATTCACACGGGACCGAAGTCGGTAGATGTGATGTACATGTGTAGACGAACAAATGATTACAGTTTCAGAAATAACGGACGGTTTATTCACGATAAAGAGCTTTATAAATTGAGCAAATACACTACTGGCCATTAAAATTGCTACACCAAGAGGAAATGCAGATGATAAACGGATATTCATTGGACAAATATATTATACTAGAACTGACATGTGATAACATTTTCATGAAATTTGGGTGCATAGATCATGAGAAATCATTACCCAGAACAACCACCTCTAGCCGTAATAACTGCCTTGATACGGCTGGGCATTGAGTCAAACAGAGCTTGGATGGCGTGTACAGGTACAGCTGCCCATGCAGCTTCAACACCGTACCACAGTGCATCTAGAGTAGTGACTGGCATGTTGTGACGAGCCAGCTGCTCGGCCACCGTTGACCAGACGTTTTCAATTGGTGAGAGATCTGGAGAATGTGCTAGCCAGGGCAGCATTCGAACATTTTCTGTATCCAGAAAGGCCCGTACAGGACCTGCAACATACGGTCGTGCATTATCGAGCTGAAATGTAGGGTTTCGCAGGGATCGAATGAAGGGTAGAGCAACGGGTCGTAACACATCTGAAATGTAACGTCCATTTTTCAAAGTGCCGTCAATACGAACAAGAAGTGACAGAGACGTGTAACCAATGGCACCCCATACCATCAAGCCGGGTGATACGCCAGTATGGCGATGACGAATACACGCTTCCAATGTGGGTTCACGGCGATGTCGTCAAGCACGGATGCGACCATCATGATGCTGTAAACAGAACCTGGATTCATCCGAAAAAATGACGTTTCCCCATTGGTGCACCCAGGTTTCGTCGATGAGTACACCATCGCAGGCGCTCCTGTCTGTGATGCAGCGTCAAGGGTAACCGCAGCCATGGTCTCTGAGCTGATAATCCATGCTGCTGCAAACGTCGTCGAACTGTTCGTGCAGACGGTTGTCATGCAAATGTCTCCATTTGTTGACTCAGGGTTCGAGACATGGCTGCACGATCCGTTACAGCCATGCGGATAAGATGCCTGTCATCTCGACTGCTAGTGATAAGAGGCCGTTGGGATCCAACACGGCATTCCGTATTACCCTCCTGAACCCACCGATTCCATATTCCGTTAACAGTCATTGGATCTCGACCAACGCGAACAGCAATGTCGCTATACGATAAACCGCAATCGCGATAGGATATAATCCGACCTTTATCAAAGCCGGAAACGTGATGGTACTCATTTCTCCTCCTTACATGAGGCATCACAACAACGTTTCACCAGGCAACCCCGGTCAACCGCTGTTTGCGTATGAGAAATCGGTTAGATACTTTCCTCAAGTCAGCACGTTGTAGGTGTCGCCACCGGCGCCAACCTTCTGTGAATGCTCTGAAAAGCTAATCATTTGCATATGACAGCATCTTCTTCCTGTCGGTTAAACTTCGCGTCTGTGGCACGTCATCTCCGTGGTGTAGCAATTTTAATGGCCAGTAGTGCAAATAACGTGTTGGTAAGTTGAATACATCATTAACGTGTTGGTCCACACCTGGCCCTTATGCAAGCAGTTATTCGGCTTGGCATTCATTTAAAGAATTTTTTGGTCTCCTCCTGAGAGTTATCGTGCCAAATTCTGTCCAACTGGCTCGTTAGATCGTCAAAATCCCGAGCTGGTTGGAGGGCCTATAATTCTCCTAAAGTTCTCAATTAGATCCAGCAAACTTGCTGCACAATATACGGTTTGACAAGCGCGTTGACAAGCTGTTATCTTGTTAAAATTTCAGGCCTCGGATGGCTTCTCTTGAAGGGTAACAAAACGGGGTGTAGAATATCGTTGCCGGACCGCTGTGCTGTAAGGAAGCAGCGGATGACAACCAAAGCGATAGTGCTATGAAAAGCACTTCTGGTTGTCAAGCCACATGGTGAGCCATAGTCAGGCTGGTCTCCCACCACTGACCAGGGCATCTCCAGTCACGTCGTCGCTGGTCATCGAGGCTTAATTCGAAGCGAGACTTATCACTGAAGACAGTTCTACTCCAGTAAATGATATTCTAGGCTGAACGCGTTCGACATCAGTGCAAAGGGGATTGTTGGTGTACAGGAGTCATTGGTTGTCAGTGAAAAGGACGCCATGAGCTCAGCTCCCGTTCTGTGAACCGCTTGTCAATGGTTTTTGTTGGAACTGAAATACCAGATGATTAATCTGTGGCTCTAAGTGTTGCTCTGGTCCCGGTGGAGGTTCGAGTCCTCCCTCGGGATGGGTGTGTGTGTGTTTGTCCTTAGGATAATTTAGGTTAAGTAGTGTGTCAGCTTAGCGACTGATGACCTTAGCAGATTTCACACACATTTGAACATTTTTTTATGCTCTGACGAATGCTCGGTCGCCACGATCTGCCGTCTCTCTGTGTCAACCTCTTCCTTCTTGCTGCTTTGTTGAGCCATGGTTCACCCAGTCCTGCCAACAGCGGCACCACTCCTGTTCAAATGTCAGGCGTTTCACCGACCGCTCCAACCGGATTTTTTGAGCTCATGTCCTCTCTCAAATGCAAACATCTGCGTAAATTGTTCGCTAGCCTGTTTGCAAGCATAGTTTCTGTTCAACTGAGTACACGGGATGAAATTTGCAAGGAATTTACGCCCTGGTGTCGACATGAACCCTGTTTACTATCCTTGCCTGGCGCGTGGTAATACACTCCTGGAAATTGAAATAAGAACACCGTGAATTCATTGTCCCAGGAAGGGGAAACTTTATTGACACATTTCTGGGGTCAGATACATCACATGATCACACTGACAGAACCACAGGCACATAGACACAGGCAACAGAGCATGCACAATGTCGGCACTAGTACAGTGTATATCCACCTTTCGCAGCAATGCAGGCTGCTATTCTCCCATGGAGACGATCGTAGACATGCTGGATGTAGTCCTGTGGAACGGCTTGCCATGCCATTTCCACCTGGCGCCTCAGTTGGACCAGCGTTCGTGCTGGACGTGCAGACCGCGTGAGACGACGCTTCATCCAGTCCCAAACATGCTCAATGGGGGACAGATCCGGAGATCTTGCTGGCCAGGGTAGTTGACTTACACCTGCTAGAGCACGTTGGGTGGCACGGGATACATGCGGACGTGCATTGTCCTGTTGGAACAGCAAGTTCCCTTGCCGATCTAGGAATGGTAGAACGATGGGTTCGATGACGGTTTGGATGTACCGTGCACTATTCAGTGTCCCCTCGACGATCACCAGTGGTGTACGGCCAGTGTAGGAGATCGCTCCCCACACCATGATGCCGGGTGTTGGCCCTGTGTGCCTCGGTCGTATGCAGTCCTGATTGTGGCGCTCACCTGCACGGCGCCAAACACGCATACGACCATCATTGGCACCAAGGCAGAAGCGACTCTCATCGCTGAAGACGACACGTCTCCATTCGTCCCTCCATTCACGCCTTTCGCGACACCACTGGAGGCGGGCTGCACGATGTTGGGGCGTGAGCGGAAGACGGCCTAACGGTGTGCGGGACCGTAGCCCAGCTTCATGGAGACGGTTGCGAATGGTCCTCGCCGATACCCCAGGAGCAACAGTGTCCCTAATTTGCTGGGAAGTGGCGGTGCGGTCCCCTACGGCACTGCGTAGGATCCTACGGTCTTGGCGTGCATCCGTGAGTCGCTGCGGTCCGGTCACAGGTCGACGGGCACGTGCACCTTCCGCCGACCACTGGCGACAACATCGATGTACTGTGGAGACCTCACGCCCCACGTGTTGAGCAATTCGGCGGTACGTCCACCCGGCCTCCCGCATGCCCACTATACGCCCTCGCTCAAAGTCCGTCAACTGCACATACGGTTCACGTCCACGCTGTCGCGGCATGCTACCAGTGTTAAAGACTGCGATGGAGCTCCGTATGCCACGGCAAACTGGCTGACACTGACGGCGGCGGTGCACAAATGCTGCGCAGCTAGCGCCATTCGACGGCCAACACCGCGGTTCCTGGCGTGTCCGCTGTGCCGTGCGTGTGATCATTGCTTGTACAGCCCTCTCGCAGTGTCCGGAGCAAGTATGGTGGGTCTGACACACCGGTGTCAATGTGTTCTTTTTTCCATTTCCAGGAGTGTATGCTGTAGCGCCACACATTGATCTATAGGCTGCCAAAGTTTATCGTTTTGCATTTTCTATTAATATTCGTATGTTTTTTTTCCATGACATATCCCGATTCAGTAACAGAATAGCTGCAGTGTGCAACAGTGTCGAAGACATTATAAAATGACTTATCTTAATAATAGGAATATTTATGTATGTGTTTGGAGAGAAAGAGATTGATTTTTGATTGTGACTTTACTTTAAGTCGTAACTGGTACCTGAATTTTGGTCGCTGCCTTCTTAAATGATATGGCTTCTGCACCAGTTGGTGACGTATTATAATTTGGAGGAAGTTATTGCTCTTTAATATTTAAAGTACGACTCTGTTGGTTACTTGGCCGTATTGCGGATAGCTTTGAGCCCAAGTTTTCTTAGCTTTTCATACCTAAGGGACCACTGTTGTAAGTAAATAAGATCAAACAACAATGTGCTTTTCGTGAGAAAAGGAGATTGCTTGGCACACAAACTTCTTTCAAACTACACGTCCTGCTACATCAAAATTGGTCAGTGGAGTTCAGCACCGTACTGTTATACAAGAACATAATCCAGTTACTGTAATTAAGAACTTATGAGAGATCGTTACATATTGAATGACAATTTTGTCGACTGATAGCCGGCGACGACAATGAAGTTCACCTCCTTTTCCAAAAAGAGATATTTCTATTCTTCACTTCCAGAAAATTTGTATTATGAAACGTCCTCTTTGAACAATTATACATGACTGTGCTTAAACTGACACACAATATTTTTAGCACAACGCAATCTGACTTTCAAAGATCCCTACAAAAGAATAGCCCTGACTAACATTAACCAGCCGGCCGAAGTGGCCGTGCGGTTAAAGGCGCTGCAGCCTGGAACCGCAAGACCGCTACGGTCGCAGGTTCGAATCCTGCCTCGGGCATGGATGTTTGTGATGTCATTAGGTTAGTTAGGTTTAACTAGTTCTAAGTTCTAGGGGACTAATGACCTCAGCAGTTGAGTCCCATAGTGCTCAGAGCCATTTGAACCATTTGAACCACTAACATTAACCTATACGTTTCACAAATTACTTACCTCACAAAACTCTTCGTTACTCGAACTACTGCAATAAAGTGAGCGCCACTACTGCCTGCTAAATAAAAGATTCAAACTACTGAAGGCACTAACTACTGAGAGGCACAGTTAGCAAAAGAAAGATTTTGATAGAGAACAAACAATGTATTTACCTTAATATTGTTCAAAAGTCATATTACATATATCAGTTCATGACATCCAGTCTTGCAAATGTACTGTCTCTGATGGACACATGTTCAGATCAGCCGCTCTAAAAAATGCGCCATCTCACTTCCCACATGCACCACTGCTGGCGGCTCACCTCCAACTGCGCAACGCTATGCGCTGTTAACATGCAGCTGCCCAACACTGCAATGGCAGACAACAATGCAAACTAGCCACAGACTGCACACATCACAGCCAGTGATTTGCATACACGGAGCTACGTGGCGTTACCAATAAGAAAACCTAAACAGCCTACTTACAGTATACATAAATGTTTGGCAACTCTGACACATACTCTAATCGGTTTTATCACTAAAATAGCAATTTTCATTAAATGTAACAATACGTTCTGAGCGATGGCCTAGCAACACCCCCTCTTACCACAAGATACAGATTAACAGCCCTATTTTTTTAATAAATCGTCTTTTTTTTAGAGTCCATACTGAAAGAGTCAACTACTATTGTTTCGGGGATTTCGCGCTTAACAGTTTCTTGCTGTCCAGTTGCGCTTCACTTGGTATTTACACACATTACTGAGCTTCTCAGAATAAAATTAGGCACAATTTAGTTTCATTTTGGGATTGTTGAAGTTGCCTCTGTACCTGAAACTTTCGTTTCGTTTACAACAATGCGTTGGGCGTCAACTTCTAGGAAATCCAGATACAGTCATAAAATCGGTCTAGTATTTTGTAAGCTCTGATTTTGTTCACTAAGCTGTAGAATGAAATTGTATAGAATGCCTCCCAGAAGAAAAGAAAACTGCATTCAATCTGGTCGCCAATGTCGACGGCTCTATGGACCTCACGAATGGCGATAGCGATA
Organism: Schistocerca piceifrons; assembly: GCF_021461385.2. NCBI lineage: Eukaryota > Metazoa > Arthropoda > Insecta > Orthoptera > Acrididae > Schistocerca > Schistocerca piceifrons. The sequence goes on along the minus strand of NC_060143.1, from coordinate 342,485,211 downwards.
CTAGTTTCAAAAGATCTAAGTTTGCGAAACCTATTTTGATTTTTACAAGGAGTAGGAGGGAAATGCTGATTAAAGTTACAGTATGACCTTGAACACTGCCATTGAACTTGGACACACGCAGGGGCATTCCAATGAACCTGAACCGTCGTCTTGACCTTGAACTCAGGATGTCATCACGCACGTCCCTTCCCCAATCACAGCCCTGAGTCTTAAGAGCCATTTAAACGAAACAGGGATGTGTTTACCATACCTCCTGCTTGGCAATAAGTGAGGTTCGATATTTGTACCCCACTTGGTGCAAGGCATAATGGACCATCAAATTTAGTATTTGCCACTGAAATTGTCTGTATTATTTATCAAAACACACATGGCTCATTTATTAGCAATTTTGATCTAACTTTCGGGTTAAGGTGCACATGGTGTCAACAATAGTACAATATGTCTACCCCAGTTGGTGCATGGTACAATGCATCACAATGTTATACTCATACGAGAAGCTGACAGCCAAAATCTGACAGGAGGTGTAAGGTACTGAGAGAGTGCAGTTGCTGTGTAACGTTCAGGTTAAGATGTACTTGGCACGTAAAACATTACTGTGGATTCACAGATTAAGTTGTTTGCTCTGCATTCTATGACTGGGAGGCCTTTTCCGGCAGTTCGGTCTCATCCTGTTCTTAAAATTATGTATTTGATCCAAGCTCTGTATCATCATACGATAAATAATAAACAGATTAAGTGCTAAATGTTACTTCCACATCTAAATTTGCTGTATTGTTATTCCATAAAAGTACATAACACCTGTGGCTAAAACAATATGCTAATCAGACAAACCAGTAATAGTTGAAAGTTCATCATAGGCTTATATGAGGCTATGGTACTATGGTGATTCCCCTTGTCTAAAGTTATTTCTTAAGTCACTTTAAGCAAATACTGTTGTGAACAATCAGTTGATTTTTAAGGCATTACTTTTGATTACAGAGTTTCTTTTGAATTTTTTCAGAAGTTATTTCTTATCAGTTAAAATTTCCAATCTTCATTTAGTTTATTATATACATATGAACGTTGCACTTAGTGATACGGAATTTTCGGTCGTAGTTTTTAATGTTGTTTTGTTGCCGTATACTGTACGTTGCCTTAGAGAAATCTGTGAAGATATTTTTCAAGACGTGAGATAAGTGGAAATACAGTTTGAGACCAGGAATTTCTTTGTAAGTTCAGTAGCGTATTTATTTCAGAAGTCAGGTTATATTCTGGGTAGCGTTACATTTTTTATAGAAACGGCTTCAATTTGTAGACAGTGTTGATCAAATATAAGTCTGCTCCGCTAACTGCTCCCTTAAGCATTGTTTCTCGTAGCAGTGAAATAAAGCGTAATCTCTTTGGACCGAGAGCACACACTTAAAACTTTACATTTCGCTTTGCATTTGCACTTCCAACTACGTGACGCGGATTAATTAGCAGCATTTATCGATTTAGTTGCCTAACAGTACAAAGAAACTTACAAAAGTCAAACAGGATATAATTTCACAGTTCACACAGTGTCGCTTTTTATCTTTTTCACTGTTCATACATTACTGATTTGGCCGTTTTATGATAATCATTACAGTTCACTGTTCCCACTATGATTTTCACATCTCACGCGGTTCACAGCTCTCGTTAATGGATAGTAGCTTCTTCTTTAAATACACGTTCCCCAACAGGGATGCCATGTGTTAAATTATGCGCTGTTGTATTGGAAGTCAGATCTGGAGGCAGGAGAGATCTGTAGAGACTGAATAAGAGTCCCAAACCGTTCTTTACACCGACCTGTCATGTTCACAAGTTGTGTCCCCAGCGCAGAAGACAGCACGTCAGTCGTAGGATCTTCTTCGGCGAAGGCTTCAATGAAGTCATCTCGAACTTGAAGTTGAGTTTGTGATTTTTTTTGTGGGATGCCACTTGCCCAAGTTAGTCTCTGTATCTACAGAGGGCAAGATCTGTAGTGCGTGTAGTAACCACAACCAACAGCGGGAACGCCTTGGGCTGCGGATGGGAGCCGCCAGGCGGGGAAGCCGCCGGCGGTGGAGCACGCACCACCGGGTAAACACAGGACGAGTCGGACGACAGACCAACGACAACTGACAACAACCGACCACGACCGACTATGAGCGACACAACGAGGAAGAGATAAACAACGGAGGCTTGTGGAAACCACAACACCAAACTTAAACCCACTCGGAACCAGAGCCAGGCAAATGTCAACAACGAGCAACTACCAGAGCGCAGTACCGCCGAGATAGAAACGAAATCCAGAGCAAGTACCAGACTGTCTGGACTAGGCTTTTTTTCCTTTATTGTTATTTTGAAACCTGTATTACAGGCAGGCCTGCAGCAGCATACTACGCCGCTCTTTTGGCCGCAGAGAAACACAAATATACAAATGATGACATTTAGAGAAAAAATATGGTGGACATAGAAACGGAGACAAACACTGTTTAAAATACAAGGTGCCGTTCACGGGCGTAGAGTCCGAAATAAAATTGTTCAGACACTTGGACACAGACAGAGACGAAAATTGTCGCACGTGAACGTAGGTGCACAAAACGAATAACACTTAAGCACAAAACGACGGCACACACAGAACACGAGGCGTTGATCTCCGGCGCGCGAATGTTCACTAACCGTGTACGAGTCCGGGGACCTGCCAAGAGAGGAGGAGGAGGGGGGGTGGGAGAGGGAGAGGGGAGAGCAGATGCCATGGGCAGGGGAGATAGGGGGAAGGGAGGAAGGTGGAGGGGAAGCCCGGGGGAAGAGGGAAGGAGGGAAGGGATGGGGGAAGAGGCAAGAGAAGGGAGGGAGGGTGCCTAAAGGAAAGGACACAGGAAGTGGGGGGGAGGATCAAAGTTGATAGGAGGGGTAGATGGAGGGGAGGAGGACATCATCAGGGAGGGAGAGCTGGCGGAAGCCACCTTGGGAGAGGGTGAGGGGGGTGGAGAGATGGAGACCGGGTGGGACGTGGGAATACAGGCGCGGCAGCGGGCGGGGGTGGGAGAGGATGGGTGAGACAAGTGGATGAGGAGGATCGAGTTTGCGGGAGGTGTACAGGATCCGTACCCTTTCAAGGAAGAGGAGGAGGTGGGGGAAGGGGATGAGATCATACAGGATCCGCGTGGGGGAGGGGAGACGGACGCGATAGGCGTGGCGGAGAGCATGGCGTTGAAGGATTTGGAGGGATTTATAAAAGGTAGGGGGATCTGGACTAGGGAAGAGCGGGTCCCTATATACGAAACCGGAGGGAGCGGCTATTGGCCGCTGTCTGCACGTGGCTTAGCGGTGGCGCCGTCGCTGCGCGAGAGCCGCTGCGCGGAATAGCCGCCGCGGAGGCGGAGCTCTCTATGGGCTGACCACGTCCATTTGTTCTGCCGCGTGTCCGACTTCCGCGGCGAAAGGTACTAGAGTACTGACAATGATGGTAGGCACACCTCTCATTATGGTATCCTGTTTGTTTATATTTTAAAATATCATTTTTTACACTGTCTTCTACAACACTCGACATAGCCTTCTTAATAGTACAGTTACTTTTCTGGCAGCTTCCGTCGTAGAGTACGACATGTCCATCTGAAACAGATATACACGTCCGGCTCTGAAGAACGCCCGAAACAGAGTGACTAGCACAGCTAAAGTACTTCATCTCCCAGGCGCCCCAAAGTGATCCGAAAGTGTCCGAAGCACTTCAGTTGTAATATCATTACTCTTAGTTTCTCAAAAACTAGTTAAATTTAATAAGCAAAAATTGTAGACTCGTAGTGTAACCATGAGAGACTGGCATACTGAAAACTGGGTTATATGCGATGAAAAGTATATTAATAATTAATAAGAGAAGTTAGGCGTTTTGACACCTAATACCCGAATGTGCCGACCAATGAGAAGCAAGTTCAGTACAATTGGCGGACTCTCCCACGGGAATAGTACTTTCTGTACCATCTGCTGCTTGTACACCACTCGACATTTGTACCATATGCTACTTCGCGAGTTTCAAACTGCATCAAGGCGAGTTTCTAGCAAGATAAAATACTGGCGGCCACAACCAGGAATATCACAATAGTCAGAGTTTTGCACAGTTTAATTTAGGCATTAGTTTTGAGTAGCTTTGGTAGACAATTTAAGGAAGATTCACTGAGGTAAAGAAAAGCAGACAAGAGGTTAAGTCACAAACAAGTCTCAAAAATGGTTCAAATGGCTCTGAGCGCTATGGGACTTAACTTCTGAGGTCATCAGTCCCCTAGAACTTAGAACTACTTAAACCTAACTAAGCTAAGGACATCACACACATGCCCGAGGCGCCAGCCGGAGTGGCCGTGCGGTTCTGGAGCCGAGCGACCGCTACGGTCGCAGGTTCGAATCCTGCCTCGGGCATGGATGTTTGTGATGTGCTTAGGTTAGTTAGGTTTAATTAGTTCTAAGTTCTAGGCGACTGATGACCTCAGAAGTTAAGTCGCATAGTGCTCAGAGCCATTTGAACCATTTGAACCATGCCCGAGGCAGGATTCGAACCTGCGACCGTAGCGGTCACAGGGTTCCAGACTGTAGCGCCTAGAACCGCTCGGCCATCCCGGCCGGCTCATTGATTATGGCTACAGGCACGTTCCTGTAGGCAGATGGAAGAACACGCCGCAGCAACTGTGTCGTGCACTGTAAGAGAATATGGTGCCTTTCACTCCAGACGTTGTCATCCAGTCGAAACAGTCGGTTCGTCTCTGCGCTGTGGCACGAATGGCAAAACCAGTGGGCCACTGCTATTAACCAGTATTAAGCTCTTGCATGTTTACATATTAAGTCACGTTCTTTAATCGATGGGTGGGACACTTCGTCAGGGTTCTCGTGCAGTTATGTGAATTTAGGGAAATTCTCGCTATCGCTGTGGTAAAAGGTGGGATTCCTTCCATCCATGTAGGGTTTTTTTGGCGTCTGGTCCAGCTTCGACCCGGAGCGCTTGCTGAATTTTCGAGTAAGTCCGTGCTGACTCTCACCGCTTTCTAAGCATCCCTTCGCGTGATTTACTACGCACCTTCTGTTGCCTCATTAAGTATATTGCTCCATGAATCTTGAAGCTGTTTACTTCGCAACCGCGAGCTGTACAGATTAGGAAAGCTTATTGCATTTCTCAAACAGTCTTCCAGTATCCTCCAAAGTGTTAGCGGTACATTCAGTATGCATTTGAGCTGCGGTACAGTCAATATGCAACTGAACTTCTAGTGAGCCAACCTTTGCTGCAGATTATGGGGGGATTAATGTTCTTTTCACTAATTACCACCGATTCTCATTGTGGCTCATGTCGAACGTTATGTCAGTAAATCAATACTATTAAATGGAAACGTGTTTTGCATTACCAACCTAATTGTTCTACAACTGATCCTGATTACATGAGCCTTAAATAATAAATATTGGTACATAAGTTCGGTGCGTTTTTCCAAAAGTTTAAGAAGCACAACAGACACACGTAACAAAGAATTTAGTCGTCAGAAACATTCTCTTTCACTATTTGCCAACGCTGGGGTAGTTTTTAGATACCGAGACTGTAGGAATCACTTGGTTTTGAGGAGAAAAATTCATCGATCTATGTTCGGAGCGTATTTTCATCAGGAAATGGAGTTCCATGTAGGTTGTTCGATAGGGAACGGAAAAGATGAAAATCTGAGGGCACATCATCAGGTGAATAAGGTGGGTGCGGGATGACTTTCCCAACCCAGCTGTTGTATGGTGATTTTTGTTAGTCTAACAGAATGCGGGCGGGCATTATCGTGGGGTAGCATCACTTCACACAGACTTCGTGGTCGTTGTTCTTGAACTGCGTCTGCAAGGCATCTCAGTAGTTGACAATAAATGTCAGCACTAATGCTTACACCTCGGGAAGCAGTTCGTAGTACACCACACTGTCACTGTTCCACCAGCTGCATATCTTTTCTGGATGCGTGCAGGTCTTTTTACGGGGAGTTGATGCGATTTTTTTTCTTTCCTCAGCAATTCCCATCTCTCCTTCTGTCAGTATAAAGGCGCTGTTTCACCTCACCAGTAACGATACGGGATAGGAATGGTTGGCGTTTTGCACAAGCCAGTTGATGAGGAGCACGCAAATATGCACATATTGTCACCCCTTGATTTTTGTGATTTTGGTTTAGAGCGTTCGGTATCCATACACCCGATTTTTGAACGTCCAGCATTGCTTGCAGATGTCGCACGATCGTGAAATGATTCAGAACATCACATTTAGCAGTTCTGGAGTACTTCCACGTGGATCATTGTGGATTAATGCGTTAAAAACGATCCTCATCAAACCCAGAACTGCCTGAACGTGGGACGTTACCTAACGCCAAATCGATACTCTTCAAAACGAGAAACACCATTTTCTTGCCGTGTTCTGCCCATTGGCGTTATCCCCATAAACGGGGCAAATATTTCTCTCTGCCTCCGCTGTTCTCACCCCTCTATTGAACTCAAGCAGAAGAATATCTCTTGTTCCGATTTCTCTATGTGGCACTCCATTTCTTAGCGTCAACAGCTCCGCTCACCCTCTAGAAGTGATAAAATGACAATATTTAAACTTAAATAGCAACAGTGAACTAGAAGTAAAAAACAACAATTGACAAATAAACCCATAGCAACCTCAATACCAGCATTCAAAACAAAAACGCTAAATCTTCTCGGGTTAATAGCCGAATCAATGCTTTATTCTCTAGTAATGATTCAGCAAGTTTCTTACTTCCATCTTCAGGCGAAGTATCGGGTTCACGGAGCGGCTTCACCTTTTACTTTCCCCTCCATGGGGAAATGTATGGAGGAGTCTGAAGCCTGTTGGCTTTTACTCCACATTGTATGCTTGTGTGTGTGATTATCTTGGATAATTTTGGCTGTCTCTGTATTGTAATGGCGTTCTGATTGTGTTTTGTACTTGCCTGAGGTGGGCGAGATGCTGAGTATTTTTAGGATTAAGGATTGGTATTAGGACTTGGAGATTTTGTGATTTTTCTCTTCGACTTAGTTGTCTAAGAACGTCATAGATTGTGCTTATTGCGGGACATGTCATACCGACCTAGGGAGTGGATGATGTTATTTCCAGATCTGGAAGGGCTCTCATAGAAAGCCCTTGCTAGATCTTGGATTATTTATTTGAGGAGGAGGATTTCAGCAGCGGCGTGCTAGTCGTCTGTTGGAAACCCATGGGGGAAATGCAGAGCCCTCCTGACGGCGCGGTTCTGCAGCCTCTGGAGCTTGTCCAGGTGCTGCTTCGCCGCATATCCCCTGGCAGTCCACGCATATTCCATTATTGGACGTATGAGTGATACGTATACATTCACCCCTATCGAGCAGGAGAGGGAGCTGGTTGTGTTGTGGATTGGGTATAGGATGGACATTCTGGCACATACCTTCCTATGGACCTCATCTATGTGGGGCCTTCACGTTAGTCTAGAGTTCAAAATTACGCCGAGATACTTGGCAGATCTGCGCCAGGGGAGCCGGGATCCATGTAGGTATAGGTGAAAGGGGGTCGGGGGGGGGGGGGGGGGTGTTCGTTGACGGGGGTCCGCATCTCTCGAGCCTCCAGGTGATCAGCACAGCCTGTGTCTTTTCAGGGTTTATGGTGGTGCGCCAGCGACGGGCAAAGGTTGCTGTGTCACCTAAATGCTTTGTAGCCTATGAATGACTAGGTCCTTATTCGCGTTATGAGTGTAAAAGGCTGTGTCGTCAGCATACTGTGCAGTGTGCACCAGGGGGGGCCGTGGGAATGTCCGCAGTGTACAGACTGTACAGAACGCCCCAGGACCGATCTCTGTGGCACCTCAGAACAAATACCCCTTATGGTGGAGCTGGCTGTTTCTACCTTGATAGAGAAAGTCCTGTTTGTGAGATAGATTTAAACCTGACTAAGCTCCCATGGAATCCCTCTGTGTATAACTTGTATAATAGCCCTTTATGCCATACTGAATCGAAGGCTTTGGCTATCAGCTAGCACTATCCCGCAGTAGCCTCTGCGGTTGAAGCCCTCTGTGGCTGCTTCCACCAGTCTCATGATCTGCTGTGGGGTGGAGTGCTTCTGTCGGAATCCAAACTGGAAATCCGGCAGAAGTCGCTCGTTGACGATTTGATCTCGTATGGGTATTAGCAGGAGGGGCTCGTAGAACTTGCTGAGAACTGGCAGGAGGCTAATCAGCCTGTAGTGCTGCGGAAATAAAGGGTCTTTCTCTGGTTTGTGTATCGCAGCAACTTCCGCGTGTTTCCAGTGAGCTGGGAAATCGCGGGTAAGAGTAATCTCGTTGAAGATGTTCGCGAGGTGTTCGATAGCCGAGGGCGGAAGGTTTTTAACTAGCTGGTTGGTGTCACTGTCGTGTGCTGGCGCCTTTTTTGTAGGGAGGGACCTAATTACTTTTGCCACATCCTCGGGGGCGAAAAGTGGGGGTTCGTCCTCTGGGTCATCATCAGCATTGAAGAAGACAGCTAGTTGACGACGGACTAACTCTTCATGTTCGTCATCCTGGGGTTCTGCCTCTTGAAACTACTTCTCGGAGGAGTCGACGAGGGCGTTGACCGTTTCAGCATGGCTGTAGGCTAGACCCCGCTTGCTGCGCAGTGGAGGTATCCTAAAGCGTCTTTTGGTGAATTGCTTGGTTGCTTGCCAAAATGTGTGATCGTGTACTTCGAGAGCTGTGAGGCGGTTTTGCCATTGTTGGTTTCTGTACTGATTGAGCGCTACCTTCAGCCCTCTCTGTAGACGATTGAGCAGCTTCCTGGTGGCCTGATTTTTGGCGATCTTCCACTCTTTTGCCCTTTGTGTTATTGTGTTGGATTTGGGCTAGCAAATGTTTCGGGAGTTGTACTAGCGGGGGCGGGCCGTCCCTTTGTGTGTGTGTGTGGGGGGGGGAGGGGGGGGGCATCTTCCGCTGCCTGCAAGATGATGATACCTGCAAGGTCTTGCAGCGCTTGTTCTACTGTTTCGGCAATAGGTGGCGGAGCGCGAGCGGTATCAGAGGCGACAGTTTCTCGGTATCGCTCCCAGTCTGTACGTTTGTAAGAAGTCTGGTACCGAGGGAGTCCTACCCATTCTCCCACATCGACCTCTAGAATCACTGAGTTGTGATCGGAGGACATTCTGTTGGTTGTCCTTGCGGCCACAAACCTTGTGATCCTCCTAATGAGTGAGGGCTATGTCTAACACGTCGGGCCTACCTCCATTTTTTGGAAAATGTGTGGTCTCGACCAGATCCAGTGTTTCGATGTGGTTGTCGCGCGATAGTTGTTGCAGTTTGGCGCCAGCTCTGGAGGCTATTCTAGATTTCCAATCGGGGTTTTCGGCACTGAAGTCGCCTCCCATTAGGAGTTTGTCTTCAATTTGCCCTAAAGCAGCTACGTCTCCCTCGTCTGTCTCGTCTTGTGGGTGTTGGTGGATTGCAACAATTTTTAGGGGTCTAGTGGCAGTGATTACTTCGACTGCCACTGCTTCGATTTTATTGGTAGATGGTAAGTATACCTGGAGGTGGGGGATCCCTCTTTTTATGTATATGGCAAATCCTCCACCTTGGGTTGGCCTGTATTTACGGTAGCTAATGTAGTTGGGAACTGTCGCTTTTATTCCCGGTTTTAGGTGGGTTTCCCACATCATGCGTATATCGATGGAGAACTCCTTCATGAGTTCTCTGAACTCGACCTCCTTATTAACAATGCCGTCTGCGTTAAAGACGCACACTGTCAGGCCTTGGATGTTTTGTCGTTTATCCATGAGGGGGTTTTGAAACTACTGAGGAAGTCGCAGAGGGGAGCAACTGTTGGACTGCTGCCTGAAGGCCAACGAGGATCTGAGTGTTCTGCCTCAGGGCCTCCCTGAATTCTTTCATCATTTCCATGACAAAGTTCATGGTCTGGACCATAATGCCTAACAACTGATCCGATGGGGTCAGCTGAGTGTGGGGGTCCCTAGAACTTCCTCAGTCCTGGTGGACCTGGTCGTTGTTGTGTTTTTCCCAGTGTTGTTCTTGCGTGTGTATCTAGTGTTGTGGCGACTGGGCTTGCGTCGATTTCTCGACGTTTCCGTGGCTTTTTGGTACAGAAACCAGTTACGCATATGTTGCCCTTGGTGTCTCGCGCCTTGGTTTTCTCTGTGTGTATTGTCCTGTTTTGTCTCTCTGTATGGTTTGATGGGGTGGTGCAGTCTTGTTTTCTTGTGTGGGGGGCGGCCTTCGCACCCTTTACCTTCTGTGTGTGTTTGATGTGGACTTCAAAAAATGGTTCACATGGCTCTGAGCACTATGGGACTCAACTGCTGAGGTCATTAGTCCCCTAGAACTTAGAACTAGTTAAACCTAACTAACCTAAGGACATCACAAACATCCATGCCCGAGGCAGGATTCGAACCTGCGACCGTAGCGGTCTTGCGGTTCCAGACTGCAGCGCCTTTAACCGCACGGATGTGGACTTCACAACCTTGGTATCCTTCCATTGGTTTTTCCTACACAGCACGCACCTTATATGCAGGTCCATGTGTTTCATTGTGCAAGTTCTGGTGTCATAGGGTTCGATGCATTTTCTGCAGCGCACGGGCATCTGGCAATGGGCGGCTATGTGATCCAGTCTCTGACACATGACGCATTGCACCACCTTGTTCTTGCAGCGGAGTGGCTCTGTGGTGACAGGGACTGCCAGAACAACGTTGATCTCACGCCTGTTCTGGGGTATTTCTGGCAGAGTGACTAGGAACAATGGCCACTTACTCTCTGCCCCATTTTAGCCCATCTGCTCAACGGTTTTTACAACATATCCCTGGGTAGTCAGATCTGTCTTGACTGCCCCTGGAGGTAGAGCTGTCTGGGGAGGTCCCTAATAACAATGTTTTTGTTTACAGTATGAAGGCTTTCACGACCAGATGACATATCTTCTGGTAAACCTTCCGGGATGTAAGGTCGTGGTCCTTGAAACTCTTCAGTTCCTAACGTTTCATCCAGAGCTGCGCTGGACATCTTCAGAGGGGTGTTTCTCCTCCGGTGAGTCTTTGTTTGTTGTCTTGGTGGTGGGGAAAGTGTAGTGTGGTATATTTTTGTCAGTGAGAGCCTTTTTTATGGTGTTGTAGTCTTTTTATGCTCGGGCCAATCAGGCGCGAGGGGAATATGCGCTGCGGCGCGTGATGATGGGGTGGGGGGGGAGGGGAGCCATGGGCGCCGGGTCCTGGCGTCTCTTCTCGGTTCGGCCTGTTTATTCCATCCGCCTACACCGACCTGCCTCCATCGGTGCGCTCTCGTCTTATTCTTGATAATGTTGTGTTCCACGCGGTGCTGAGTTGGAATCCGCTATCACAGTTCACCACGATATCACTGACCCGTATCTCCACTTCCAACACTGCTGTTTATGATGCCCTCCTTGCTCCGTCCATCACGGGTTGTATTACAGCCTAAGTAACGGAATTGCTTAACTTCATCTCTTTCGTGACCATCAGTCCTGATCTTCAGTTTCTCACTGTTTTCATTTCTGCCGTTTTCGTTACTTTCGCCCTCTTCTTCGATTTACTGTCAATCCATATTCTGTACTCATTAGACTGTCCAGTCCATTCAGCAGATCAAGTAATTCCTTTCCTATTTCACTCAGCATTGCAACGTCAGGTGAGCGAATCGTATCATTGATATCGTCTCACCTTGTATTTTAATTCCACTACTGAATTATTCTTTTATTCCCTTCATTGCTTCTTCGGCGTGCAGATTGAACGGTGGGGGCGAAAGACTACATCCCTGTCTTACAGTCTTTTTAATCTGAGCACTTCGTTCTTGGTGGTCCACTCTTATTATTCCCTCTTGGCTCTTGTACATACTGTATATTACCCATCGCTCCATATGTCTTACCCCTATTTTTCTCAGAATTTCGAACATTGAACCATTTCACATCGTAGAATGCTCTTTCCAGGTCGACAAATTCTATGAGACTGGTCCCACCTGATGGAGGTAACGAGCTACGTTACCGTAATATCGTGCAAATACGACGCTGATATCCGGGAGAACACCCAACAGCCCAAGATGTCAATAATAACAGTGTTTCATGAAAAAATCTGTAATCGCTTGAATATCGAGGTATATATGGAGGTTTCGTATACCAGGTGATCAAAAAGTCAGTATAAATTTGAAAACTGAATAAATCACGGAATAATGTAGATAGAGAGGTACAAATTGACACACATGCTTGGAATGACATGGGGATTTATTAGAACCAAAAAAATACAAACGTTCAAAAAATGTCCGACAGATGGCGCTTCATCTGATCAGAATAGCAATAATTAGCATAACAAAGTAAGACAAAGCACAGATGATGTTCTTTACAGGAAATGATCAATATGTCCACCATCATTCCTCAATAATAGCTGTAGTCGAGGAATAATGTTGTGAACAGCACTGTAAAGCATGTCCGGAGTTATGGCGAGGCATTGGAGTCGGATGTTGCTTTCAGCATCCCTAGAGATGTCGGTCGATCACGATACACTTGCGACTTCAGGTAACCCCAAAGCCAATAATCGCACGGACTGAGGTCTGGGGACCTGGGAGGCCAAGTATGACGAAAGTGGCGGTTGAGCACACGATCATCACCAAACGACGCGCGCAAGAGATCTTTCACGCGTCTAGCAATACTTTGTTGTTTTTTTTTTTTTTGTTCTAATAAAACCCCATGTCATTCCAAGCATGTGTGTCAATTTTTACCTCTCTATCTAATTATTACGAGGTTTATTAAGTTTTCAAATTTATACTGATTTTTTGATGACCCGATATTTATAAAATGGCAAAACACTCTAATCTTTGCGCGCTATCATTTGCCAAAATCTTGTTTCGAAATCTAAAACTATTTAGAGATACGAGGAATCATGAATATTTCATTCTAGTTTTTTCACTGATGCAAGAGTTCATGGGGGAGTGCTTTACATACATTCCATTTTCTCGAGATTGGAAACATATAACGATATCCTTCCAATCTCAAAGAATAATTCAGTACATTATCTACATTTAATACGCAGCAGCATGCAACCTACCACACATCAAACACAAATTCATAGCGACGCCTGTTTTTCACTGCAAACTAAGACGAATTTGTTGCAGTAATTTATCTACTATAGATAACAGTAACTACGACCACTAACGAAATGACAGGCAGAATCAGAGTTTATTAGCGATAATTGACTTTAAAATCTTTTGAGAAAGTTCTCAGATCGGCCGACTTGCTGTTCCGCGCCGAGAAGTCAAATACCAATTCTCTCGAATATAGCTTTACAAATTCTTCACTGTGTTTTTTAATAAATATTTATTTTAAAATAACTTTTCATCCACTGTTTCCGTCCATAGGGGATAAATTTCCAAAACTGCTGACACACGTATTTCTGTATTTCTAACCGAGAAACAAATACCAATTTTTGTAGGTCTTTCCTGAATACCGTCTTAATAGAGACATATTACCAAAAACATTTCATCCTCCATTCCACAACCTTAAGTGTGGAATTTCAAAAATCCCTCCTTAAACGATGCCTACAATATAAGGTCAACACCCTCTGAAAATTTCAAATGTCTGGGCTTAATGGTTTCGCCTCAGAGATGATGAGTCAGTGAGTTAGGGAGTCAGTCAGTTGGGACGTTACCCTGCATGTACAGAGATGAAGTAATAATCACTGCCGATGATGTGAGCAATAAGATAGCAGACAGTTACACGTCCAGCGATTGTGATGCACATGTTAGCATCCATATACTATACTAGCTAACCAAAGCAAAGGTCTGCCCCGGGTCCGTTCTTCATGAAGTGAGCAGGCTTAGGGCGCTATGAACGTTCCTTCACTGTTGTATAAGGTCGATTTGTTGTGGTCAATGTGCGAACTAACTCGGTGACGGTCGTTCAAACTCCGAAAATAGTGGACGCCGATTCGCACGCAATTCGCGTTCTTGCATCGTTCGAACGAATCGTTTTAAGACGCGAGCATCCACGTCTCAGTGGTATGTGGAAGGGGTTCCTTTGCGTGCCAAATGGGCGTGACCATTTCTAGAAGGCCTGTGCCTTGCTAAAATTTGGCGCCTCTTCCCACTACAGTACAGTCCTGTTGTTGCAGTTCAATTAATAAAACATTTGACACTAATAACCCTCTTGTCTCTAATAGTCCACTAGCATGTTTTCCAACACATCTTCATCACACCATCTCGTCGTCTTCTCAAAGTTCAATTGTGCCAATTAATTTGACACATTATGAGTTTATCTCGGTAAGTCTCTCAAATTCCATTGCTGGTATAGAGGCCGGGGCAGCTAAAACACAGAACAAGGAAATACACGTTAAAAAAAATGTTCGCGCCACGAAGGAATTATCCGAATGACACGAAAAATTTCAGGCGCTCTGGCTGAGCTGTTCTTAGCGCTTCAGTTCGGAACCACGCGGCTGCTACAGTCGCAGGTTCGAATCCTGCCTCGGGCATGGATGTGTGTGATGTCCTTAGGTAAGTTATGTTTACGTAGTTCTAAGTCAAGGGGACTGATGACCTCAGAAGTTAAGTCCCATAGTGCTTAGAGCCATTTGATTTGAGTGTTTAGGATCCATACCAGATCGGATTGAAGGAAAACATCGAATCAATTCAGAGGAGGGCTCCTAGATGTGTTACAGGTAGGTTCGAACAACACTCACGTGTTATGGAGATGCTTCGGGAACTCAAATGGGAAGCCATGGAAGGAAGGCGACTCTCTTTTCAAGACAACACTATTGAGAAAATTTAGAGAAAAGGCATTTGAAGTTGACTGCCGTACGATTATACTGCTGCTAACATACATTGCGGGTAAGGACCAAGAAGTTAAGGTTCGAGAAATTAGGGCTCACATGGAGACATATAGACAGTCATTTTTCTCTCGCTCTATTTGCAAGTGGAACAGGGGAGCGAATGACTTGTAATGTACGGAGGCCTCTGCATTATCTATATAGACGTAAAATGGAAGAATTCTCAGGAAATGCAGCCAATCTACAAAGGAAGTAGCTTACTAAAGAACTGTTCGACCAATAATTGAATGTTGCTAATCAGTGTGGTATCCATAACAGACAGGATTAATGCAGGGAATAGAGAAGATTCGAAGAATAGCAGCACGTTTCATTACACATTCATTTGGATAGCGTTACGGAGATGATCAACGAACTACAGTGGTAAACTCTGTAAAAGTGGCGTTCTGCATCAAGGTATGCTTTCCTGTTTAAGTTCCGAGAATATACGTTCCTAGAAGGGTTAAGAGAGACATTGCTTCCTCCCATGCAATTTGAAGAGGTTCGGGCTCACCATGGGGCTTCCCAGCGAATAATTCGCGACTGCAACAGTAAAGGGGGAAGTTACAGTGGTAGAGAAAGTACCCTCGGCCATGCACCCCAAGGTGGCTCCCGGAGTATGGATGTAGATAAACATATAGATGTTTTCACATTGCATAATCCATATACGGGTAAGTATAGTTACTGCTATTGAGAAATTAATCATCCACAAACGGACAGCGCTATACTTCGTTAAATAATTAGGTCACAAGTTTTGGGTTGTTGCTTGAAACTTCCCCTTTAAACAATTATACATGACTGTGCTTAAACTGACACACAATATTTTGTTAGCGCAACGCATCTGACTTTCAAAATTCCCTACAAAAGAATGGCCCTGACTAACATTAAACTATACCTTTCACAAATCACTTACCTCACAAAAATCTTCGCTGCTCAAGCTACTGCAATACAGCGAGCGCCACTACTGCTACCTAAATAAAAGATTCAAACTATGGAAGGCACTAACTACTGATAGGGATAGTTAGCAAATGAAAGATATTAATAGAGAACAAACAATGTATTTACCTTAATATCATCATATATCTAGCAGTTCATGACAAATTACAAAACTCCGCCATCTCTCTCCCCACATCCACCACTGCTGGCGGCTCACCTCCAACTGCGCAACGCTACGCGCTGATCACAGCCAGCTGCCTAACACTACAATGGCGAGTATTACAACAACGCAAAGCAGCCACAGACTGCACACAGCACAGCCAGTGATTTTCATACAGAGGTGGCGTTACCAATAAAAAAAAACCTAAACAGCCTACTCACATAGCCCCCATGCTCCCCACAAAAAAATTTTACAAATTGGATTGGGCAGTGGCCAATACAGATTTGAAAAAATTTTTCATAATTACAATAAGAAAGAAATCAAATGCACACATTTATTGATACAATGTTGGTCAAATGATAAAATTTTCTCACAGTCTATAAAGACAGTCCTGATTCATCACAGTAAAATTACAGTGTTTTTCTTTTTTTTTTAAAGTCTGAACAGTAAAAGAGAATGCACACAGAAGTAGTGGATTTCCATGCAGTCTTGAAGAAGTAGTGTTGTCCTTCCAACGGAAAGACAGTGCTGACTCTCGACATGCTGACAGGTCAATGGGCCACAACAGAGCAAACCCACTGCAGAGTCAGTCGAAGTTTTGATGAATATTGGTAGGTAGGTCATCACAGAGTAGACCCACTGTAGTCCTGGTAGAGATTACGGTATTGGTGGGCCACCAGAGGTGCAGACCCACTGCAGTCCTTGTAGAAATAATGGTATTGATGGATCATCAAAGATGTAGACCCACTGTAGTCCTTGTAGAGATAGCCAGCAGCCATCTGTTGTGACTGTGCAGGTGCACGATCACCATTGAAGAGTCTTGCGGATAATATAGCAAGTCCATAAACCAC
Source organism: Schistocerca piceifrons (assembly GCF_021461385.2). Lineage (NCBI taxonomy): Eukaryota > Metazoa > Arthropoda > Insecta > Orthoptera > Acrididae > Schistocerca > Schistocerca piceifrons. The sequence continues at coordinate 342,468,485 of NC_060143.1, read as the reverse complement.
CACTTGTGCACTCACAAAGTTTTCGGAACTGTCCTTAGAACCAGCAATGCTGTTATCCAGTCCCTTGCTGAATCATTAACACACGTGCAAACACTATCAGTCCCTACTTCTCACATATTGTCCATATACTATGACCAACAGAAACGTGTGCAGTGAAATGTAACTCACAAGTTACTTAATTTGATGAACTGGTGTCAAGTACAATTTTATAACATGAGAATACAATAACAAAGGTACAGAATACATCATTAAAAACATAACAATACAGATAACATTTGTAGTACAGGCTTTACAAAAGAATCGAACTAACATACACATCAGTGGAATTATGACATGAGTACATACATAAATAAAAGATCACAATAACTTTTGAAACATCACCTTCACATGTGAGCAACAAACCAGAATAAATAATGTCTAAACATATTTACAAGGTAAATAACATATTATTAATGCAAATTATATTTGAGGATAACAGTATTCCTTATCATAGTGAATGTAGCTTAATATTAAAAGAAGAAAAAATTCTATGAAACTACACAGAGACAGGAAGAAAACAAATACACAAGGGTACACAAACACATAGTGGGATAACACAAAAGGAAAGGACAGGGTTTGTTTCATTGCAGTATTTTGCAAACAAAACTTTCTTTGCTTCTTGGAGATCTCCCTTCATTCATCATTATTCCCAAAAGTCCTATCTAAGCCTGCCTTCTGTATTTTGTTCACATCCTCTGTCAAAAATAGTTTTTCTCCCTGCTTTCTGTATTCTGTTCACATCCTCTGTCAATAATAGTTTTTCTTCACTGTACAGTATCCTTTTTATTTTGCCAGACCATTTTCTGGTAGCTTCTCAATGCATTTCTTATAAATTTATAATAGTTAGTTTCTTATATAGTCTACTCCGCTTAAGCTAACTTAAATCTACTGAGCTCAGATGCTAAACTAAGGGACGAGGCAATGCAGCAGCACAAAACAAATAACGCAAACAGCAATGAAAAAAAATGGAAATTTGCAAAGCAAGCTACAGTAAATATAAATTACCAAGCAATGCAACATTACAACTAATATGAGCGAATGTGCAGTAACAAGAAAAATAAGTCAGTAGTAAAACTAGCTTAACAGAGTAACACAATTTAAAATTCAGTAGCACTACGCCTGGCAACCAACAACAGAAAATGAAATAACTTATACCTAAACATGACAAAGCTCAAGCAAAAAAAATAGTACACTAAAAATGGCCATGTCTAATACCTATGTCACATCTTAATACTAGAGTGATGCATCACAATTTATTCTACAAAAGAAATTACCAAGTACTTGAAAAGAAAATTATGTGTCCAGTTACTGTTACTAGTCCCTTCTTATTGTTCTTTCCTTTCCAAGTGCTCCTTTTTTTAAAGAATGTGGATTACAAAATTATCATTTAATAGATCTGTTGACAGAAAGTGTTCACATTAGCAAATGCATCTAAGTTTATTTTATAAAACTAATGCTGTAACACAGCTGGAAAACAGGTATCAAATGAAATAAGCAATTACGCAAACCAAAGCATACAAATATCATTCAATAGTCATGTGACATTTCATAAGTTAGTAGAAATTCTCTCAACTCTCGTAGAAAGACGCTTGTCGTAATCAAGTGTGCAGATGTAAAAATATTTCTCGTCATTTCATTAGGCATTTCAGTAAATATCATAAATTACGAGCTCCACAGTATGCTTTCAACAAGGAAATGTCAATAGCAAGGTTAATGGAAGTAATGAGGGTGTCGCATTTGCAATATTTTCTCTAAAGGAATGTCAATGGCGAGGATAAAGGCCTGCCTTTTTTCTTTTTTTTCTACCTGTGCTTCCGGAAAGGCACACCCTAATGGCTTGTTCTCCAGGTGTTTGACACAGCTGTGTGCCCACGACGCATTATGTGCAGGTGGTCACTTAACTTTCTTACGGAAATATTTACGACACCAGTTTCCGCTACAGTGACAGTCTCATATGAAAATTTCACAGGTCAAGAATTAGCGTTGCAAATCTGTAGAAACAAAATCCTATAAATATAAGTGTCCAAAAAAATTTTCGCCGGCATTGTGATACAGTCACACATTTACGCACATTTCATAACTCTTAAAGTACGATTCTAGGTTTCCAACATCCTTTTTCACAAATCAAGAGTCCCTATCCACTATTCATTATTCCTTACCTTATTACACATATACATATTCGTATTCATCAACACACAATAACTACATAGCATAATCAGATTCCTCATATAACATCAGCTTATTGATCATAAACATACCTCAACAGCATAATACACATCGTTGTCGTAAAAATAACATCATTACACCTCAGTCAAATCTCAAAAACGTCGTAGCTTTCTGCATTAATGTCAAAACCTAAAAAAAATTCTCTGCTCATGTCAAAAGTGTCATCTGCCTCAAACGTACTTTAAAAATCATGAATCCATACCAAATACATCATTCAAAGCTCTCATAGTATCACAATGGTTCCGAAAAAATATGAAGAGTTCACACAGTACAGACAAAATACAATTTCGTAAGTGTGAAGTTACCCAACGGTGTAATTACGTAAACATGTGTCACTGACATAGTAAAAAACATGCTTATCTCTCAGTTAAATGATCAGATCGCTGTGTAATTTATGTTTTAGAGAAATATGGTACCGATGTGTAAAGTTGTATAAGCAAATACCATATTAGCTAGGGTTCCTTGTGCTTGCCAAACACATGGTACACAAAGTAGGCGTGTACCCCCCTGAGGATTAATGTAATTATACCCTCAGGTGTTACAGATTACAACAATGGAATGAAATGTATTACGGAAAACCTTTGTATCATTGTCCTTCAAATATCTTTAAAAATAAATGATTTAAGTACAAAATTAATCACTCAAACACATGTACTGTAGCGCTAAATGTGCGTCTTGCTGTAAGATAATCTCTGTGAAAGTGTCGTAGTTATTGTCCTCTGAAAGCTAAGTTCTGCAGAAGTCAATGTACTTACCTCATGATAAACAAAAGTGAAATGCTTTGCGTATAGATATCTTAGTTATTACGCTTATTGCCGTGATGAAGAAATTACTGTGATGTAACGTATTGTTGTGCTACGGAAAAGGCAGTCTCATTGTAGCTATACCACAAAAGTTACCACTAAAACATGTTTTACTTTCCAGAATAAAACAGAAAACTGTGCAGATATACAACAGAAACACTGCAAAAGCAACATTGTAAATTGTCACTCATTAGTAGCGTCGTGATAAAATCGTGTAGCTGTCACATAAACTAACACTGTGTCATCTGGTATCTCACAGAAAGTACTTTAAATCCAGAATATATTTTCAAGTCAACCAAAATGTTGCATTAAAATCTAATTAGCAGTACTGGTAAATGTTCTAAATATGTAAGCCTTATAGTCGTTCCGTAATCGTGCAACTAACAAGCAAGAACGTACACACACAATAACACTGTGACGTCTGTTCACTATAACAATGCATTCGTCATTTCTGTTTCAATAAGTTCTCTTGGTTCTTGACTGGATATTTAACTTCAAACATTGTTGCATGTTAACAGTTTCTTAAGTCTGACAAAGCATACTAGAAATGTGAAGTGAAAAGTTTTATACCAAAGACTAAGTTAAAAAGCAGATTATCTCTCAATAAGCGGTTTTACGTGTGAAGTGTGGTGCAATCCTTTACTCTTCATAGTACTCAGAGTTTGAACTTGAATGCAATTGTCAGGCGATATACGTCTGTAAAGAATACTGGAATTTTTCTCAAGGTTAGCGTCTATGTTATTTTTCTCTGAGCCAGCCGGCGCACGCGGCTGCCTGCGGTGCGAGTTATTGTCTGTCCCTTTGTTGGCGCGCGTCGTTATTGGATTAGGAGACCTAACTTCTACAAATTCGCCTTGCCGAGAGGGCCCAGCCGTATTAGAATCCCGCCAGTTCTGATGAAATTGACGTCTGTCGTTATGATTATATCGTCTGTCGTCATGTCGGGAGATTCCGTAGTTTCTTCCTTGTCGGTCACGTGGTGGAGAATTTCTTCCTGAATCGTAACTGCGCGCTGAACTCTTGCGTCTGAAAGTATTCTGTCTCCCTTGATAATAATTGTTTCGGTTCCCATATTGTCTGTTTCTCTGATTGTCTCTGTGATAGTCATTACTACGGAAATGCGATCTTTCTCTGTAACTATTATTACTCTGCCAGCGGTTGTCATATGGGTGGTGTCTGTTTTGGTCACGATTTGCGTTGTAAGAATAGCCTTTTCGTGTCCAGTTATTGTTTCTGTCATCACGGAATTGTGACGTATGTGACCTGTAGTGATTGTTTTCCTGTTTTCGCATCCGGCGACTGTCTGTGTCAATTTCTAATTCTTGTAGGAGTCCCTGAAATGCTTCAATGTCGTCTTTGCAACGTCCTGCCAAAATAATATGTCGTAAATGTTCAGGCAATTTGATTAAGCAAATGCGGATGAGTTCTGAGGGGCTGTATGGGTTTGAAAGATACTGATTCTTATGCAACATGTCTTCAAAATATTTCATAAGACTGGAAAATTCAGATTGTTCGAAATGTTTCATCATTATGATGCTATGTTTTACTCGGTCTTGTGTGCCTTGAGACCAATATGCTGAGAGGAAGGCATGGTAAAACTCTCCTTCACTGTGGCAATCGTGAATTACCGATCGCATTTTTACAGCTGGTTCATTCTCCAAGTAGCCACACATGAATTCTAATCTGTGTTCTAACGACCAGTTGGGAGGAAAACAATGCGAGAATTGATGGAGCCATGCTTGTGGATGAATGTCGTTGCCAGAATTCTTAAATGCTTTGAATTTACGTGTAGTAATGAACAGCTTATAGTCAAAATCATCATGTCGGCGAGTCGCATATCGGTCATTGTTAGGTCGTGTCGGCCGTTCCATATCAAGATTCGGTGCACATTGCCAATTTCTTTCATAACTTCCGAAATGCCCTGTGTTATTATTTTGTGGCTGTTCCGTATTTCTGTGTCCCTCTTCCCGTATTGGGGCGCGAGTATCCTCTGAAATACGTAATTCTTGTATTATCTGTGTCAGCTGATCTTGTACTTCCCGGATTTCTCTTTTGTACTGTGTATTGATTTGATTCTGATTTTGTTTGAATTTTCTTATTTGTTCATACTCTTCTGTGTCAGTGAAGGCTATGGGTCTTGTGTCATTCAGATCATCATCTACCTTTGTAGATAAGTTAGTGACGTGATCCCAAAGTTCGGCTACTTTCTCCGATAGTGAACACATTTCCTCAGTGTGTTTTTCTGAACCAAGTTTCAGAGTGTCCATTTGTGTTGAAATCGAATCTACTGTGTCCTTTAAGTTTTCCTGAGTTATTGCAAGTTGCGTAACCGAATCGGTAGATGCAACTGAGTCAATTTTAGCCCACAAGGTCTCATGATTTTCATGAACAATGGCTTGCAGTTCTTTTATGGCTGCTTCGTGATTCTGTAATGCATTTTCATGCCGCGAAAAAATAGGTTGAAAATGCTCACAAATTTGTGTTTTTACGTCATTACAGATTTTTTGACATTTCGATTCAATGTTATGTAACTCAGTAGTTAAATCTTCACGTGTTTGTTCAAGTGTGGTGTCTAACTTTTTAAGATTTTGTTCCACTGTATCTAACTTTCGAAGATTTTGTTCCATTGTGTCTAACTTTTGAAGCTTTTGCTGTGTTTGTCCCATTTGCTGTATTAATTGTAATAACAATGCACTGGTGTCTGGAACATGTTCCTCAGTGCTTTTCGGCAGTGAATTTGCACTGGAAACATTCACATTTTGACAAGCAGAAAATGTGTCTTGACTTATTTGAGGAAACGGTGAGGATCCAAAACCTGAATCTACAGTATTTGCGAGATTGTTTCCTGTCATTTCGGATTCCTGAGGCGAGCTGTTCCCGACCGATCGATCGATAATGCTTCCCTGTTCTCTAATTGTTTCACTGTCTACACCATTGTTTGCCGCCCGCTCCATTTCCCTATGCACAATTACCAAATTACTACTTTGAACATTAGTTAATTCATTACTCTGCGGCGCTAACACACTGCTTTCGTCTTCACTGTCATTTCTCAATTTACTTTGGAGCCTAGTATTACGTTTTTCACACGCCATTATTGTCACAATATTTCACGATAACACAGAAAAGCACAATTTGAAGAGCAAAAATAAGAGAACACATTAACATAACACTGAAAATAATATCTAGTTAATTGCAGCTGCGAAATACTTGGTGCAAATCTACATGCATGCCACAACTGTTTTACTGTACAACAATGAAAGACTGCAACTACAAAGGAGATTTTCTCTACAATTACGCGCTAGCAATAAACAAAAGCTACACTAATTACACAAACTACAAGATAAAAAAATCAGAAGATTCCAGTGAGGTATCCTCGGCTAAGGGTCGACATATGAAACTTCCCCTTTAAACAATTATACATGACTGTGCTTAAACTGACACACAATATTTTGTTAGCGCAACGCAATCTGACTTTCAAAATTCCCTACAAAAGAATGGCCCTGACTAACATTAAACTATACCTTTCACAAATCACTTACCTCACAAAAATCTTCGCTGCTCAAGCTACTGCAATACAGCGAGCGCCACTACTGCCAGCTAAATAAAAGATTCAAACTATGGAAGGCACTAACTACTGATAGGGATAGTTAGCAAATGAAAGATATTAATAGAGAACAAGCAATGTATTTACCTTAATATCATCATATATCTAGCAGTTCATGACAAATTACAAAACTCCGCCATCTCTCTCCCCACATCCACCACTGCTGGCGGCTCACCTCCAACTGCGCAACGCTACGCGCTGATCACAGCCAGCTGCCTAACACTACAATGGCGAGTATTACAACAACGCAAAGCAGCCACAGACTGCACACAGCACAGCCAGTGATTTTCATACAGAGGTGGCGTTACCAATAAAAAAACCTAAACAGCCTACTCACATGCTGAGGGTGGTAGAAATCTTAAAAAGAGTATAGCTGACACGAGTGTTCTGAATGTTGTGTACTTTTAAAGGTCAGTACTTGGTGGCTGGAGGCCAACAGTTTCTGTAGCCAGTCAATTGGCGTCTCATAACTTATTAATTTATGTAGATTACCAGTTTATTACAAGATCGATATATATGCGGCCTGACGTGCCAGCCCACACAGTCAGTATTACTCTTGAGCAAAGAGGTTTGACGACTACTATCTCAACCTATCTTCTACGGCAGGGGCGGCCATAGCGCTCAGCTTAGTTGCACATTGCGCCCCCCCCCCCCCCCACCACACACACACACACACACACACACACACACACACACACACACACACACACACCATAATCACCACCATCCCTCCCCCCGTCATGCCACCACCAACAGGTCACACTCTCTGAGCGGGAGGAAGTGGGATATGGGAAATCTGCGAACGCACTGCATTTAAACGGCAATGCAGTCGCACTGCATGCGATTTGGCTTTATACTTCACATTTCTCAATAAAATTGATCACAAGCAAATGTTCGATATTATTTAATTACTTTTGCTGCGCTGAAGACATAATTTTTATCTGGTGCAAACTGTCGACACACGGACAAATGCCGACAATTCACAGATATTCGTACTCAGGTTGCCACGTAATCGTGACTTATTTTGTATCGTAATCGAAAGAAGGGTCTATCACACAAATATTGAGAGGCACCCACATGCCTTGCTCATACTGTGGCATCAAGCAGTCAGGCCTGCAAGATGAGTGGTCTGCCAAGCGAGTGGATTCATTCTTATTTGTCGAGTAACATGAACTCTAGTACAATTAAGTTACAAATTATTCTCCTGTATGAATATTACGCAACGAAAACGCACTTCTGACTATTAGTAATCTACACTACTCTGACTGTTCACTACGCACTGTCAATACCACATTTTCTTTTTTTTATTTAACGGCTTTTACCAACACGTGGCCATCGCACTGAATATGAATGGCGCACACATTATAAATTCTGGATATCATGACAACATACAATTAGAAGGAAAAGGCCACCAATCTTTTTCTTTTCACTGTCTTATTTATTCCGATAAATTCTATAACCTAAACACACAATTCTATAACCTACAACAATAACACATGAGAAATTCCGCCCAGTGGGCATGGCTTTACATTGGTGATTCTCTATCTTATGGTCTCTTAATTATTTAATGCTACAGTGCACTTTCTGGATAGGATGGTGGATCTTTTTTTTTTATATCTCACACTTCGACTCTCACAACCATCATCACGAAACTTTCCTCCAGACCGAGCGGTAGAAGAGGAACATGCATAACCCACTACCTCTGAAACTACATTGCTACACTCCCATGCAAACCACACATACTTAAATTACATGACATACACCACACTGCAACATGGAATACAACATAAGGAATAGTCACAACATTATAATCACATCACTTTCAGCTTTCCCACTTCAATTAGTATTCATCCCAGTTTCACACGACACTGCCCCACTTCGTAACTTTTCTTTCCTACTACGAAGTCTGGACGATATATGCACGTCTTCCTGTGCAATGCAAGCCAAGTGGCGTTGCTGGATAGACGGCTGACTTACCTTGCTTCTCTCTCAGAGTATTATAGTTTGAATCAAGCGTCACACGGAAACATAACACGCAAAGTAAAATTTAGAACATATTCATCACACAGGCGCGTCCTCAACTGATACCATGGACGAGTACTTCTCTTTATCCTTTGTCTCATACACAGGTTGAGACTCACACAGTACTCACCACGTGGAAGTACTCGCCTCTAATTTCAAGTCCTGCACACGATATTTCTCAAATTTTTCAACTTATAGTACACACGCTAGTAATTCAGCTTAACTTAAGCACTCGGAAGTATTTCAACTTATTGCTACATATGGTTTCATTGTGACCGTTGGTCACTGCCGAAGATTACTATGATCCCCTTAATATTACCTGCCTGACATTTAATTCTCCCCACAAAAGTTCCTGAAATAGAGAAATAATTATTCCAAACTACTCTTAAGTATTTCACATGCATACCATGTCTCCACTCTTTTGTCCTTACGGAGCACGCCTAAGACAGGTCTTATCAACACTAGATCCAGCGGCAGAGTGCTGAAACATGGCCGTTCTTCAGGTCCTCTCGCACCTCTGCCGAAGTGGGGGAGCACCTTGCTACCGTATTGGTCAGCCACATTTCAGGCGCTCAAAGCTCAGGTAAATTTCATCTCTTTGGTCCCACCAAAGGTGACCCAAGTACAGTCTCAAAGATGATCATATATTCACATTCACTATCTGCGGTTAGCAGACGACCATACATTCATTCATTTCACAGATCTCACCAAACTGGATGTAGGGATTTATTTTATGGGAGTGCACATGTGATCAATTAAATAAATAAATTGTCATTCTTTCCCACACTGGTATCCGGCTTCGCTGTATTAATTGAAATTGAGTTATTATTAGAAAAAAATATGTTGTTCTGACAAGAATAATGAAGTATGTTGTACCTATTTTCAATGTCGGGCGGTACTGTACCCTTTCAATATGTCGATAGAAATATTGTAGCACTTGTACAACTTCATCATGGAGACGAGGAAACTCTACCTGAGGAAAGCACTGTAAACATCCTGGACAGTTTTTGATGTAGCAGAATGTGCCATTAAGCTAGAATTTCCTTGCAGGTCAATCGGTTTCATCTGCACTTGCACAGGAGCGCTTTCAACTGAAACGGCAAACGGTCTCGAAAATAGATGTAAGACTGACAGTGTCCTCAAAACGTTTAGGAAGCTAAGAGTATCTTTGAAATTCTTTCCAGATCACAATCAGCTCTTCAGACATCGCGTTTTCTTTAAAGGCAGTGAGCGTGTGGAACGGGACTGTGTTTGTCGAAATACAGCTCTTTCACAACGCGATTTTCTTTTTAAATGCATCCCTGTCAAATCAGAAAGAAGTTATTCCTCGCCGTTCCGTGCCTTACTGTGGACAGTGTGCAGTCAGCTCCACTTAAAATGGGAGGTCTGCAATCCATTCCAGATGTTCTAATTTTCATTCCTGCATTCCTCCTTCTTTCATAAATTTAACAATAGTGAGTTTCAGATCGAAAAATTGCTCCAGGCTTTCCCATTAACTTAGGCATCGTGCTTTGCTGTAATATATAAACTATCCATACTCTTCGTTAAGTTCCATCGGAAACAGTTGCAGCTGACAGTGGAATAATGCGGGGAACGTCAGAAATTTTGCTTTCATACCATCAGTATCTTCACAAGCTGCATGCCTGCCAGTTTAGCGTAAAGTGCTTCTTGATGTACTGTAGAACGAGTCCCGTCTGTCGATCGTTGGAATTCTTTGTTCTTTCAGTGTCAACCAAATCTTTAAATTCTTTCTGCACGGTATTGTAACAGGCTACTGCGTGATATGTATTGAGGACTCTCATCCCTATCTTCTGTCATTTCCACTCATTTTTAAAGGCTCGTGAAGACAGATGATTGGGTTGTTGTAACTAACCTGTTTCTACGGGTTATTACGTTAAGATTAGGGTCGCCACCGACTCTAACCATACAACCAATCGAAAGTTTGGCCGGGTCGGAAAATAAATTTATTTGATCACAGACCAAAAACTCATAAAAATGCATACATTGCGATGTCGCTCATAGGGGATGCGATGTAATTAATAGTATTGCACGTGAACTGTTCACGAGAATCAAACATTTAAAATAAAATAGAAAATGCAGGAACACTGTGCATAAGATCAGCTCCCAGAACACACCTGAAAATAAGACTTAATCTAAAGCATTTGTTTTAAAATAAAAGTGGAAACTAATCACTGGACCTGTGCCTAAGCAAACACATTGGATGTGCTAACGGGAAAGATATGAGGTGAGTGCTTAGGTGCAAAAACGTAACCTCGGAATACAAGAGAAAATTGTGGATAAGATCATTTATTCCTAAGATATGGATGTGAGGCATGTATACAATTCCTGATAACATCAATTCCTAAAACATTAAAGAAAAGCATCGATACATTCACCGTTATAATCTACACCTAAAAGTATTGGTGTGAATCATAACAGCTGTTGCCTGATAATTGATCGCAATACCTCGTGAAACGGTACACGTTTCGCAGGACACCGGTGTGCCCACGTGGTTTGAGGAGACCCAATTTCTAGGTATCGTGGCCAAGTTGCAACAATATCACATCACACAATCCTGAACAGTTAACATTCTTTAAAACAAACATGAGATCGGACAGTTAGTGATGTCGGTAGCCCAACAAACTCTAATGTTCAACCACGTGGTTGGCTCCCCACGGACGAACGATACATAAAGGAAGGAAAATTTACGAGAAGGCAAAGCTATTAATATTTAGAAAAATAAAAGCTTATACAGGCACAGCTGAAGGCAAACAGACATTCATACACAAGCGAGTACTCACTTCTTATCGACACCTTCGTGTGGCGCTCTTCTGGCGGATCGAAGTCTGCTTTAGAAATTTACTAAAAGAAAAATCTGCCAAAGTTTTGCATTCCTTGCTGCGACAAGGCAAAGCAATCTTTCAGAGTTGAAAAGCGAGACCAAAAGCTAACAGCTCTCCTCTCGCCAAGTAACAACGCGCCACGCGGTCAGTCTAACTCACCCTTCTTCGACTGGAGCTCAGCTGTGGACGCTTCCCGTACCGGCGGCAGACTGCCTCCCTTTTTCTTCTCCAGCCTCTTTCACGCTCCACGTGGCCCGGAAAACCCAAATATGCCGTTTCCGCCACCAACCTAACGCAGGTGGATTTCTCACAAGTAGCGCAAACCTCTTTGCCTACTTGACCACTACGAGAGTTGGCTATTCTGTACAACTGCTGCTGAAATCTGTGTGACTATCGCAGACTTTCAGCAGCAGACTATGCCACCGTCTAGCACAACTACATTCATTCAGTCACACCACTATGAGAGTTATGATAAAAGAGAAACAAGGAAAAGAAAGAGAAATGCTAGTAAAAATGGGCTACCGGGCTAATGAAAGGTGGCTACAGGACCCTTTCATCGTCTCCTTTTGTGCAAACACCTGCTGGACATGTAAACGTCCTTCGCACAACGAACTAACCGCGAAGTGTAAACAACTCTTACACCAGGATTCTGAGGAACTGAAGAGAGTTGTGCCGACCGAAAAACGCCACAGCGCAATACTAAAGGCAACGCCGAGCTGTACTGGGTACTTCCGGGAAGTCATGAGCAAGCTAATACAAGCGGAGCGTTGACCCGCCCGTCGCTCACACAATCGACTCGCGTGAAGTTTAGCACGCCGTGGCCGGCCCTGTTCTAAGGTAAGTCGTAGGGTCAGCATTGCCTTGACCTTTCATACATTTCTCAGGAACCCAAACTGACCTTCCCCGAGATCGGCTTCTGCCAAATTTTTCCATTTTTCTTACTAACAAGCCGGCCGTAGTGGCCGAACGGTTCTAGGCGCTACAGTATGGAACCGTGCGACCGCTACGGTCGCAGGTTCGAATCCTACCTCGGGCATGGATGTGTGTGATGTCCCTAGGTTAATTCGGTTTAAGTAGTTCTAAGTTCTAGGGGACTGATGACCTCAGAAGTTAAGTCCCATAGTGCTCAGAACCATTTGAACCATTTTTTCTTACTAACAGCTGCGACAAACGTGCAGCTACATAAACGCGATCATTACCATTTCGAAAAGAGTTGCTGTTGAATTTGTCAAGCATCGCCTCTGGAATCACTAGAAACCAAAAGGTATGAAAGGACGAGACATTTCTAAAATAAGTTAAAGTTATTTCCCCAAATAGCAATTCTGGAAGAACTACCTTTTCTATCCTCACATTAAAAATGAGACGAAGTTCTACCCCGATGAACACGACGCGTTGACAGTTTTCGCCAGTTCACTACCCCGGCTCTCCTTTATGGGCGCTAGTGAAAGCCCCTCTGTTCGGGTGCTCATTCCGAGGGAACTAAAGCCCCTTTCGTCAGCGGCGGCGGCAGCGGCAGCTCGGAGCAGCAAGATGTATGGCGCGACTGAACAATAGCCGTTGTGTTCTGTCCGTGTGCCCCACGGATGACAGCCAGCTCGCAGAAATCTGTCCGCCCTATCTGCGCCCCTGCTGGCTCTCCTTTCATTCTCGTAATTACGCATCAGCCCCGAACACTCTTCGACTGGAATCTTTTGCAGGGGCGTCTAATGACATAGGGTTTCACTGAGTTTTGCTGCCAGCGTAGTGGGCCAACTTTCATCATCTTCAAATACAGAAAAATCTGACAGGTGCACAGATTTCCCATGTTCACCCGTTCATTACAGAAAACTCAAAAACGAATTATATGTTGCAAACAGAGCGCCAGAGAAGTTTGTAAATCCCAAATATTCATTTACTTTTTCAGTCATTGTGATTATTACATAATGTGAAGGACAATCAAACAATTTAAAATCAGAGGTGGTAAAATAGCTTATATTAAAATGAGTGAAAGTTCAAATCCGCAATGGCTGTATATCGTATTTTCACTGGACGACTATCGGTGTGCGACTAGCGTCGTAACTTGCAGTTCTATTTGACGCCTGCCAATATACTGTAGTATAGTGACCACTCCTAGGGACTGAGTGTCTTTACCCGCGGACTTTGACGATGGTTTCACTCCATCATACGTGGATTGTCACGAGCTGTCCGGGATCATCTTTTGACTGTGTTTTGGAAATGTATTACTGATCATGCGTTACTCCGATCGGATGCCCATCTTCCGTTTTATTCATGGTTTTACCGTGGAGTGACATGTTTCTATGAATACTTGTACCTTGGAAGTCGTGGCACATCAAGTGTAGCTGTATATGACCTGAAGATAAACCTCCATAGAATGAAACCGATCGTCATACACTGGAAATAGAATAAACAGCTTTTGCGGATTTCGACTTTCACTCGTTTTAATATAGAATATTTTACTATCTCCGAGTTTAAATTGTTTGATTGCTATTCACATTATGTGCCGGTTTTTAGCTGTGGTTGCCTGATGTATAAGGTTATTTACTGCCAATATTGTCATCGAATTAATACTTTCTCTACGCCGTCAAAAGTGCGAATCAATGAAAAGAACTCTGTCGGTGTGTGAGTTACGTTCTTGTTATCTATTTCAGTCCACCCTTTAAATGTCGTTGAGACTAAATTTTACGCTGATTTTGGAAAGGATTTATATACACCATTTAAAGGGGGGGCCAATCTGAATTGGGCTCCTTGTAATCATCAATTTAAATCAATCCTTAATGTTCCTCTTGCGCTCTTTTTATTGGTTGTGTTAACGTTAAGTATAAGTCTCGATCAGTTGCTTCCTGCTAACTTGTTGATTAGCAGATTACCCATTGTTAATTCCTGCTTAGTCTGTTCAGGTCGACTCAACCTATTTGTGTAACACTGCTGAAGTTACTCCATGCGTAGCCCAGTGTCTAGGTCAATTAAGGAGAGCAGCACGCGATCAACGTGTTATACATTGTTCTAATATGGTGAGGAGTTGCCTCACATCTACATTTTGAGTAAAGTTGTGCATGTATGTGCATATAATTTTGAAGGATCTCAGTTTTCCTCATTATTATTGGCTTGAGAACTTTTAGTTAAATTCCGTTTTAAGTAAGCTATGTTTGCCCATCCCGCTAGCCGCGCAATCTAACCCGCTGCTTCCTGAGCGGAAAAGCGTGCCGGTCCCCGGCACGAATCCGATTAGTGTCAAGATCATGTGTGCCGACCAGCCTGTGGATGGTTTTTAAGGCGATTTTCTATCTACCTTGGAGAATGCGGACTGGTTCCCCTTATTCCGCCTCAGTTACACTATGCCGGCAACTGCTGTACAAACATTGTCTCTACGTACAAACACACCACCATTACTCTGCCACGAGGGGTTACTCTCGTCTGATATGAGGCGTTCCCGGAGGGTGTGGGGGGGATGGGGGAGGGGGTCCACTGGGGGCCGAACCACACAATAACCCTGGGTTCGGTGTGGGGCGGCGGTGGGGTGGGTGGACTGCTGTGGCCTGTCGTGGGGTTGTAAACCACTGATGGCTACGGCCGCTCTCCATCGTTTCTAGGTCCCCGGTTTAAATACACAATACACAAGCTATGTTTAAAAATCGGGCAGGACTCTGCTTTGCTGTTGAGATTGCCGAGCTTGCCTGTCAAATCAAATTTTGCTTAATTGTTTCAAATAAATTTTGCTTTAGTTAATGAGCCTAAAAATTTGTTCTAATTGTTCAGATTGCTGAGTTTGTAAACAACACAGCTACTCTAACGGCCCATGTCCTGCTATCCTGCCATATAAGAATGTAATCTGGCAACGTTCATCCTCTTCGATTCTTAGGTACGCGTCCATCGCGGTGCTGCACGCAAAAGCCTCACTGTCCCGAAATGACGACATAATGAGAACCCTGAGTCCAGCGCTATCAATGGCTGCACGAATGTCGCGAACCTCTTTCTGCTGCCAAGCCAAGGGACACCGCAACGGTTGTCGCCATTGTGAGCGTCCATGGTTATACAAGTGTTGTTACACTGTGCCTGCAGTTGTACGTCTTCGCCGGCCGAAGTGGCCGAGCGGTTCTGGGCGCTATAGTCTGGAACCGCGCGACCGCTACGGTAGCAGGTTCGAAACCTGGCTCGGGCATGGATGTGTGTGATGTCTTTAGGTTAGTTAGGTTTAAGTAGTTCTAAGTTCTAGGGGACTTATGACCTCAGCAGTTGAGTCCCATAGTGCTCAGAGCCATTTTGAGCCATTTGTACGTCTTATTGTAAGCAAGCCCATTTCCTGATTCAGAAAACCGTAAATTTCTGCACGTCAGAACCAAACATACGCGTGCTTTCTAAGAAGCTATCTACCCATATAATATACTTAATGCCAATTCGACATCATGCTGTGGCAAGCAATGTAATAATCCCTGTTGTTTATAACCTATGTCGACGAAACAAACGGAGAAAGCAAAAGAGAAAATTCAAAGCAGGAATTTGTATTGTGTGCTGCGCCGTATTTGTTTTCCCCGTCACCGGTGGGGTATGTTCGCTTTGATTCTGTGGAGGGCACACATATCCAAGTCGCCAGCAATTATCAGTGAGCGCTGCAAGCGACTTCTCTAGTCAGACCGGAAAATTATAACATTTATGAAAACAGTTAATCAACAACTACAAATTACTTTAGATGCAGAACTAGAGCGAAGCCATAGCCTGCTGAACCTGCTGCATGACTCCCTTTCTCCCTCCACAGCATATGCTACTGGAACAGGAAAAATAATACAGTGTGTTTGAAAAAGAATCCCTAGTTTTAATGTGTCCTAGAATCTGTACAAAGTTAAATACACTATTCTAGTTTGTGGTGTTTGATCCATTAACTCTCCAAGTTTGGCTCTCCTGCAGTTGGCAGGTCTGCTTAACCTTAAGAGGGCACCAGTGCTGTTCCCCCCCCCCCCCCCCCCCTCCTCTGTTCCTTCGGTTCAGTCCGGGCGTGCGTGCAGTGCAGTGCAGAGCAACTCAGCAACAATGTGTACTCTGCAACAGAAAGCGCTGTGTGTTATTTGGCTCCTGAAAACTGAGTCAGTTATAACAGTGCAACGTAATTTTAGACGTCAGAACGGTGATGAACCACCTACAGCAAAAACTATCTGTCATTGGCTAAAGTATATCAAGGAAACTGGTAGTAGACAGAGAACGTCTGGAGATGTTGCTGAAAAGATCAGTGTTTCGTGTGTTCGGAGCCCAAAGACGTCATTAGCCAGACGTAGACTACAATCAGGAGTGCCTAAGGGTACTGTGTATGAAGTTGTGCATACAAAGGTTACGTGCCTACAAATTGCAGCTGTTACATATGAAAAAAAACTACTGATAAAATCGAAAGATACGAGTTTGCTGTTGACTTTCTACACAGAACTGATGATGATGTCAATTTCTTAAAAAAGATTCTCTTTTCTGATGAGGCTACATTTCATGTCAGTGGAACAGTTAACGGTCATAAATTCAGCATTTGGGGGGGCAGAGCCCCCACATGAAGTTATTGAGCATCAACGTGACTCACGCAAAGTTAACGTCTGGTTCGGTTTGAGGGAAGATCGTGTGCTTGGTCCTTCCATTTTTGTAGAAAAAACAATAAACGGGGACGTTTACTGTGACATGTTGACAGAGTACGTCTTTCCCCAAATGGACGATATTGAGGTGGAAAACCGGCTTGTGTTTTTCCAACAAGATAGCTCTCCACTTCATTACAGCTACTATTTGTGTACGGCTTTCGCTTTCCAGGAAGGTGGATAGGCAGGGCTGGCCCATTACCTTGGCCACCACGCAGCCCAGGCATAACCCCACTAGACTTTTTCTATTGGGGCCACATAAGAAATCTTGTGTACAATGAAAAGATCAGAGATATCAATCATTTACGGTAAAGAATCGTCGCAGCGCTTGGGACAGTTACACCTGAAATGTTGGTGAACACGTGGCGAGAAGGGGAATATCGTCTCGGCGTGTGCAGACAACAAATAGATTCCACATTGAAGTCTCATAACATTAAACAAAACTTGAAGATATTCTCTTTCATGATATGTACTCATTGATGTAATTTTTCATTAATTTCCCCACTAAATTTATACGTAAAACTAGGAGCTCTTTTCAAACACACTCTGTACATGAAGTACCCTCCGCCACACTACGTAAAGTGGCCGTCAAACAGATGAAGCAACAAGAAGATGCCATTGAGTGGCAGTGTCAATAGATCTGCACAACATCCACAGGATCTCCCAGTCGCGATCCAAACATACAGATACCTTGTCTGACGCTGGTTGGACACTCATGCCAACTAACACGAGTAACCCAGGTGAGCAATCTGCTAATCGCCTTCGTTCTATTGATGTTGGAACAAATAGTGGCTGCAGTGGAAATAGCTGTCAGGGCAAACATCAGTGCACAGTCTCCAGAATCAATGGGCTGGCTTTCAACACGTTGTTTGGAAACAACAGGACCATGCAAGATACACATTTCAGACATTTTTTTCGCAACATGTCTCTGCAGTGTGATACGCACTTCAAACAATGAGTCAACATGCGATCAGCTAATTAAAATTGTTATCCCACTAAATGAATGACTTGTAGGTGGTGCAAAACCCTACCTTCGCAACGGTCTACACTACCACCAGTTGCATCCTCCTGTATTAGAGAAGCTGAGGAGACATCACATGTGCGAATTACATTAGTTATTAATGGACTATTGTGACAAATCTACAGAAGAACGGCCAATGACATTCGATGACGATTTGGTGTGTCAAGTGTGAAGCTTACAGGGCAACAGAAAGTTAGGAACGAAGAAGCACGACATATAATTAAAATGATAATACGATTAGCCGAGGTAATATCGCCACCATCTAAACAGGCACATCATGTCCACTCATGGCTACTATCATCATACCTGTTAGATGCCATGGACCACAATCTTCGAAATTATTGCGAATGGTAGCCAACTCGAAATCATCTGATAAGGTGGTTGCTGTAGCTCGAATGATGCAAAATTAAAGACATTGTTGATGAGCACCCGATTCGGAAAGTGGTTACCAAGGTCTCTACACTCAAGAGGACAACACAGCCCGGCAGACGAAAGAATCCATCCTCCACCGACATGAGGTCACCGTCTCCCGTTGGTGAAGATTCTTTAGCGAGCCAGGTCTCAAGGTTATTGCAGTAGTGGACATGGCCCTCGCAAATTCCTCACCAATCGACCAGCCAGGTTGCCGACTGCATACCGCCAGTCAAGAGTGCCAGCGACGTTTTCTGGTTGCGCATCACACCGACGACGTTATCGAGAAGATTACTGTAGGCGAAACATCAGCTTCGCCGCCTTGATACTAGAAAGGCACCATTGGCTGGTCATCTGACTAAACGACCACTGTTTGTGGAAACGGCAACATCCAGAAGAAATTTCTGAAACATTGCACCGACGAAGAGTATCTGACCACAAAGCTATATCAAAAAATTTGGCACAATTTGAGTACAGCATTGCCTGTATTATGAGGATCGTTCAATAACTATTGAAACACGTTTTTTCCTGTCCAGTTGCGGTCTAAAAAATGCGTAATTTGCTGTGGGGCATAGTGGAATATTCCAGCTTCACCCTCTATAGTTCCATGAAGTTCCAGTAGGTGGTGGCGCGATAGGTAGCCATCATAATGGCGTTTGTAATGAAGGTACGTTCCAAGTAAAGAGCTGTCATTGAGTTTCTCCTGGTGGAAAGGCAGAGCATTGCAGGTATTCACAGGTGCCTGCAGAATGTCTACGAAGACGTAGCCATGAACAAAAGCATGATGAGCCCTCGGACGAGGCGTCTGTCAGGATCGCAACGAAGTCTTGCAAACCTGTCCGATCTGCGCATGTCAGCCGGCCACACACACCTGTGATTCCTGCAATGTTGCAACGTGTGGACACTCTCACTCAAGGTGATCGACAGTTCACAATCAAACACCTCGCTGCTCAACTGGGCATCTCTGCTGGAAGTGCTTACAATCACCCACTTGTCGGGGTACTGAAAGGTAGGTGTTGCGCTGCGTTCCTCACCGCCTAACAGAAGACCATAAAGAGCAAGAAAGAACCATCTGTGCGGAACTGCTTGAGCGTTACGCGGCCGATAGTGACAATTTTTTGTCTAACGTTGTAACAGGGAATGAAACGAGTTCATCACTTCGAACCGGAAACCAAACGGCAATCCATGGAGAGGTGCCACACGACCCGAAGAAGAATTTGAAGGCCGCAGCATCAGCTGGTTATGATGGCGAAGGGCCTCTGGGACTCTGAAATAGTTACTCTGTCTGATGTCCTTCCTCATGGTGCGACGATTAAATCTGAAGTGTATCACGCTACGCTCACGTGATTGAAGAAACGATTTCAGTGTGTTCATCGCCACAAAAATGCAAACGAACTTCTCCTCACACAAGTCTGTGCACCCGAGATGGGCTCATAACATTTCAGTGGACTGTACGTCCTTACCCACACTACAGCTCGGATCTCGCGCGTCCCGACTTCAATCTGTTTGGCCCAATGAAGGAAGCACTGCTGTGGGAAGCAGTACATGGATGATGGGGAGATCATTGCTGCAGCAAGACATTGGCTCTTCCGACTTCGATCACTTGGGTGGTAACAAGAGAGCGCAAAGGCATTCCCCGTAAGGTTGCTTAAGACCATCGCATTGAACGAAGAATGTAGCCAAAGAAGTGGGGAATAATATGATGTATCGGAATCCTGAATGAAACCAACCTGTTTTCAGAAGAAACTGAGTTGTATTATTTATGGAATGGGCTACCTGCTTATGAAAAGAAGAATAAGTGTCCTATTTAGCAACATTGTCACTCCTCTAATTTCATGCCCTTTTTTTGGTAAGTAATATTTCCTTCTGTTGCATGTGATCTATCTGGTTTGAGGTGTCAGGTCAGAGGGGTGTTCTGAACACAATTTCGACACAAAGCAGCTCAATAGGCTAGCAATAGAACAGTGCATCACCATTGACTAGATACTCATTTATTGAACACATAAGTCAGGTACTACCCAAAAGGAACAATCATTCCAAATTACAAAATAATATTCTTTTCCTTTAAGTCGCTCAAACATTTAAACAGGCAAGTAGCAATCATTTAACTGAAAGCCTTTTAAGAAAGCAAGACTAGAAAATTTGAATGATGAGTTAAAATCATATTTAAATAGGCTCTGACCGAGCACATATTTTAAAACGAAATACTTCCTTTAAGGAACCAGCGATCAAAATTAATTACATAATCCTCAACAACTATATTACATCCGAGACATTTAAGATTCAACAGTAATATGTAACGTCAGAGAGCTGCAGTCCCAAGTTTTAAGCAGCATGTTTCAGATGGACTGCACTGGAACAGTACAATACAAGTCCCTCAGAGGATCTCCCCACACAGGAAGTTATTGCCGCAATCGACAAAATATGAACATCATTCCATGTACAGATCTAAAACAAACTAAACACTCTTAAGTTTGGTACAGTTAATTCCCTTGCAACATAACATACATCACAAGTCTAGCCCTAGGACGGCACCGACACCCCGCAATTTAGCACGCGAAAAACTACAGCGATGCACTCATCACGTATCCTTACAAAATCCAAGAACATCTAGCCAGCTCCCCAATAGCGCAACATTTAACCACGCGCAGCGTGCGGGTTTGCGGGATGCTGATCTCGCCGTTAACCTCAACACCAGTTCAAATACTAGTCAGCCTACAATCTTGAACCACCATATACATTCCTTCAGTTACTGCGTAGAAAGCCAATGTGATAGGCGAACAGACCAGCATATGATAAAAGCTTGAACAATTTCCTTACTAGACAACCCTTACGAATAGTAGCCGTAATTTTTTTTAGACGTGTGCACACCCACAATCAAAAGACAAACAATGCCAATCATAAGGACAGTAGCACATAAGCAAGAAGCAATGGTAACTTCTGCTTAGATTGGTTACAAATCAGCGCGTGATTTAACACGCCAGAGAACAGTCTTTACAACATAAGCATCAATACGATAGCAAATTACTCACACGTGTACTCTCCACGATTTTGATTCGCAAAGCCATAGGCAGAACGTGGAGAACGTATCACTTAGACCAAGATAATGGTGCTCCCTCAGTTACCCCAAATAACTGGCTCCCTTAGTTGCACAGCAAAGAATCAGACCTAATGAAACCACCACAGTTTTCGCGTCTAAATTGTCGCAGTGCAAGTGAGACTCAATCACAAATGTAATTTCACATCACCAGTTCCCGTATAGTCAATACAAGGGCCTGATTTTCACCCGTTTATAACGGCAGCCGGCAACATCGTACGGAAAAGAGCGTAGACACAAGCTCTTACCAATTCTCTTCTCCGAAAGCAGCCACCGCAACTCTCGGGAGCCACTGGGACATCCAATGCAAAAATCGTTACTCCTTCACACAAATTACAGGATGCCCGCTTCCCGCTGCTTGCTACGGCGCCTTCCGTTCAGAGCCAACTTGTATATCTCCATGCCATAGGTCCGGTCCCACACTCGCTGCGTCAACCCGACAGCCCTCTTCCACCACGTACCGGTGCACCTCCCCCCACAGGACCTCGCCTCGTTACTCGTCGCGTAGTCCCCAGAGGGCGCTGCTTACCACCCTGACGACCGTGGCAGGAAAGATAAACCACCAGAGTGGCACTATCGATATGAGCCACCACGGCTCATGGTTTTGCTTTGGTTGTTTGTTTCTTTAAGCAACTACTTCTTTGTTGGTCCTCCATTGAGAAACTGTTGACTCTGAAGTCTCTGTTTGTGGAATTATTGGTCGTACTGGCATAATGTCTTAATTGGATAGAATGTAGACTCTGTTTGTTCCCCTTACAAGTTGTGGATTTTATGCCTAGGCTTTAGTCATCGAATTGCTTCCCCCAAGCATGAGGCAGCATCTCACAATCCATGTTTTTAACAACATCACAGTGGATGATACATTATGCTACCTGTTTGATCAGAAATGGGATAGACAGCATGGTTGTCGAAATGCGCAGTTGCATGCTTCGTATCCAAGGAATGTGATTTCAGTGGTTTGATCTGTCCTAACAGTATCTTTCACTGACAGTTTATAGCAAATTTGTTGACGTTAGCCGAAGTGAGCGTCGCCAACGGAGGTTTGGTTGAAGCCTATGAAAGATATTTTGTTCGTATCTTCCGATATCTTCGTTTTATGATACAATTCACTGTTCAGACACACTGAACCTTGTGGAATAGTTTAGATAGAAGCGTTAATCACTTTTCCTAAATCAATCGACATAATTTTTTTAAAATTTGATATCCGGTGATGATGTACGTAGAAAGCAAAGCAATGCGGCAAACAACTGAGGTGGCACAGTGGTTAAGGTATTAAACTCGCACTTAGAAGGCCCGAGGCCTAATTTCCCTTCCAGACCCACCGATATATTTTTCCGAACGTTCCCCTAAATCTGTCAACGCTAATTTCAAATTCTTTGAATAGGTTGCGACTGATTTCCTTTGTAAAGAAAGAAATGTCGCAGTTAACCGTAGCAATACCAAAGCATTTTCCGCAACGCGTGTTGCGAAAGGATGGGGGTGAGGGGGGAGGGGGGGTAAGGACTTTGTGGCCAAATTAAAAAAAAAATTTAGAAAATGAAAGTCGTGAATTGTTGTTAAATTGTAGTAACAACACTGGCGCGGGGTTACAGCTCTATGTATATCGACGTTTGCCCTCTGTTCAGGTCTTCGGTCGTCGGTTGCGACTTGAGCGCGAAATGGCGTGCTCTGATGAAGAGAGGTGAGGCCAGTACCAGCCTAGCAAGTGCCTTCGTATGTGTTTGTCGATCTTCCGGGCGTCGGCAGTGCTTTGTGTGTTGTGGACTAGCCGCGGTACCTTGGCACTTGGGGGCCGTTGACGGCTGTTGCTATGTGGACCTGGATTGCTTATCCGCCAATTGGAGAATTTATTCTGTTAGACATGGGCCCTTGCAAATGTTTTAAGGTGATTTTCCTTTGCTGCATCGTTTAATCTGTACATATTTCCTGGTCCCTATATCTCCAGATGTGTGTACCCTGAAACTGTTTTAAATGCCGTTTGCTGTTTGTTCCTGAACTCTGAATTCATATTCATGTCTTATTGCGTGGACTGATGTTACAATGAGTTAAGTTCAGAGTAGTTCTGAACAGAAATTCATGTTATTCTCGAGATGGCTTACTGAAATTGTTAGCCTAAAAATCTTGATCATTGTGGGTATTTGTTGTTTTACCCTCTCTCAGTGCTGGCATTTAGTCTGTTCCAGGCAGCGCCAAGTATTGTGGAGCAGAGGTTGTATTTAAAAGCCTTGTTATTCCGTCAAATACTTTCTGGGGAGTTTTCGTGTTGCCTTTGCACCGGATAAGCAATGACTGTAAGGCAGATTTATAACTGGATAATTTCTGAAATATTTTTACGGCAATTTTGATGTGGTTTTGACCGCAGCGCTTTAAGATTTAAATTTCTTGGTCACTTGATTTGGCTATAGCCCCCTGTGTGTTCTTAATTTATATTTTGTACTCTTAGTTGAAACTGTGGGACCCCATAAAGGCTCCTTGAGGATTTCTGGACTTGGTTGTGTCAAATTTGATTTGATGTCTACGCGATTGGGAGGTCTGTAATTTAATGTGTACTAATACATATGTAGTAATGCAGCTATACTAAACTTGATTGTTTGTGGTTTTTATACTGCTGTGCGCGGGCGGGAGCGCTGGTTAGAATTTTGCACGTGGTATTTACTGGGCGTCTCTTATCCCCGGTAATAGCGATTATCACGTATTGTTTAAAATTATTTTAATGAGCAGAGGTTGTGATCCCCTTACTTTTCTGGACCGAGTTCTTGTATTACCGTCATTTGGTTCTTTCTAGGGGAAAACTACTATTCGTATCGTTGGCGCCCATTGGTTCAAATGGTTCAAATGGCTCTGAGCACTATTGCACTTAACATCTGAGGTCATCAGTCCCCTACACTTAGAACTACTTAAACCTAACCAACGTAAGGACATCACACACATCCATGCCCCAGGCAGGATTCGAACCTGCGACTGTAGCAACAGCGCGGTTCCGAGCTGAAGTGCCTAGAACCACTAGGTCACAGCGGCCGGCACGCCCGTTGGTACTCGTTACATGTTGTAAATAAATTTTGGAAATTATCATTCTTTCGACCATTTGTTAGTTCTTAAAATTGTTATTGATTGGTTCATGTGAATTGAAATGTCACTAACTGATCTCTTACCCACTATGGGGCAGTTTTTAAAGTCAATCAAACAAAATTTGAATTTCCTTGAAATTAAATCCTAAAATTAAATCACCTGAAAGTTTTATATTGCCGAATTCTTGTTTTGAAATCGTAAACTTTGAGTTTAGAGAAACTTTATATTTTCAAATAAAGTTCATTGTTTTAATTCTGAAACTTTTTTTGAGTAAATCATTGTGTGTGCAATAAATAGTGTACGATTTTCCAAAAGCCTGGGGTCTAGTTCTTCCATTAAAATCCTTACTGGCGACTTTGGGAAGCCGAGACTTTCCCCATTAAAAACATTAATTTTTAAAGATATGATATATGATTTTTTATTTTTATTTTTTATTTTTATTTTTAGAGATATGACGTATGATCAGGTTCCAGAACCAGAAAATATCTTTTAACGCACTGTTAGCGATACTAACATACTTTCAATAACGTTTACTACCGACGTGATGACCACCACAAAAAATTATAAAAAAGGACATTTCGTTCATTGTTGTTGCCTTTTACTCTAAAAACAATTTCTAAATAGATACTGATGAGCAATTAAGGCCTTGACCTGGAAATATGAATATGACATTTACTGGGGAAACTGACAACTGCTACCGAGACTTAAATTCTTGGGTTGAGTTTAACTGAAAATTTTAAAACATGTACGGAATGTGATAGAAGAATTCATTAAAAACAATAAATATTTTTTTAAAATTTTAAAGTATAAAGAAACTGGCTAGATTATTAAAGTACTTCCAAAAAGTGGGCCGGAGGCCCCCCCCCCTTTCCTTGCGTGGGTGAATCTTTATTGCTCATTAATATATAGTGCTGGCCATCAAAATAGAAATCCAAGAAGGATAGCAAATAACGAAATTTTAGTTGTACATAAACAGTATAGTAAGAAAGATACGTAGTTAAATTTGTAAGTGATTGAAGGGCATACAGGGTGGAAAATTTAGTACATATAGCTTTGGAGGACTTAAGATCAATTATGGCAGAAGGGATAAATAACATTCCATCAGACTTTCTAAAATCATTGGGGGAAGTGGCAATAAAAAGATAATTCACGTCGGTGCGTACACTGTACGAGTCTGGTGACAGACACACCATCTGACTTTCGGAAAAGCATCCATCCACTCAATTCCGAAGACTGCGAGAGCTGACAAGTGCGAGAATTATGACACAATCAGCTTAAAAGCTCATGCATCCAAGTTACTGACAAGAATAATATACAGAAGAACGGAAAAGAAAATTGAGGACGTGTTAGATGACGATCAGGTTTGCTTTAGGAAAGGTAAAGGCACGTGAGAGACAATTCTGACGTTGCGGTTGCGATTGAAAAGTCGAGTTCGTAGGATTTGTCGATCTGAAAAAAGCGTTTGACAATGTAAAAATGGTGTAAGATGTTCGAAATTCTGAGAAAAGTAGGGGTGAGCTGTGGGAAGAGATGGGTAATATACCATATGTACAAGAGCCAAAAGGAAATAATGAGAGTCGACGACTAGTAACGAAGTGCTCGCATTAAAAAGGTGGTAAGACAGGCATGTGGTCATTCAACCCTGATGTTCAATCTGTACATTGAAGAAGCAATGCTGGAAATAAAAGAAGGATTCAGGAGCGGAATTTAAATTCAATGCGAAAGTATATCAATTATAAGATTCTCTGATGACGTTGGTATCCTGAGTGAAAGTAAAGAAGAATTACATGATCTGCTGAATGGGATGAACAATATAATGAGTGCCGAATATGGACTGAGAGCAAATTGAAGAAAAACGAAAGTAATGAGAAGCAGCTGAAATGAGAACAGCAAGAAACTTCACATCAGGATTGATTGCTATGAAGAGTAATCTACTGGTATCAAGACTAAGCCTTAATTTGAGTAAGAAATTTCTGAGAATTGTGTGGCAATGAAACGTAGACTGTGGGAAAACCGGAACAGAGGAGAATCGAAGCATTTGAGACGTGTTGCTGCAGAAGAATGTTGAAAATTAGTAGGACTGATAAGGTAAGGGATGAGGAAGCTCTGCCCAGAATCGGACAGGAAAGGAATATATGGAAAACACTGACAAGGAGAAGGGACAGGATGATAGGACATCTGTTAAGACATCTGGTAATGACTTCTGTGGTGCTAGATGGAGCTGTTGAGAGCAAACACTGTAGAGGAAGATAGAGATTGAAATACATCCAGCAAATAATTGAGGATGTAGGTTACAAGTGCTACTCTGCGATGAAGAGGTTAGCACAGGAGAGGAATTCTTGGCAGGCCGCATCATACCAGGCAGAAGACTGATGAATCAAAAAAAATAAAATAAAATAAAATAAAAATCGTTGCCACCTGGGCAACATCAGTGACATCATGAGCAAAGAGTAGAACACAGCTGGAGGGCGGATGCGTTAACGCCTTTCGAGGCTGCTCCAACTCTGTGCCAGAGCTCGTTATCTGTACTGGCTGGCGGGATGTGGTGTCGCAGCCACTCGGCAGGCCGTAACAGTGGCTGGGACACTACTGGAAACAGGCGGTATCTTTTTGAAGGATAACGTCGATGTAACGACGAAAATAGGGTACAGCCATCAGCCTTGTTGTTGTTGTTGTGGTCTTCAGTCCTGAGACTGGTTTGATGCAGCTCTCCATGCTACTCTTTCCTGTGCAAGCTTCTTCATCTCCCAGTGCTAAATTTGTGATCCCCTGATGCCTCAGAAAATGTCCTACCAACCGATCCCTTCTTCTTTTCAAGTTGTGCCACAAACTCCTCCCCAATTCTGTTCAATAACTCCTCATTAATTATGTGATCTACCCATCTAATCTTCAGCATTCTTCTGTAGTACCGCATTTCGAAAGCTTCTATTCTCTTCTTGTCTGAATTATTTATCGTCCATGTTTCACTTCCATACATGGCTACACTCCATGCAAATACTTTCAGAAACGACTTCCTGACACTTAAATCTACACTCGATATTAAAAAATTTCTATTCTTCAGAAACGCTTTCCTTGCCATTGCCAGTCTACATTTTATATCTTCTCTACTTCGACCATCATCAGTTATTTTGCTCCTCAAATAGCAAAACTCCTTTACTACTTTAAATGTCTCATTTCCTAATCTAATTCCCTCAGCATCACCCGACAATTTGACTACACTCCATTATCCTAGTTCTGCTTTTGTTGATGTTCATCTTATATCCTCCTTTCAAGACACTGTCCATCCCGTTCAACTGCTCTTCCAAGTCCTTTGCTGTCTCTGACACAATTACAACGTCGTCGGCGAACCTCAAAGTTTTTATTTCTTCTCCATGGATTTTAATACCTACTCTTAATTTTTCTTTTGTTTCCTTTACTGCTTGCTCAATATACAGATTGAATAACATCGGGGAGAGGCTACAACCCTGTCTCACTCGATTCACAACCACTGCTTCCCTTTCGTGCCCCTCGACTCTTATAACTGCCATTTGGTTTCTGTACAAATTGTAAATAGCCTTTCGCTCCCTGTATTTTACCCCTGCGACCTTCAGAATTTGAAAGAGAGTATTCCAGTCAACATTGTCAAAAGATTTCTCTAAGTCTACAAATGCTAGAAACGTAGGTTTGCCTTTCCTTAATCTTTCTTCTAAGATTAGTCGTAAGGTCAGTATTGCCTCACGTGTTCCAACATTTCTATGGAATCCAAACTGACAAATTTCTTCCCCCGAGGTCGGCTTCTACCAGTTTTTCCATTCGCGTTAGTATTTTGCAGCTGTGACTTATTAAACTGATAGTTCGTTAATTTTCACAGCTGTCAACACCTGCTTTCTTTGGTATTGCAATTATTATATTCTTCTTGAAGTCTGAGGCTATTTCGCCTGTCTCGTACATCTTGCTCACCAGATGGTAGAGTTTTGTCAGGACTGGCTCTCCCAAGGCCATCAGTAGTTCTAATGGAATGTTGCCTACTCCCAGGGCCTTGTTTCGACTCAGGTCTTTCTGTGCTCTGTCAAACTCTTCACGCAGTATCGTATTTCCCATTTCATCTTCATCTACATCCTCTTCCATAATATTGTTCTCAAGTACTTCGCCCTTGTATAGACCCTCTATATACTCCTTCCACCTTTCTGCTTTCCCTTCTTTGCTTAGAACTGGGTTTCCACCTGAGGTCTTGATATTCATACAAGTGGCTCTCTTTTCTCCAAAGGTCTCTTTAATTTTCCTGTAGGCAGTATCTATCTTGCCCCTAGTGAGATAAGCCTCTACATCCTTACATTTGTCTTCTAGCCATCCCTGCTTATCTATTTTGCACTTCCTGTCGATCTCATTTTTGAGACGTTTGTATTCCTTTTTGACTGCTTCATTTAAGACGTCGTAAATGTAACACTCGCAGTCCAGATTATCGGATATGCGCACCAGACGTGGTCTTGTTGCATACCCAGTGGCATTCCAAAGCATCGTGGGAAATGCTGGACCCGTATCAAAATGACGGGTTCTGTCCTCCTCGAGCCTGCACAAAGGAGTATGTCCATCGTGAAGCTTTATGCAGAAACGCGGCGAAGTGGCGCCACTCCTGTGGCCAGTACTGCCTTTGGGCGTACCACTACCAAAGTGCTTCTCTCAGCATCCACATCAAAGGAAGCTGCGGTAATTGTTGCTGGCTGACAGTGTGCTCCAAATGTCATCACGCCGTCCATACGGATACTTGTCTTGCTGTGAACAGACCCATTTCGCGGCTCAAGGTACACGACGTGATTGTAGGATCCTGCTCTGCTGAGCGAACAATATGTCTGTCCACTCGGGCCCTGGCCGCAGTAAGATCGTTTCGATTCTGCATGGCGTAGTCCTCACTTTGGCTCTCCTGTACTTCTCGACCTCATATTCGCATGACGGTCGTGGGACCCAGACTATCGCGAGTAGCAATATTCCGTATCGATTAACAGCAGTCTCGATAGGCTACGATACTGCTGCTGTCGAATTCCGACACGTGGCGGTAGGCGTTCTACTTCACAAACAGACAACACTCAAATACGATTTCAGAATTAGAAACGTGCTGCATAGCTTCGCTTACAAAGGGTGATTGAGCTGCCCCTAGCGATGTCGTTTTATGCAACCCGCAATGTTATATCCGGCTTTCGAAACCACACGCGAGATTTCCATATTCTCCCCCTCACTATATGCTATTAGTCCTACACATAAAGAATTAACAGGAACTCTTTGTCGGAAATTTGATGTAGTAAAATTTTTTTTACGTTTTCTCCAGAGGCCGTAGTTTTCGAGTTACTCAAGAAAAACATCCAAAATGACCTTCAAACGCACCCCCACTCCCACACTCATACCCACCGGTCAGGGTTTCTAATATGTTGCTCATTACAGTCCCTCTTATCGTTACACAGAAATTTGCGACTGAACGAGTTGTCTCCCATATTCGTCCTTTTCTTGATCTTCGCTGTTAGCCTTATTGCCACAGGCTTAGTCGAGCACATAAAAACTGTAAGATTAACATTTGTGTGAATTTTACGTAATTTACCTAAGTGAATTTTTACACCATAAAATAGCGTCGGCCGCGGTGGTCTAGCGGTTCTAGGCGCGCAGTCCGGAACCGCGCAACTGCTACGGTCGCAGGTTCGAATCCTGCCTCGGGCATGGCTGTGTGTGATGTCCTTAGGTTAGTTAGGTTTCAGTAGTTCTAAGTTCTAGGGGACTGATGACCACAGTAGTTAAGTCAGATAGTGCTCAGAGCCAACCAAAAAAAAAAAAAAAAAATTACGTCATTGTATTCGTTAAGCCTGCTGACTACGAAACTACTGTGTTTGTAGGGTTTAAGTTTGGATAGGATTTTCAAATTTTCAACGTAATTAGTTTCAGTGTAACGTTTACAATAGTCATTTCTCTTTCATTACCCTCACGGGTACGTTTTAATTAATTATGTTAAGGAAATAGGCGACTATGCTGGTGGCATAACATCCAACAGAGGTCAAAAAACGGCCGAATATCGGCAATACTTAGTGTAGTCGGAAATTTTTGTTCATTGGCAGGAATGAGGAATATAGAGAGCATTGTGGATTGTGGATTATGTATTGAACCGACGGGGAGGCTTCGTCCCGCCGTAGCCCTCAGAGGTTCACAACGCCACAGCAGGCGACGGAAGTCCACCCGCCCCACCGCCGCCCCATACCGCACCCAGGGTTATATGAACAGCATACTAGACATATTGTCTGGTGAGGGATGCTTGTGTGAGTGGAGGAGCATTTGTAGGTCAGCTTTGTACGATTTCTTGAATTACTCGAAGCTGATTCTTGTTGTATTGTTGATTACGTTTACTTAAACTTATGGAGTGACTTTTTTCGAATTCATTTTATTTTTATGTGTTATTACTTTTATGCTGTATTTTAATGTACTGACACAGTCTATGACCTTGGAGAGCATTGCTCCTCAATTTTGTCTTTCAGAACGTGACGTGCAAATAAATAAATAAAAACACTTTGGCCTCTGGTGAAACCGTCTCTCAGTACAAGGGACTGTGAAAATCTCACCCCTGGTATTTAAAAGTCAGATAGAACATTGCAGGTTGCTTGAAATGACATAGATATTTATCGAATCCAGTTGAAATGCTAATCATTTACACAGTTGCAAATGTAGTACACTTCATGACAAATTTCACACTTGTTGCACGCCGCCCTCGCAGACCTTCAGTTTTAAATATCAGCAGTGCAGTTCCAGTCTTCATTGAATCTTGCTAAAGTGGGCAAGCTAAACAAAATTACGATGATCCATTTTGTTAGTGAGATCGTAAACAGCATCCTGCAGATATTTCCATTGTGCACGACATTCCTCAACACAAATGCTTAGTTACACACGACTCTTTTGGTATTCGACACGAGTATAGCTGCTTTTCCAAGCAGTGCCATCGAGAATGATCGACTTGTGGCCACAAGTATCTTATATTTGTGTAACAATTGAATCTTTATTCCTGAAATGTATTTGCTTGCAGGATAGTTTACAAAAATTCGTGTGCTGACCACATTTGAAGGAAGAAGTGAAATTATACAAGCAGCGCGTTTGAGGGGTTACGGAAGAGATTACCAAAGACGCGATACTGGGGGAACAGTAGCTCGCTGTGTGTCGGAGGGTGCCCTCAGATCAATGGCGTACTGCAGCAGTGAGTTACCACGCACGGGTTTCACCCAAGTCAGTGCGTCCCGTGTATGGAGGCTGATAGCTGTTTGTCCCGAGTGTCATATGCACATCATACTAAATGGTACTGTAGCAAAAGTGTTGAAAATTAAAATCTGGTGATAAAAAGTGCACACACACACACACACACACACACACACACACACACAAATGAAGCGTTCAACTGGCGTTTTATGCCAATAGAGGTCATTTAGATTTGACACGAAAAGTTAATACAATGTATTGTTGGCCTGTCTGGGAGCGTTTGAAAGAGTGGACAGAAATGATTAACATTTAGTTCACATTTTGTTCTAATCAATAAACAATTAAATATACAACGTAATAAAACAGAATTATAACGAAAGAATCTCCATTTTTAAAATCCGCGAAGTCTTGTGATAAGAGCTAATGAACCAAATGCCCAGTGAATCTACAGCGTGACAATTAACGAACTATATGAAATGAAATCGTCATAACTTCTGAACTTGGCCGCGGGACATTATGGGAATTAGTATGCGCATGCATGGTTTGGTTTAGCGACGAAGCCCACTTTCACTAGGATGGGTTCGTCAATAAGCCAAATTGGGGCATATGGGGTTCTGAGAATCTCGTGACTGATGGTACAGTGATTACCGAACGCTACGTGAAGCGTTTGGAGGATGATTTCATCCCCATTATCCAGTGACCGTGATTTAGACAAGATGTGGTTCATGCAAGACGGGGCTCCATTCCATCGAAGCAGGAGAGTGTTTGATGTCCTGGAGGAGCACTTTGGGGACTGTATTCTGGCTCCGGGGTACAAAAAAATGGTTCAAATAGCTCTGAGCACTATGGGACTTAACAGCTGTGGTCATCAGTCCCCTAGAACTTAGAACTACCTAAACCTAACTAACCTAAGGACATCACACACGTCCATGCCCGAGGCAGGATTCAAACCTGCGACCGTAGCAGTCGCACGGTTCCGGACTGCGCGCCTAGAACCGCGAGACCACCGCGGCCGGCTCCGGGGTACCAGGAGGCGTCTGGAATGGGCCTCGATTAGCCGCCATATTCTCCAGATCTTTTTTGTGGTGCTATATGGGAGACAAGATGCACAGCAATAACCCCAAAACCTGAAAACAGCCATTTAGGAGGTCATCGACATCATCATGTTCCGACTCTTCAGTACGTCATGCAGAAATTCGCTATTCGTCTGGCCATATCATCGCCAATTATTGTAGGCATATCATACATGTCATAACCTAAATCTTAAAACATGTAATGACATTTACATGTTGAATAAAGTGCGAGCTCGCCGTAGTTTCTAACTAATTTACGTTTTTTTTCATATAGTTCATTAATTTTCACCGTGTAGACGTGAGAAACGGAACTGCATGAAAAACGGAAAAGAAGGATTGTATGACATAATGCATGCGTCTCAAAGGCTGGTCAATAAATGGCTAAGCCGCACTGCTTCTCCGACAAAAATGCATACATAATATAAAAAATCATTTGGAAAAGAATAAATATCTTGCACTACTTTCCCAACCCGTCAGTATTTAATCTATTCATTGATCTGCAGCTGTTCTGGTTTATACCAGAATGTATTTCTTCCCTGGCTACGTTACAACAGTCGAAGATAAGAATGCAAGGATATGCAGATGAACCTCTCGGATTAGACAAAATCTCTCTTAAGGGGGCTGTCGACGCGGTCAAAGTCTGAAATAAACAGAAAAGCAGCAGGATTGGACGGGATTAATGCGGAGTGCAGGAAATATGGTGGAAGCTTCTTTCTGATTACCGATGCAACAGCTGAATATGTGCTGGGGACAAGGAAGAACACCCGAGACTTCGTTAAATGCCATCATCATTCCTGTTTACAAAGAAGGTGACAGGAGTCAATGCGAAAATTATAGCAGCTTTAACTTGCTGGACAGTACGTGTAAAATGTACTCTAGAATAAGCAACAGTGGGCTTAAGGGCATAGCACACACTATCAACAGCGAAGAACTCATGAGTTTAGACGGGGGCCGCTCTGCGGTAGATGGAATTTATATAGTCAAACAAATGATTAAGAAAAGAAGGGAATTAATTCTGGAAACTCATGGATGAGATTAATGTTTAACATGCAGTCGACAAAAGGTCGTTAGAGAGGGAGCAAAAGCTCGTATTAGGGAAGGATGAAGATTGAAAGCGGCCTTTCCGTTTCTAGTGAGTCATCCTGGCATTTGTATTAAGTGATTTAGGAAATCACGGAAACCTAAATCAGGATGGTCAGATGCGGTTTCGAACCGTCGTCCTCCCGAATGAAAGTCCAGTGTGCTAACATATGCGCTACCCCACTCGGTTTCGAAACTCAGATCGCCTTCGTCGAATTTCGAAAAGGCATTTCACAAAAAAATGTTCAAATATGTGTGAAATCTTATGGGACTTAACTGCCAAGGTCATCAGTCTCTAAGCTTACACACTACTTAACCTAAATTATCCTAAGGACAAACACACACACCCATGCCCGAGGGAGGACTCGAACCTCCGCCGGGACCAGCCGCACAGTCCATGACTGCAGCGCCTTGGACCGCCCGGCTAATCCCGCGCGGCAGGCATTTCACGACCTTAATAGAGACGTGCTGCGGTAAATTTTGATCACATAAGTTTTACCAGATAGTCTAGCAATAGCATCACAACTGTCTTTATTGACACAAATGATATAGGCGAGGATATTCTCTCCCCCCAACGCTTTCTAATATCTATGTGGACGAAGTCCTAGTAAAATGGAAACGATTTTTCAAGCTCGTATAATGCTCTCGCCGGAATATAGTTTAAGTACTCTTTTATATGCAGACAACATTGTTATTGTGCAACAGACAAGCCAATTGACAAAGAGGGTCATATCTACATATCTCTTCAGATGTATAGCAGAAGAATATAGATTGATAATATCTCCACGTAAATCAAAAGATGTTGCATTTCTAGGGAAAAACGTAATAAGTTCCAAAACTGAGCCAAATGGCAAAATATTGGAGCGAGTGCCATTCTTTAACTATCTTGGATGTGGAATATCCCCATAAATACATCACGACATAGAAATAAGACTTTGAAAATTTAAACATATATAGGTGGAAGAATTCACAGAACTATGAAACAGCAAACTGGAAAAAAAACTAAACAGAAAATTTATAAAGCAGTGGCGTTTCCGGTAGTATTATACGGAAATGAGACGTTCAAAATGGTTCAAATGGCTCTGAGCACTATGGGACTCAACTGCTGAGGTCATTAGTCCCCTAGAACTTAGAACTAGTTAAACCTAACTAACCTAAGGACATCACAAACATCCATGCCCGAGGCAGGATTCGAACCTGCGACCGTAGCGGTCTCGCGGTTCCAGACTGCAGCGCCTTTAACCGCACGGCCACTTCGGCCGGCACGTAAATGAGACGTGGGTATTCTCAAAGAAAGGCAGAAGGAAAATTATGCCAGCTGAGATGAAATTTCTCAGGCTGTCAAAGAGTGCAGACAGATGCACAAAACACGGAACACAGAAATAAGACAGGAGCTACAGATTTTTGATTTCGAAAGCAAGGTTGAGATCGTTTGCCCCGGAATCACCGTGGACTACAAGCGCACTCGAGAGCGAAAATCGGACGTCCGAGAACAAAATTGTTTCCGAACAGGTTGTGCAGCCTACTTCATGAAGATGATAATGATGATCTTATATTGTCACAATTTTGCACTAGTTCTTCTCTTCTATTGAAGAAGTGCGCTCCAGAGACTGTGCAAATTTGTTGCGGTGCTTTTCAGTACATACATGTTGCTCTGAAATCAATATTCTAAAACTTTTAAATTTGATTGCATAAGTAAGTATTACTCCACGCAGTTTGTTCACATTAAATGCTTTTCAGGCTCATTGCAAAAGGAGTCAATTGAGCGAGTAATCTATATTTGATAACCTAAAATTACAGAGTGTTTGTGTAAATAATAGGTAAAATGAAGATTACCCTCAAGCAATGTATCATTACAATCCTCCTGATAACTTTGTAAAGACATCTGATGCGTACGAATGAATTTAAAATTAGTGAATTTAATATTATTACACAACAATGAGGATGTAATGAAATGAATGCCTGTAACTTTAATGTCAATTAAAGTGTATGATATAAACACGGTGCGAAGAAAATTTTATACCTAAACAAAAAGCTGTAATCAAATTGCATTCCACTTTCGATGGCAAAATATTTAATAATAATGAAGCGTACGTGATTAAATATAGAAAGAAGTATTTTACGAGGGCGTACTGAAAAGTAAGCCTCTGAATTTCTATGTGAAAAACATCTAAGGCTTTCTAAATAAAACAAATTTTATTACAATTCTACATTTTTATTCTTAATATCTGTATACTTGCAACCCTGTACCACTAGAGGATCCGAACTGTAGCGTGTACCATGTCAGTGTGTAACATAACTATATCTGTGAGTGATAAACAGCCTGCTCTAATAGAGTTTCAAATTCGAAGAGTTCATACACACACTGAGCACTCCCTCCTTCAACATGATAATTCCAGACCACACATGAGTGCTGCGACATCCGTAACAATCCGACGTCTTGGGTTCGCTACCCTGCATCGCTCTCTATACAGTCCCGACCTGGCCCCCATTCGATTTTCATCTGTTTCCAAAACATGAAGAAAACTTTCAAGGACCTAACTTTGATAGTGAAGAAACGGAGCAAGCGGAGGTGAGGTTGTGGCTGCATCAACCAACGTTCTATATTGACGGTATCAGCAAGCTGGTCTCTCGTTCAGGGAAATGTTTTAGAAGCCGGGAGGATGACGTTGAGAACTAGATACGTACACGTGAAGAATAAAGAAGTTGAATGTAAATAACGTTTGTTTTATTCAAAAAGCTTTTAGAGTTTTCACACAAAAAATTCAGCGGCATCGCTTTTCAGCACTACTTCGTACATACGATGCACTCTACTAAATATTAATTGCAAATTCGCGATTTTTATGTTATAGTAACTGTATATTACTCTACTGCATGAGTAAATAAATTTTATAATTCATTTCCTTAAACCTACATATTGCCTTTAAGAACCTGTTTATATCTCTCCACCTTGTAATTACTGTAACTTTTTACAGTTGTAATGCTTTAAGGGAAATATAATAGGAATTCAGACTCGTATAAATTTACTATGGGATTCTGTATAAATATTTCTGCGGCACTGAGAAATAAGATGTTTTGGGTTTCTTAAGTATGATTTCGCTTTGGAATATTCATGAACTCGTATCAGACGTTTGCTGCTTACAAACTAGTTCACGCGATGTTTAGAGTCACTCTAATATCTAAATGTATAAGATCCTGTATTTCTAAATTTCCATCACATACTTTTTCTTCAGCTTAGGATCTATCAGGTAAAAATAGGAACCAGCCTGGAAACGCACAACTTCCACACCGTTGGAGCAAACTTAGAGACAGGTGAAAAAGTGATGACGGCTTTCAACAATCCTGATAAGTCATACATGGCTGCCTAGCTCTTTCAGTACAAATGTCAAATCCCAGTATTTAAGTAATAGTGGAACAGATTGCAGACAGTCTGTTGAAGAAAAAATGCCAAGTTTATAGTCTGAGGCACGAATACCATACATTTTGTTTGTCCCTCACCATCAAGAATTCTTACCATGTTAGTAAGTTGGTTTACTAAATGCCATAAGTTACAGACTCATAACGAAGTATCACCGGTCATACAACCAGCGGAGAAAGTGGAATATGTTGTTTTACATGAGTGCTCCTGTAGCGCAGAAATGATGTCGTGTGCTGACATAGGTGGGAGAGGGAGAAAAGGGGTTACTGGTCAGTCTGCGCTCCCGAGAGGTACAGAGCAGAAGGCAGAAGGACAATACACAGTGAATGTTTTCTTCTATCTGAGGCACCACTGGTACAGGCAGGCATTTACTAGAAACGCAGGTGGTGGGACTCGGTAGGGAACTCGTTGTGGAGACTCTTGGACAAACAG
This sequence comes from Schistocerca piceifrons, assembly GCF_021461385.2. Taxonomy (NCBI): domain Eukaryota; kingdom Metazoa; phylum Arthropoda; class Insecta; order Orthoptera; family Acrididae; genus Schistocerca; species Schistocerca piceifrons. Next base: position 342,430,541 of record NC_060143.1, on the reverse strand, counting down.
GGTTTTGAAATATTTATTCCAGACAGGACTAACTAATACACTGGAGGCTAGTTCTAGGGTTAGAAAATTACATGTTAATTCCTTGAAGATTAACTAGCGTCCTGGGACCGCGTCTGGGGGCGTCTGAATTTTCGCAGGGCTCTCCCCTTACGGTTTACTTCATGTAACTATATCTTTCCTAGTTTCGTATGCCCTCAGCATCGCCTCTGCTTCTGCGCCTTGGAGTGCCTGTCCTCCTTTCTCACAGCTTCAAGATAACACTACAGTAGCAAGGAATAATCAATATACAGGGTGATTCAAAAAGAATACCACAACTTTAGGAATTTAAAACTCTGCAACGACAAAAGGCAGAGCTAAGCACTATCTGTCGGCGAATTAAGGGAGCTATAAAGTTTCATTTAGTTGTACATTTGTTCGCTTGAGGCGCTGTTGACTAGGCGTCAGCGTCAGCGTCAGTTGATACTAAGATGGCGACCGCTCAACAGGAAGCTTTTTGTGTTATTGAGTACGGCAGAAGTGAATCGACGACAGTTGTTCAGCGTGCATTTCGAACGAAGTATGGTGTTAAACCTCCTGATAGGTGGTGTATTAAACGTTGGTATAAACAGTTTACAGAGAATGGGTGTTTTTGCAAAGGGAAAAGTTCTGGACGGCCGAGAACGAGTGATGAAAATGTAGCACGCATCCAGCAAGCATTTGTTCGCAGCCCAGGAAAATCGACTCGCAGAGCTAGCAGAGAGCTGCAAATTCCACAATCAACTGTATGGAGAGTCCTACGAAAAAGGTTAGTTATGAAACCTTATCGTCTGAAATTGGTTCAAGCACTGTCTGCAGCTGATAAGATTAAAAGAATCGATTTCTGTGATTTTATCCTTGCTCAAATGGAAACAGATGAATCTTTCGTTTCAAAGATTGTGTTTAGTGATGAAGCAACTTTCCACACTAACGGGAAAGTCAACCGTCACAATGTCTGTATATGGGGCACTGAGAATCCGCGGGAAACAACTCAGTATGAACGTGGCTCGCCTAAGGTGAACGTTTTCTGTGCCATTTCAGCCAATAAAGTTTTTGGTCCCTTTTTCTTCGAAGGTGCTATTGTAACTGGACTACAGTATCTGGAGATGTTAGAGAATTGGCTGTTCCCTCAGCTCGAACAAGAAGCACAACAATTCATATTTCAGCAGGTTGGAGCGCCACCACATTGGCACTTACCTGTCCGTAACTACCTGAACATCAACTACCCGAGGCGATGGATCGGCCGCCAGGCAGCCCGTGACAGAGCACTTCATCACTGGCCTCCAAGAAGCCCTGATCTTACCCCCTGCGATTTTTTCTTATGGGGGTATGTTAAGGATGTGGTGTTTCAGCCACCTCTCCCAGCCACCATCGATGATTTGAAACGAGAAATAACATCAGCTATCCAAACTGTTACGCCTGATATGCTACAGAGAGTGTGGAACGAGTTGGAGTATCGGGTTGATATTGCTCGAGTGTCTGGAGGGGGCCATATTGAACATCTCTGAACTTGTTTTTGAGTGAAAAAAAACCTTTTTAAATACTCTTTGTAATTATGTATAACAGAAGGTTATATTATGTTTCTCTCATTAAATACACATTTTTAAAGTTGTAGTATTCTTTTTGAATCACCCTGTATTACAGTGATACGTTTATGAACTTTAGCTCCTATTCAAAATGATACCTAGTTGCTATTCATTAGAAGTACTGAAAATATGTGCTGGGAACTTTAAACACCGTCGCCATACATGGTGACGAAGGAGGATATCTTCGAGCCAAGTATCTATTAACGATTAACGTATTAAGTATGTATTTAAGTGTGACAACTACCTCTTACTGTTCTAACTGGTTCACGTTTTGGATACCTTTGTCGTGTTGTTGCAGTTTTCACAAACAATAGTACGTCACTAAACTCTATGATAGCCTCCATGTGTAATGTACGTATTTTGCATAATAAACATTACGCAGCCCGTACCAAGCGTTTGAACCCTGAACGCAGATGGAGACTGTCGCTGTGCGTTGTTGCTGTAATATCTTCTCGAGTTACCAGCCGCATCAATTTATACGCATAGCCTGTCAACTGAGACGACTGAAATCCGAGAACCTTCCGTTCAGGTATTCAGTCATGCAAACATGGAAACGGTAACATTTTTAATATGAGACTTTAATTACGCCAATTACGAGCCTTTCGGGCGGAATATTGACTACGGCATTGATGAAAGCGTAGGTAAAAATTAAATGTGGTATGGAAGCGTTTCGCGTTACGTTGCTGCAGAGAAACGTTGCAAAACTGACTCACTGTTTGCAAAATTTTGCTAAATACTGTTTCGACGGTTCCTTCAGAATATATGTCTCGTTTTGCAGTTGGTATGTCCTTACTTTTTTTTGTCAGCGCTCCTTGACTTCTGTGAGAGACAAGAGTGGATTTTTGTGGTGTGTGGAGGAGAGGCAATAACAGCTCTGAAGCACAGGTCGATTCATTGACTGGATTGGTTGTGTGTATGACGTGAAACCAAATGCGCACAGGCCACATTCTAATTGGTGTCACGAAACAATGCAGAACTTTGATAAGATGGAAATATATTCTACCACTCTCACAGAAATAATTTTGTTCTTCTAGTACGAGCAGGCACACACTAGTTGTAGAGAATGTGCGACGCGTCATAGTTAAATTTTGTGACTCACGTAAGGTCTTCGGTGTATTTGAGTGTCACCTTAAAGTAAAGACTGACCCATTTCTTTTTTAATTTGTTTGGTATCGCCGGCCGGAGTGGCCGTGCGGTACTAGGCGCTACAGTCTGGAACCGAGCGACCGCTACTGTCGCAGGTTCGAATCCTGACTCGGGCATGGATGTGTGTGACGTCCTTAGGTTAGTTAGGTTTAATTAGTTCTAAGTTCTAGGCGACTGATGACCTCAGAAGTTAAGTCGCACAGTGCTCAGAGCCATTTGAACCATTTGTTTGGTATCATATTTTCTGTTCAACAGAGATCAAGAATTTTCATTTCGTTGATAGTAGAGCTTTATTGTGAACATCGGAAGCCTCTGATGTCAACTAGCCTCTGCCATAGTGTAACCGAGACAGCGATGTAAGGGCTACAGTATTACCATCAGCTTCAGATAACATAGATGGATCTGCATTAGTCAGCAAAACATTTAAAAAAATTAATTAGATCGGCTCTGATGCATCTGAATTTCAGTGTACGTTAGATGTACGATCAAAGACTGTACAACGTGGTAAACAATACGATAGAAGTTGCAACTCCTTGTGCAATATATTAAGTACTTTGTCTATTTTATTTCACAGTGTAGCTTAGGACGAGTGCATCGGTACAAGCTACTTTTTGTCAGTTCTAATCTGTCTAAGGCAGATGTATGAAACGCGATGCTCTTCTTTGGATTTACTTTGTGGATTACATTTAATAGAGATCCAGACGGACGAGCAATACTTACTTATTGGCCGAAGAAGACTTTTGTGAGCTACCTGCTTCATGTGTGGACTATGCATCCTCAGGATTTTTCTGCCATTCCTACGATTACTTTTAAGTGCTCTTTCTATTGTAAATCGTTCCATGGACATACTCCCAGATATTTTATGGATGTGGCTGCTTCCAGTAGCTGCTCGGCAATCGTTTAATCATAAAATGTTGGGAATTTACGCAATATCTCACGTTTGTTTGATAATAAAGAAAATAAATTTCCTGACTGAGTCTACTGTTATCGTGGATATTTTGTGTCTAGGTCGTTTACTATATTTCTTTCTTATAAAATTCCATTAGAACTACTGGCGGTCTTGGGAGAGCCAGTACTGACAAAACTCTACCATCTGGTGAGCAAGATGTATGAGACAGGCGAAATACCCTCAGACTTCAAGAAGAATATAATAATTCCAATCCCAAAGAAGCAAGTGTTGACAGATGTGAAAATTACCAGTTTAATAAGTCACAGCTGCTAAATACTAACGCAAATTCTTTACAGACGAATGGAAAAACTGGTAGAAGTCGATCTCGGTGAAGAGCAGTTTGGATTCCGTAGAAATGTTGGAACACGTGAGGCAATACTGACCTTACGACTTATATTAGAAGAAAGATTAAGGAAAGGCAAACCTACGTTTCTAGCATTTGTAGCTTAGAGAAAGCTTTTGACAATGTTGACTGGAATACTCTTTCAAATTCTAAATTTGTTAACATCGAGTATAGGTTTAAGTGTCAGGAAGTTGTTTCTGAAAGTATTGGTATGGCGTGTAGCCGTGTATGGAAGTGAAACGTGGACGATAAATAGTTTGGACAAGAAGAGAATAGAAGCTTTCGAAATGTGGTGCTATAGAATAATGCTGAAGATTAGATGGGTAGATCACATAACTAATGGGGAGGTATTGAATAGAATTGGGGAGACGAGGAGTTTGTGGCACAACTTGAAAAGAAGAAGGGATCGGTTGGTAGGACATGTTCTGAGGCATCAAGGGATCACCAGTTTAGCACCGGAGGAAGCGTGGAGGGTAAAAATCGTAGAGGGAGACCAAGAGATGAATACACTAAGCAGATTCAGAAAATGTAGGTTGCAGTAAGCACTGGGAGATGAAGAAGCTTCCACGGGATAGAGTAGCATGGAGAGCTGCATCAAACCAGTCTCAGGACTGAAGACCACAACAACAATAACAACATCATTTCGGCTAATGCCGTGATCACATTTGTAGGTTCTGTTAAAGGAACGTGCCAACTGCCTTGCCTCTGTGGTAACACCAGTTTCCGTCAGATCACCGAGTTAACAGCTGTCGGACTGGGCTAGGACTTGGATGGGTCACCATCCGGTATGCCGAGCGCTGTTGGCAAGCGGGATCCACTCAGCCCTTGTGATGCAAACTGAGGAGCTACTTGGCTGAGAAGTAGCGGTTCCGGTCTCGTAAACAGACAAAACGTCCGGGAGAGCGGTGTGCTGACCACATGCCCCTCCATATATGCATCCAACGACGCTGAGGATGACTCGGCGGCCGGTCCGTACCGTTGGGTCTTCATGGCATGTTCGGGCGGAGTTTAGTTTGTTAAAGGAACATTCGAGAGGCGTTTGTTATGCACTATCCGATCAAAACTATCTGGAAACCCGTTAGCGGACTTTAATATGGAATGAGTCCACCCTTCGCCCTTATGATGGATTGAGCTCTGCTGGGGACACTAGCAATGAGGTGCCTGAAAGTCTGAGGAGATATGACAGCCCATTCTTCCTCAAGGAACGAAACCAGAAATGGTGGTGATGTTGAACGCTAGGGTCTAGAGCAAAGTCGCCGTTCTAACTCAACCCAAAGGTGTTCCTTTAGGGTCAGGTCGGGGCTCTCAGGTCATTCCAGGAATGTTATTGCCCGGAAACATTGTGTCACAAATGCTGCTTTATGACAAGGCGATTATCATACTGATACAATCGACGTCGCCGAATTGTTCCTCTACTGTACGCAGTCCACAATGCTGCATTCAGCGTTTCCTTAAGCGCAGTGAAGAAGCCACATCTTAACCACGTAGGAGAACACCCATACATCGTAACTTTATCTCCGCTGTACTTCACTGTTAGCACTATTCATGTTGGCAAAGTAACACTCTCACGGCTTCTGTCAAACCGAAACCGTTCCACTGGATTGCCACAGGGTATGATAAAATCACTCGTTTATAGTTATCCACGGTCCAATGACGTCGCTATTTACACCAACCCAAGGGTCGTTTAGTATTTACTGAATATTGTGACTTACGAGAAGCTGCTAGACCCCTGCACCCCATTATTTTTACGTCCGAGTCATTCTGCTTGCTAGACTGTCGGTAGCACGATGGAACTCATAAATTATTTCTTCCGCTGACCATATGTCATTTTTCACAATCACCATCTGGATTCCCCGACGATCCCTGCCAACACCAATTGGCAAGCGCTCTGCCTTGTCTTGATTTACATCTACATCTACATCCATACTCCGCAAGCCACCTGACGGTGTGTGGCGGAGGGTACCTTGAGTACCTCTATCGGTTCTCCCTTCTATTCCAGTCTCGTATTGTTCGTGGAAAGAAGGATTGTCGGTATGCTTCTTTGTGGGCTCTAATCTCTCTGATTTTATCCTCACGGTCTCTTCGCGAGATATACGTAGGAGGGAGCAATAACTGCTTGACTCTTCGGTGAAGGTATATTCTCGAAAATTCAGCAAAAGCCCGTACCGAGCTACTGAGCGTCTCTCCTGAAGAGTCTTCCACTGGAGTTTATCTATCATCTCCATAACGCTTTCGCGATTACTAAATGATCCTGTAACGAAGCGCGCTGCTGTCCGTTGGATCTTCTCTATCTCTTCTACCAACCCTATCTGCTTCGGATCCCACCCTGCTGAGCAGTATTCAAGCAGTGGGCGAACAAGCGTACTGTAACCTACTTCCTTTGTTTTCGGATTGCATTTCCTTAGGATTCTTCCAATGAATCTCAGTCTGGCATCTGCTTTACCAACGATCAACTTTATACGATCATTCCATTTTAAATCACTCCTAATGCGTACTCCCAGATAATTTATGGAGTTAACTGCTTCCAGTTGCTGACCTGCTATTTTGTAGCTAAATGATAAAGTATCTATCTTTCTATGTATTCGCAGCACATTACACTTGCCTACATTGAGATTCAATTGCCATTCCCTGCACCATGCATTTACCTATGCCTATTCCCTCGAGTTTCTGTTTTTTACATCACCAACAGTCGACTTGGGCAGCTTTATAATGGTTGAAATGTCTTTCGTGGATTTTTAACTCAGGTGACATCCAATGGCTGGTCTACGTTCGGAGTCATTGAGTTCTCCTGTCCGGCCCGTTCCTGTATGACCGTTTTTCTCCTGATAGTACCACTTTTATACTGGTGGGTCCATCTCTCGTGGCATCTAGTGGCCAAATCCCCATTGTATACGAGTTCCGGGATACTTTTTATGAGCTGGTCTACATTATCAGATACAAAAGTGCTGTGTCGTCCCAACAAGACGCAGCCAGGACAAAAGCACCACAGGCGCAAAGATGCGAGCTGGTGCCGGTGCCATAGAGCCTCGCCACTTGCGAGAGTTACACCAGCGCCACGGGCGGCGATGAGGATAAAGATATCGACTTCGTCTCAGCCAATTTCCGGCCGAGTACAATCCGCCAGTGACAGGACGACAGTGGATAGAAGCCTTCTCGGAAGACAGAAGAGCAGCTGTCTCCCACTTATACACTCATGCTCATAAATTAAGGATAACTGCAGAACGTGGTGCCACACAACGTGGCGCTAATAGTATACATACATAGGGAACACAAACAACACAGATCTGTAAGTCTACAGTATTGGTGATAACTTGAGAAAACCGTCCCGAAATACATGTGCTACAAAACGCCACTGTTACCTGCGCATGTACCCTGACATCAATATGGGATATGATCACCATGCACACGTACACATACCGTACAACGGGTTGGTATACTCTGGATCAGGTGGTCGAGCAGCTGCTGGGGTATAGCCTCCCATTCTTGCACCAGTGCCTGTCGGAGCTCCTGAAGTGTCCTAGGGGTTTGAAGACGTGCAGCAATGCGTCAATCGAAAGCATGCCAGACGTGCTGGATGGGATTCAAGCCTGGAGAACAGGCAGGTCACTCCATTCGCCTGATATGTTCTGTTTCAAGATACTCCTCCACGATGGCAGCTCGGTGGGGCCGTGCATTGTCATCCATCAGGAGGAAGGTGGCACCCACTGCACCCCTGAAAAGGCGGACACACTGGTGCAAAACGACGTCCCGATACACCTGACCTGTTACCGTTCCTCTGTCAAAGACATGCAGGAGTGTACGTGCACCAACCATAATCCCACCACACACCATCAAACCACGACCTCCATACAGGTCCCTTTCAAGGACATTAAGGGGTTGGTATCTGGTTCCTGGTCCACACCAGATGAAAACCCGGTGTGAATCACTGTTCAGACTATACCCGGACTCGTCTGTGAAGATAACCTGGGACCACTGTTCCAATGACCATGTACTGTGTTCTTGACACCAGGGTTTACGGGCTCTCCTATGACCAGGAGTCAGTGGAATGTACCTTGCAGGTCTCCGGGCGAATAAATCATGTCTGTTCAGTCGTCTGTAGACTGTGTGTCTGGAGACAACTGTTCCAGTGGCTTCGGTAAGGTCCCGAGCAAGGCTACCTGCAGTACTCCGTCGCAGTCTGCGGGCACTGATTGTGAGATATCGGTCTTCTTGTGGTGTTGTACACTGTGGACGTCCCGTACTGTAGCGCCTGGACACGTTTCCTGTCTGATGGAATAGTTGCTATAATCTTGAGATCACACTTTGTGGCACACGGTGGGCCCGTGCTACGACCTGCTGTTTGATTTCAAATGGTTCAAATGGCTCTGAGCACTATGGGACTTAACATCTGAGGTCATCAATCCCCTTGAACTTAGAACTGCTTAAACCTAACTAAGGACATCACACACATCCATGACCTAGGCAGGATTCGAACCTGCGACCGTAGCGGTCGCGCGGTTCCAGACTGCAGCGCCTAGAACCGCTCGGCCACTCGGGCCGGCTGCTGTGTAGAACCTGCCTCCAATCGCCCCAGTATTATACCCCTCATAACGTCATAAATATGTGTTCTTTGGGACATTTTAAACACACAGTCACCATTAGCACATCTGAAGACGTCTGCACACTCACTTGCTGCACCGTACTAACACACCTCTGCGTATGTGGCCTGCTGCCAGTGCCACCGTGCGACGACAGTAGGTCAAATGCACCGCATGGTCACACCCTGTCGTGGTTTAAGGCCGCAAACCTCCCACCAGAGCGTTGTTTCACCATGTATCAGCATTATCCTTAATTTATGAGCATGGCTGTAGATCATCGTCCAGGGCTGACTTAGACGGGGAATGTCGTTTAGTGAACTCTTAGAAGTGAACAACCAGTTGCTGTAAATTGCATTTGCTATGTGCTGTGAAGTTTACCTACGATCATTTGCACTTAGCCCTTGAGGACCTTTTTCGTGTTATATTAAAAGTAGAGTTGCAGACTTCATTATTCAACAAGTCACAAAGATAAGTAAACCTTTTAACTCATTTGTGTCACTTGATTACTAATTTGTCGGAGAGTTGTAGAACCTTTGTTCTCCTATTCTGTTACCTGACCCTGGGACATAGCTATGCAATAGTGGCAGGGAGAAATTGTCTCAGCGGTGTACCGCACCAGAAGCCTTTTCACGAACTAACAAACTCGGCCTGCCGTAACTACAGTGGCAGCTCGGCCTCCACAGCAGTAATGACGAGGCCATTACAGAACTGGCGACAAGGGTTTACAAATAAAGAAGAAAATTTTAAAATTAAAGAATATTAAAACACCGTTTCGCCAAAATGTAAAACTTGTCTGATCAATAAATGTTATGTGTAAGCTGTTCGTCAACTGCCGACTCGATTCAAAACATTTACAGACATTCGCCAGTAAATGTACGATACCTTCAGTTTTCAGCACAAAAACATGAAAGGACAGCTTTTGAAATTATAAATGTTCTGTGTTAAATTGTAAAACATGATTTAAATGAGTCGATTTTCACGTTCGTGAAATTAATGTCTCAGATGACAAATTCCTGTAATCAGAAGATCTAAGATTGACCTTGAACAGATCTCTCATTAACTGCTCAATTTCATTCATGGATAAAATATTTACAGTAGCTTTACACGATTCCCTGTTCCTACTGACTTCCATAATCATGTGAGCTTTCTAGTCTACAGGTGATAGTTTGAAATCTCCATGTAACCTTATAACGCGACCATGCAATCCATACTCAACTTGGTCCTAATTTTCCATGGAGTGGTCCGCCACTTCTGCTCTTGAGGCGTGGGCTGTATAAAACGAATCGATTGTCAGTTTTTATCAACCTTTCATACTTATCTTCACCACTATTGTTTTACGTTAGATATTACCGAATTATTTGTGGCTCTAAATATGTACGCCTCCATCATATGCGTACATCATAAAGCGGCGATGTAGAGTGCTATTATCAGGATTTAAAATTTCATTGCCATTAACATCTTGTTTCCTAGTACTATGTGAGCATTATTACTGGTTAGAATCGAGACTAGTGCCAGGACATTTTCATATACGCTCCTGCAGTTAAATAATGTATCAACATTTTCTTTCTTTGATTTGCCTTTGCGAATGCTGTTGTAATTATTGACTCTAATGTTCTTCCACTCTGGAACCAGAAAGTAATTTATCGAGTCTGTTGAGGGATTTATCTGCGCTAAAAACACATGTGCATGTCACATACATCCTGGTATCCTAGTATCCGCTTCCTGTGTCTAGTGCACTTATGAGCTACAGAGAGGGGTTCTACAATTCTCCATCCGATAGTGGAGGTCGATAACTCTCCAGAGATCGTCATAGAATAGGTTCTGGGAACGATGGTGCAAAACGCTAGGTCCCTTACACCAGAGTAGGGTCGATAGTAGAGTTCCAACAATGCCACGAGTCACGTCTAGAAACCGAGGATCATTTCTTAAACTAGGCACCATTTTTGTCACGGAGGTTCACGTTTTACAGTCTAGTGAACTCAATAACCACTGACATAGCCTCCTCCTCATTTCGGACGAGGTCCTTCAGTAAGTGCACGGAGCAGATAGTGGCCCTCCCTCCCGATCTGCCTGCTACCTACTGCAAATCCACCCTGTGTGGAAAGTGAAGAGCAACTGTCGTTAAAAAAACGACGCCTTCCTCACCAGCGCAACGAAATCGGTCAGCCAGTACGAGGCAATACAATTCTTACTGTTTATAAATATAAAACTCATGCCGCAATATAACAACCAGAAAAGTAAAATGTTGGTCATTAAAACTGCAAAACTGGAAAGGAAATCATACAACAGATTTTACTTATTGTTCGTACGCAACATACTAGCAAAGATGCATTGTTAGGTTTGTAGGTATTTAAGAGTGTACAGTCGCGCGGGATTAGCCGATCGGTCTTAGGCGCTGCAGTCATGGACTGTGCGGCTGGTCCCGGCGGAGGTTCGAGTCCTCCCTCGGGCATGGGTGTGTGTGTGTTTGTCCTTAGGATAAAATAGGGTAAGTAGTGTGTAAGCTTAGGGACTGATGACCTCAGCAGTTAAGTCCCATAAGATTTCACACACATTTGAACACTTTTTTTTTAAGTGTGTACAACACGAGAAATTTATTACACCGTGCAGATACCTGCTGCTGTATCCACGGCACCGATAATCGGTCACAGCCGGCTGGCTTAAAGTCGAGGAGGTACGGATACGTCATCCCAAGGTGGCGTAACCATCCATATTACCAAACGAATAGCCCACACTACAGCCCGAATTGCAAGATGCCTATCTAATGGCTTTCAGGGACAACAAAAACTTGATATTTAATATTTCATATAATTAACGGCTGAATTTAAAAATTTAAAATGTCATGATCTACTCAAGAAATAGCAGAAGGAGATTAGTGCTAAACATCCCATCGATGGCGAGGTCATTAGAGACGAAATTTACTCAATAAGAGATTATAATCTAATGTTTAAGGTTTAACACAGTAAGACAAGTATTACTGTGTTTATGTTGCGAGGCAGAGTAACACATAGTGCACAAGTTTCCAGAATATACTCATCCAGTATTTGAGAACGAGAACACTTACCCACTTCCAGGAAACGTTACACATAAATTCAAACCTTTACGATACTCCCCCATTTCCTGCACTGGTAAATTGACGACACATATCGTCGAGAGCAGTTGAGGCTTCGTCATCGACTGCATCTTTGACTGCTCGCAAAGAAAGAAATCAAGAAGAGTCAAACCGGGGGATCTCGCACGCCATTTGACAACAGAATTTCGTCGTATCCAATGTCCAGAAAATTCGCATTCAGTATTTGCGTTGTAACTCGGGAAGAGTGAGGTGCACAACCGCCGTGTTGTAGCCACATACCCTGTAGAATATCAAGTGTTACCTCTTGTAGAAGAACTAGCAAAATGCTCGTCGGAAAGTGCGAGTACGGATGTCCATTTCGAACGTCTGCTATGAAGTGAGTCGCACCATGCGTTTACTCCTCACGACCGTTAATGTTGAACCTGACGAAGAGTTTTGATACCCAGTAGTGTATGTTATGCAAGTTTACATTATCGTGGTTAGTAAACGTCACTTCATTGGTATAGAGCACACAGCGGAAAAACGTAGAGTCGTCACTCAGCTGCTAAAGGTCAAACCGACAACATTGTTCCACGTTCGAAATGAAGGTCGTCGAGTGCCTCATGTAGCTACAGATGATAGGGATGGCAATTCTGGCGGAGCATGATACGCAACACACACGTCTGGCCCATTCCAAATTCCTTGGTAATATGTCTCGTACCACCGTGCGGATTCATTAGCGTCATAGCCAGGACAGCATCTTAGTGTTCCCTATCAACTGGAGCCTTCTTTCGTGTCCTCTTTCTGTCATTCAAACAGCCTGTCCGCATGAGCGTCTTAATACACTGAAGCGCCACAGAAACTCGTATAAGCATGCGTATTAAAATACAGAAATATGTAAACAGACATAATACGGCGCTGCGGTCGGAAAAATAACAAGTGTCTGGTGCAGTTGTTAGATCAGTTACTGCTGCTACAATTGCAGGTTATCAAGATTTATGTGAGACTGAACGTGCTGTGATAGTCGGCTCACGAGCGTTGGCACACGGCATCTCAGAGGCACCAAGGAAGTGGCGATTTTCCCGTACGGCCATATCACGAGTCTACCATGAATATCAGGAATCCGGTAAAACATCAAATCTCTGACATCACTGCGGCCGGAAAAAGATCCTGCAAGAGCGGGACCAAGGAATATTGAAGAGAATCGTTCAACGTGACGAAAGTGGAACCCTTCCGCAAATTTCTGCAGATGAAAGGAAGAAATGTTTAACGCTTACTACTCTTTCGCTGTACATGTAGTCCAACTTTAGCATCAGACATGGGGTTTTAATTTATAAGGGGAGATCAAAAAGATTCCGTTCGAAGACAGTACAGTCCAGAACCGATAGCCAATCAGGCGAAATTGCCATGAGCGCTCAGGCAATTACCCCACCGACGCACCAGGTTGAAAAAGATCTCGTTTGGTAAAGCACCGTGTCTGCTGCTTTAAGAAGTCCTTAACTGCCTGCTGCACATCGTTGTCCGACAGGAATCCTTGACCCTTCAAGGCATATTAAGGGACCGAAGGCGTGATAATCGCATGGAGAAAGGTCAGGGTGGGTGCTGGAGTGTCTCCCACTTCAGCTGACGTAACTTTTGCTTTAAGACACTTGCGATATTGGAAAGTGCTTTACCATGACGCAGCAGCACCCTTATCCCAGATTTCCCGGTCTGCGACAGACATGTTGCCCCAAACACATGCTTCGTTCTCCGTTGGTTGTCCAGCGGCGTTTGTCCTTCGGCGGCGAAGAAAAGAGTAACAACACGTTGGTCATGTTTTGACGCATTTCGTAATAACGTTGCCAAGCTCATGCTTCTGCATTTACGGCAGGCACGTCAGAAAGAAACAAATGCAATGCTAATCCCCTGCCTACATGTCGCTGCTTATGTCGACATAGGAGTCACGCTACGTTGCCCATACGCTGTAGCAACGCCCTCAAACGGAAATTTTCTGATCGCCCGCTATATCACGTCTTTACTACTACTCGTAACTGTAGTCGCAGTTTCTATTTTGCAACCAGTATCCAACTTATAGCACTGAATGTTTCTGCAGAATTGTATCGTTACACAACACAGTTCAGGATATTTCACGTAATAAACAATGAGAACCGAGTAAAACTAGCTTTTGCTTAAGGATACAGGGTACTTTCCCTACTCAATATTATGTAGAAATCGAAATCTATTTCTTACAAAAGAAATGGCTCTCAGCACTATGGGACTCAACTGCTGAGGTCATTAGTCCCCTAGAACTTAGAACTAGTTAAACCTAACTAACCTAAGGACATTCCAAACAGCCATGCCCGAGGCAGGATTCGAACCTGCGACCGTAGCGGTCTTGCGGTTCCAGACTGCAGCACCTTTAACCGCACGGCCACTTCGGCCGGCTATTTCTTACAGGCACTGTTTCTAATGCATATGCTCTACAGATTTGTTGTTGATATCAGGTAATGCAACACATTTCCTAAACAAATCAGAAATATTTTGAATATTTTTGAACTTGCATAATGTTATTAAAAATTACGAAGAACTGATGCAATTTTTTTTCCAAATTGCTTCCTCATATTGAGGTATCATTTAATTCAGTATTATACATTTGAAAGAGACCAACTTTTTACCAGATATAGATGACATGACGGCTGAGGTACTAGACCTAATTAATGCCGCCTGTTATGTACACTCCTGGAAATTGAAATAAGAACACCGTGAATTCATTGTCCCAGGAAGGGGAAACTTTATTGACGCATTCCTGGGGTCAGATACATCACATGATCACACTGACAGAACCACAGGCACATAGACACAGGCAACAGAGCATGCACAATGTCGGCACTAGTACAGTGTATATCCACATTTCACAGCAATGCAGGCTGCTATTCACCCATGGAGACGATCGTAGAGATGCTGGACGTAGACCTGTGGAACGGCTTGCCATGCCATTTCCACCTGGCGCCTCAGTTGGACCAGCGTTCGTGCTGGACGTGCAGACCGCGTGAGACGACGCTTCATCCAGTCCCAAACATGCTCAATGGGGGACAGAACCGGAGATCTTGCTGGCCAGGGTAGTTGACTTACACCTTCTAGAGCACGTTGGGTGGCACGGGATACATGCGGACGTGCATTGTCCTGTTGGAACAGCAAGTTCCCTTGCCGGTCTAGGAATGGTAGAACGATGGGTTCGATGACGGTTTGGATGTACCGTGCACTATTCAGTGTCCCCTCGACGATCACCAGTGGTGTACGGCCAGTGTAGGAGATCGCTCCCCACACCATGATGCCGGGTGTTGGCCCTGTGTGCCTCGGTCGTATGCAGTCCTGATTGTGGCGCTCACCTGCACGGCGCCAAACACGCATACGACCATCATTGGCACCAAGGCAGAAGCGACTCTCATCGCTGAAGACGACACGTCTCCATTCGTCCCTCCATTCACGCCTGTCGCGACACCACTGGAGGCGGGCTGCACGATGTTGGGGTGTGAGCGGAAGACGGCCTAACGGTGTGCGGGACCGTAGCCCAGCTTCATGGAGACGGTTGCGAATGGTCCTCGCCGATACCCCAGGAGCAACAGTGTCCCTAATTTGCTGGGAAGTGGCGGTGCGGTCCCCTACGGCACTGCGTGGGATCCTACGGTCTTGGCGTGCATCCGTGCTTCGCTGTGGTCCGGTCCCAGGTCGACGGGCACGTGCACCTTCCGCCGACCACTGGCGACAACATCGATGTACTGTGGAGACCTCACGCCCCACGTGTTGAGCAATTCGGCGGTACGTCCACCCGGCCTCCCGCATGCCCACTATACGCCCTCGCTCAAAGTCCGTCAACTGCACATACGGTTCACGTCCACGCTGTCGCGGCATGCTACCAGTGTTAAAGACTGCGATGGAGCTCCGTATGCCACGGCAAACTGGCTGACACTGACGGCGGCGGTGCACAAATGCTGCGCAGCTAGCGCCATTCGACGGCCAACACCGCGGTTCCTGGTGTGTCCGCTGTGCCGTGCGTGTGATCATTGCTTGTACAGCCCTCTCGCAGTGTCCAGAGCAAGTATGGTGGGTCTGACACACCGGTGTCAATGTGTTCTTTTTTCCATTTCCAGGAGTGTATATTGCAAGGATAAAAAGTATCACATCTTAAATTTTAATTTTTATAATTTTTTCCTAAAAATGTTATTTTTTCTATAATTTTGTTGATGCTGCATAAAGCTTAGATCCACTACATAAGTATGAACTATTGCAAGTTACAGAAAAAAAATTAGAGCAATGCTTTATAAACTTTAGGAAATTTTTTTACCTTAATTCTGAAAAATACAACTTATGGAAAATTGCAAATGAAGATAAGAGTTCAATTAAACTGTGCCTCAGAACATTCTTGAAGCATTTCTTCATCTTCAAGCTTCCTCTTGGCATTCCTTTTACCACTTCTTGCTTCTTTGGTAACTTGAAGAGCGAATGTTTCAGCTTCATGCACCCGTTGTCAGTCACATGCAAGCAATTGATCTTCCATATTAGACCCACATTTTATGTCTAAATTTCCCAACACTTCTAACCTTCCTATCACTCCATTACTGAAACATATCACTGCATCTTTTACACCAACTTTTAATGTACTTAATCCTACAAAAAATTCTTGGGTAATCTTTCCCATATGCAATGGTTAAAACTTTCATGTGTATTCTGAGTGCCCCCATGAAGACATGTACTAAGCAAAACAGGGTCACTCAGGCCTCTAAAAATAAGTTTTATTTCATTCATAACAGAAAGTTCAGTTTTTTTTCGAAATAATAGTGGTTTCTGTAACAGAAGTAAAGGGGGCTTGGCGGCCCACATGACCGTAACTTTAAAACTTTGTATATATAGGTCATTTTTCATTTGAAAGCCTATAATGTATATATCAATGTAATCAGGAAAGACTATAGAATTTAGTAAAGTCATAACAAAAATTTCGATTTTTTCACTGTTTATAAGTAGGCTACCCTGTATCCTTAAAGCGCAGTGCAAATTCCGCAGCTATATTGATCTACTGTTTGATAATGAAAACCCTTCGAGACTTCCCACTAAAATTAATTTCGAACTTTTTCTCGCTTACATGCATAACTTCAAATATTTAACACACACACTCATATGAAAAGTAATGAGACGTTTGAAGCTACGAGGAGCGTTCAATATGTAATACAATTTTTTCTCGGCCAGTTCCTATTGAAAATATGTACAATTTGTTGCGGGACCTCGTGGAACATGTTTGTTTCAGACGCTATAGTTTCAAAAGTTGCAGTAGGTGGCGGCGCTATTTATAGCTTTCAAAACGGCATCTGAAACGGAGGTGCGTTCCAAGCAGAGAGCCATCACTAATTTTATTTTTGTATAACAATAAACTGGTAGCCAAGATCGCAGGAATTCTTTTTATTCCATGATTACCATTTCCGGCGAAGCTAAAGCCGCCGTCATCGGATTTAGGGAGGACAGAAAACACTATAAAAGTGGGCTTAGATTCCACTTATGTAACATGTATAGATATAAAATTAGTTACATACTACCAGTTTATTGTTTTACAAGCATCTAGATCGCTCCCGCATGAGCACAATGTGCTCCCTACAAAATTTTATTTTTGCTGAAAACCAGAGCATCGCAAGTATTCACAGGCGCTTGCAGAATATCGACGGAGACCTGGCAGTGAACAAAAGCACGGCGAGTCTTTGGACGAGGCGTTTGTCGTCATCGCAACAATATCGGGCAAACCCGTCCGATCTCCCGCGTGCCGACCGCCCCCCAGAAAATTGATGAAATGGCTTTGCGTCTTCATCGTCGCAAAAACGCAACCTATTCCTTCTCCATGGCCGGCCGCGATTGTCGAGCGGCTCTAGGCGCTTCAGTCCGGAACCGAGCGACTGCTACGGTCGCAGGTTCGAATCCTGCCTCGGGCATGGCTGTGTGTGATGTCCTTAGGTTAGTTAGGTTTAAGTAGTTCTAAGTTCTAGGGGACTGATGACCTCAAATGTTAAGTCCCATAGTGCCCAGAGCCATTTGAACCTTCTTCATGATGACGAAAGGCCTCCCACTGGAGTGTGCACTACAGAGGGGCTTAACTTCATTGGACTGTTCTTCCTTATTCATCCTACAGCCCGGATCTTTGTTGATGAGGGGAAGGTAATTGGTGGAGGAAGACGTTGGCTCCGACGTCGATCAATAGAGTGGTACCATGGAGGCATACAGGCCATCCCAGTATGGTGGTATAATGCCGTCGCGTTGAACGGAGATCATGTTGAAAAACAAGGTTTCTAGACAAAAGGCTGGGGAATAATACCGTGTATTGGAATCCTGGATAAAAACAGCTGCTTTCAGAAATAAAGATGTGTTGCATTACTTATTGAAAGCCTCTCGTATTTCGATAGTGGCACTCTCTTGACTTATTTGGTCGTCATTTCAACATAATCCATCCATTTTACATATGTTTCCGTGTAATGAAGTACCTGAAAGTGCCGCCTGAATTAGAAACGAAAGAAATAAATCGAGAACGAACAACAACCAAAGTGTGAACCAATGACATAAGTCAACTGTTTTGAATGTATAAAAATCAGTAAATGATCAGGATACGGCGGAAAACGTTCATGGTTTAACGATATTAAACAAGCAGAGAAAAATCACGGTACTAAATTCAAAACGACGGAGCTAAAGTGAAATTTCATGCAGTCACAGCGTGCGAAATTTTACAAAAGGAAAATGAAGTGCAGAGAAATCAAATTAAGATATGGGAAAAGGACGTTTCTAGAAGCCAAAAAGTTGATTAATGACTGAAACAAATGTTTTCTTCGACCGCAACATCTGCAAATATGCCACGAGGTCACGCAACAAATTCTACATGTTTTCAATCGGAACTGGCCGAGAAAAAATTATATTACATATTGAACGCTCCTCGTAGCTTCAAACGCCTCATTTCTTTCCATATGAGTGTTTGTGTTAAACATGTAAGTGAGAAAAACTTTGAAATTAATTTTAAAGTTAGTGGGAAGTCGCTGAAGGCTTTCATTATCAAACAGTAGATCAGTATAGCTGCGGAATTTGCGCTGTGCTTTAAGCAAAAGCCAGTTTTACACGGTTCTCATTGTTTATGACGTGAAATATCCTGAGCTGTGTTGTGTAATAGTACAATTCTGCAGAAACTTTGGATACTGGCTGCAAAATAGAAACCACACGACAAATAAGTTGTCTTCAAATCGTGTAAAACGTTGAAATGAGCTGTCTAAACAACAAGCAATGGAGAAATAAGTAAATACACGGATTTACTAACAGAAAGTATTTTATTTTGAATATTAGTAACAAATATTACTCTCATTGTACAAAAATCGGTGTCGTTATATACAATACGGTTAACTGTAAAACATATAAAAAACAGATACCGTCTTTGTCAGACTTCTTCATTTTACAAAACTTCTTTGAAAACAATGTTAAGTGTTATAATGTGATCCCCTTCCGTGTGTGTGTGTGTGTGTGTGTGTGTGTGTGTGTGTGTGTGTTTGGTGTTGGTCTTAGCATTAGTTAGTTGAAGTTGAAGTTAGTTTACATAATGTATAAGTCTAAGGACCGATGACCTCAGCAGTTTGGTCCCTTAGGAATACACAAACATTTGAACATAATGTGATCATCGTTTACTTTTTTGCTATATGTACAGCATCTTCAGAAAAACCATTAATATCATTGAGTCCACGAAATCGTGAAAAAACCACATATAACTGTCCATGCAGAAAAACCGGTTCTGCTAAACACTATCTGCCCTTTGAAGCGTCTGGTCTAGCGTGTTATTAACAGTGATAGCGAAGGTTACTTCTATTGGGAACTTTTTCCTTATCATTTGGGGTAGGCGTGGTAGGATCAGAAGGCATGAGGCTAATGTGGGGTATTAACACAGATTTATCTGAGTCAGTGAATTTAACTTTAATTATGTACTCGCTTAAGTTTGTTACTACTAACCTTGCACCATTAATTAATCCCTGATTTTCATTAAGATTAACGGGACGGTTTTAAAGAGTACAGGAATTCTACGGCGTACAATTGAACGTTGTTTATTAATCCAAGTTGAGCAGAAACATATCTGAAGTGACTCTTTGCCTCTCCACGTAACGAAGTGGAAATGACAATGACTGAATGTTGTACAATCTTCATTTTTTTGGACAAAGAATCGCCGTTGAATACAATGGCGAAACATTTTGTTCGTTGTTTTCTGTGGGATTGAATATGGTCAGACCGTTGTGCTTCTGGCAGTGTGGGAACACGAAATACAGAAGGAAAGAGTTACTAGACATTTGAGAGTTTTTGCTTTGTAATTATTCATTCGCAAAGAAAAATTAATAAGAAACAAATATTCCTGGCAGTAAATGTTTGTTTTACCTATGCTGGTGATGCAGATTAATGACACTGACTTTAACAGAAATGTAACGCAACCACACAAAAGCTGTAGTGACAAATTAAATGTTAAATATATGAAGTTATAAATTAACTTATAAAAGTAAACTGCAGTACTCTACGCTTGCTTATGGAAAGTTAAATAGCAACTTTTGTTATATATACTAGTAAAATTAGATGGTGAAAAGATGGAGCATGCTAAATTCTTTACACAGACTTGTATGACCAAACTCGCGTGATAGACTACACTTGCGTAAAGACTCTAAACAACTGCAATATCTGTCGTGCATTTTGGTTTAAGAGATTGTCGGCAGATGGCACCTGCTATAATGTTTTCATAACAATATTTTCAAAATAAATTTTAACGAAAATATCTTTAATCATTAGTGGATAATGGTCTTGAAAATGATGTCTCAGTCATTAATTTTGATTAAGTAACACGGGAGATACTGCGTACCGACAAAAGAACAGGGTTGAGAAATACACTCCTGGAAATGGAAAAAAGAACACATTGACACCGGTGTGTCAGCCCCACCATACTTGCTCCGGACACTGCGAGAGGGCTGTACAAGCAATGATCACACGCACGGCACAGCGGACACACCAGGAACCGCGGTGTTGGCCGTCGAATGGCGCTAGCTGCGCAGCATTTGTGCACCGCCGCCGTCAGTGTCAGCCAGTTTGCCGTGGCATACGGAGCTCCATCGCAGTCTTTAACACTGGTAGCATGCCGCGACAGCGTGGACGTGAACCGTATGTGCAGTTGACGGACTTTGAGCGAGGGCGTATAGTGGGCATGCGGGAGGCCGGGTGGACGTACCGCCGAATTGCTCAACACGTGGGGCGTGAGGTCTCCACAGTACATCGATGTTGTCGCCAGTGGTCGGCGGAAGGTGCACGTGCCCGTCGACCTGGGACCGGACCGCAGCGACGCACGGATGCACGCCAAGACCGTAGGATCCTACGCAGTGCCGTAGGGGACCGCACCGCCACTTCCCAGCAAATTAGGGACACTGTTGCTCCTGGGGTATCGGTGAGGACCATTCGCAACCGTCTCCATGAAGCTGGGCTACGGTCCCGCACACCGTTAGGCCGTCTTCCGCTCACGCCCCAACATCGTGCAGCCCGCCTCCAGTGGTGTCGCGACAGGCGTGAATGGAGGGACGAATGGAGACGTGTCGTCTTCAGCGATGAGAGTCGCTTCTGCCTTGGTGCCAATGATGGTCGTATGCGTGTTTGGCGCCGTGCAGGTGAGCGCCACAATCAGGACTGCATACGACCGAGGCACACAGGGCCAACACCCGGCATCATGGTGTGGGGAGCGATCTCCTACACTGGCCGTACACCACTGGTGATCGTCGAGGGGACACTGAATAGTGCACGGTACATCCAAACCGTCATCGAACCCATCGTTCTACCATTCCTAGACCGGCAAGGGAACTTGCTGTTCCAACAGGACAATGCACGTCCACATGTATCCCGTGCCACCCAACGTGCTCTAGAAGGTGTAAGTCAACTACCCTGGCCAGCAAGATCTCCGGATCTGTCCCCCATTGAGCATGTTTGGGACTGGATGAAGCGTCGTCTCACGCGGTCTGCACGTCCAGCACGAACGCTGGTCAAACTGAGGCGCCAGGTGGAAATGGCATGGCAAGCCGTTCCACAGGACTACATCCAGCATCTCTACGATCGTCTCCATGGGAGAATAGCAGCCTGCATTGCTGCGAAAGGTGGATGTACACTGTACTAGTGCCGACATTGTGCATGCTCTGTTGCCTGTGTCTATGTGCCTGTGGTTCTGTCAGTGTGATCATGTGATGTATCTGACCCCAGGAATGTGTCAATAAAGTTTCCCCTTCCTGGGACAATGAATTCACGGTGTTCTCATTTCAATTTCCAGGAGTGTAATATACAGTGTGATTCGAAAACATGTTTACAAACTGAATTGGCACAAGAATCAGTAATCAGTAGGTACCGGGGGTTGCGAACACCAGCCGGCCGAAGTGGCCGTGCGGTTAAAGGCGCTGCAGTCTGGAACCGCAAGACCGCTACGGTCGCAGGTTCGAATCCTGCCTCGGGCATGGATGTTTGTGATGTCCTTAGGTTAGTTAGGTTTAACTAGTTCTAAGTTTTAGGGGACTAATGACCACAGCAGTTGAGTCCCATAGTGCTCAGAGCCATTTTTTGCGAACACCACTAGAGGGCGCTACAGTCACGAGACCGAAGCTTCGCAGCGAGTGTCCTCTTCACCGATGAGGCTGCATTCTCACTCGAGGGACTGATAAACGTTTACAACCTGCATACACTGGCGGATGTTAACCCATATGCTACACTTACTCATGCCGCAGAGCAAATTTACCCTTAACATGTGGTCTTGCATCGTCGGAGACTGTTTAATTGGGCCGTACATTCTCCAAATGTTTCAAATGGCTCTGAGCACTGTGGGACTTAACATCTGAGGCCATCAGTCCCCTAGAACTTAGAACTACTTAAACCTAACTAACCTAAGGACATCATACACAGCCATGCCCGAGGCAGGATTCGAATCTGCGACTGTAGCAGTCGCGCGGTTCTGGACTGAAGCGCCTAGAACCGCTCGGCCACAACTAAATAACTGCAACGCCGTTTAGTAACCCCGGATGGCCTTTGCGAACCCCGGTTCCTATGTGATTACTGATCCTTGTATGCCCAATGTGCCAGATCAGTTTGTAAATATTTTCTTTGAATCACTCTATATATGATGATGATTATGATGATGTTTATGATGTATCTTTTTTTTATTTTCTCTTGCTCCAATGCCAGTTTCTTCAAATAGAACGATGTTCCAAAAGTGGTTACAAGAACGAATTCACTGCTTGATACATGTTAAAGCAGATTAAATCTGCAGTACCTATCTACTTCTAAAATAGAAGACACTAACTTTAGAGAAATGATCTCCAGACATTCTACATTATTCAAAAAGTGTGAAAGGCTGGACGTGTTGTAGTAACAAGAAGCACAGCCGGAGCGCTATGCCAGTCCGCTTAACAGCGTGTATCACAGCTTCTGACAGATGGCATCCTCCCGTACAATTCCCTGCGGACCGCTCGTGCCCGAAGTTAGAGTAAGTGTGTGCAGTCCTGCGTGTGCTCCCCACAGTCCGCAAACATCTCAGGAAACTTCACACATTTCACGCCGTCAGTTTACTCCGGTAGAGACATCCTTATCGTAGCAAGTTCCTCGCGGCTGTTACTCTTCAGAGCACTGTGGTGTGGTGATTTTTTCACACGACTCTGTGCTCGCAGAGCAGTTTCATGTCTGAAGTACGCCACACAGCTGAGTAATGTTTTCGCTACAACAATCGTCCAAATACACCTATGGCTTGATGAGTCAGAACGTTACAATCACTTACTTAATAGCGTGTTGGTCCAACTTCGGAAGGCAATGCAGCAACGATTCACCGTAGCATGTGCAAGATCCCCCCGTGGCAGCGAACCACAGTTAAGCGTAGAAAGCGGTATAGGTGATGCACAGTACAACAGGTCATACCTTGCCGCAGGAGACTGCGTGAGTTCTGTTACTTCTATCCTGGATTATCTGAATGGATTGGCGAATATGACTTCCTCATACCTGTTCTCCGTAGATATCTCGTTGATTTAGACCTGCAAAGCAGTTCTGGAAGCACACTGCATTCGTTTGGAGACGCAAGCAGGCGCCCTGTGTTTCTATAACAATGGTCACATACAACTTTTTAATATCGGTCGCCATAGCCGTAAAATTCATGATAAATTGAACTTTAATAAACCACAAACAGCTGTTGAGTGATGTTTTATTCACGACCGATTTCGTTGCGTTAAGGGGAGGTTTACTTACTGTCTTTTGCTTCAAAAAATGGATTTTTTAAATTGAATTTTTGGATCCATAAAAGTGTTTAGAATCCACCCCTGAAACGGCTTTTCCGAATACGGAACGGAAATGTTTGTTATTCGAGGTTGAACAAAAAAATTCACCTGCCTGAAATCGGCCTTCTTCACGCACCAGTTTTTTTCTTTCGGAGGACGAGTTATTGTACCGGTGCTTGGGAGGAAACACACAAAATTCAAATGAAAGTTTGAACGCTTGTGTTTGGAAGTTAGCCCCCAAGCATTTGCATTCTGGTGCGAAGACTGTCGAGATTGCCATTTTCCTTGCAGTGAGGAGCTTCAACGAAGGGGATTCAGGAATTCTGAAGACCATGACAACGATGGACGGCACCCTGGGACTCGATGCAGTTTGGCAAGCATTCGGACGACCACCGGATTCTAGCGGCCGAAAACCGCCTGTCACCGGCCATACGAGCGGCTCTGGAACAGCGCAGGATGGCCCAGATCGAGCAGAACGCCCTCTATGAGGAAGAGGAAGGACTAGTTTATGGACTCGGAATAGCAGATTGAACATAAGTTGCATAATATTGCATTTATATGTAGTCAAAACATCAAACGCGTTTTTCTTGAAATGACATATTTTTTATCGAGCGGTATGATAACTTCAAATTTACTGAACCGATTGGAATGATTCTTTGTTTCCGACGAAGCTAACTAAATTTTCTAGGAGTTGTAGCACTTTTATTCCGATCCATCAACTGTAAATATTATTACTTCGCCGACGAAGTCGAAAAATCGATGAAAAACCCTATTTTTTTTCAGATGGCCGCCATTTTGTTTCCTATGGTCCAAATAACTTAAGCGAGGTACAACTCCTAAAGAATCTTATATACTTCGCTAACGTCAACTCAATTTTGATTTGAGATGAGCCAGCTGACCTGTGACATACCGCGAGTGGAGGTCTACATCGAAATTTTGTTTCGTTCCGACGGGACTTCCGCCTTTGCTATTCTGCATTTCCGGTCGAAAAAATTCCAGTTTGTAGAGGAAATACCAATAAAAATCTTGACCAAATTTGACATTGATATCTGTAACACATCCCGAGAAAAAATCTCGAAGAACATGTTTTTTCGGGCCAATGATAGTATATCTCCCCTTAAAGCAGCGTCTTCAGGTTGTTAGTAGGGTGTATCAGTAAGAGAGTGCAGAAATGTAACAAGACACAGAGAATGCTCCACTGGGGTCGGTGAAGCCATCTTAAGGAGATATGGAAGAAAACGTTTCTACTGCTTTGTCTAACATTACTGTTTTCCAGCTTATTTACAACTAGCGTGCGTTCATGTTCACACGTAGTGTGCTGTTTATTTACATGTACATTCTTTATTTCCTGCAAGGAAATAAGGAGGACGAGCCAAATTCCTAGGAAGTTATAACGCAGATTTGTTTACTTTACTTATCCATAAGGTGGCTGTGTTGTAACGTATTTACATTGTCCCACGACAGAACGTGCTATGAATCAACTACAGACCCATTCATTGCTCAGTGCTATTCAGAGATGTACAGTACAATGCGATAGAGCAGTACCGGCAAAGTTTCCCACAACTCACTGATATGCGTCTTGTGTCTGGGTAAGTGGGGAAGTACACTGCAATGCTCTCGCTGCTAAAAGGCTGTACAGGGAATGATTTCCTAACAGACATCATCCGTCACGACCAGTGTTTATTTCTCTCGATCGACGAATGCGGGAGACTCGTTGAGTGAAGAAACGAGAACCTAGTAACAGGACGACCACTTGCACACCCGATTTTGAAGAGGAGGTGCTGGAATGCGTTTCAATGAACTCCATTATGAGCACTCGTCGTATTGCACGTGAAATGGGTGCTGCACATACCAGTGTGTGGCGAGTAGTCCAAGAACAATTACACACATATCACCCCCCAACTAGTCCACGCAATGCTTGTGACTGACTTTGCACCAAGGGCAGCACTGTGTTAGTGGTTCACCAACAATGGATTGATCGACCAGATTTCCTCAAAATCGTGCAGTTTAGTGACGAGGCGTCGTTTGACCGTGGCTGTGTGGGATGAGGAAAACTCTCACGCTGTAGTAGTCGCACCATCAAGTACGTTTTGCTGTGGATATTTCGGTCGGCACTGTAGGGGACAATCTCATTGGATCAAATGTTCTACCGAGTAGTCTGAAAGGCCACCTGTTCTTGAGGTTCGCGCGGAGAGTTCTACACGAATTGTCAGAGGACGAACTCTTGGCTGTTCGTGAGAGAATGTGGATACAACATGACGGTGCACAGCCTCACTTTAGTGTGGATGTCCGCAGCCATCTCAGTGCTCTGTTTCCTGGTCGCTGGACTGGAAGGGGAGGTCCTGTTCCATGGCCTGCGAGATCACCTGACCTGAATCGCCTTGATTATTTCCTATGGGGATATCAAAAGTCACTTGTGCATGAGACCCCAGTGGATACAGAGATGGAATTAGTTGCCAGAATTGTAGCCGCCTGTGATGTGATCCAAAACACACCAGGGATGTTTGTCAGAATCTTGTTCATCGAAGTCATGCTTGCATTGAGGTTGATAGCTATCAGTTCCAGCACATTTTATAAGATACAGTACAAATTGTACGTTCATTGTGTGACTGATGGCATTTGCAGTTATCTGTAACTAATGTAAATGAAAAAGTACCCAATGATGTTATTTTTTCTTATTATCTTCTTACGCTGATTTCTCCGACCCAAGTTCTCTACCCCAGATTTTCTTTGAAGCATCTTCTATGTCCTATTACATTTTTGCACGCTCTTACGGGAACACTTTGTATAGTGCTGTGTTGCAAATGAATAAAACGATGCACGAGGGAATCAATAGAATTACACTACTGGCCATTAAAATTGCTACACTAAGAAGAAATGCAGATGATCAACGGGTATTCATTGGACAAATATATTACACTAGAACTGACATGTAATTACATTTTCACGCAATTTGGGTGCATAGATCCTGAGAAATAAGTACCCAGAACAACCACCTCTGGACGAAATAACGGCCTTGATACGCCTTAACATTGAGTCAAACAGAGCTTGGATGGCGTGTACAGGTACAGCTGCCCATTCAGATTCAACACGATACCACAGTTCATCAAGAGTAGAGACTGGCGTACTGTGAACGAGCCAGTTTCTTGGCCACCATTGACCAGACGTTTTCAGTTGGTGAGAGATCTGGAGAATGTGTTGGCCGGGGCAGCAGTCGAACATTTCCTGTATCCAGAAAGGCCCGTACAAGACCTGCAACATGCGGTCGTGCATTATCCTGCTGAAATGTAGGTTTTGCAGGGACCGAATGACGGGTAGAGCCACGGGTCATAATACATGTGAAATGCAACGTCCACTGTTCAAACTGCCGTCAATGCGAACAAGAGGTGACCGAGATGTGTAACCAATGGCATCCCATACCATCACGCTGGGTGATACGCCAGTATGGCGATGACGAATACACGCTTCCAATAATGCGTTCACCACGATGTCGCCAAACACGAATGCGACCATCATGATGCTGTAAACAGAACCTGAATTCATCCGAAAAAATGACGTTTTGCCATTCGTGCACCCAGGTTCGTCGTTGAGTACACCATCGCAGGTGCTCCTCTCTGTGATACAGCGACAAGGGTAGCCGCAGCCATGGTCTCCGAGCTGTTAGTCTATGCTGCCGCAAACGTCGTCGAACTGTTCGTGCAGATGGTTGTTGTCTTGCAAACGTCCCATCTGTTGACTCAGGGATCGACACGTGGCTGCACGATCCGTTACAGCCATGCGGATAAGATGCCTGTCATCTCGACTGCTAGTGATACGAGGCCGTTGGGATTCCGCACGGCGTTCCGTATTACCTTCCTGAACCCACCGACTCCATATTCTGCTAACAATCTTTGGATATCGACCAACGCGAGCAGCAATGTCGCAATACGATAAACCGCAATCGCGATAGGCTACAATCCGACCTTTATCAAAGTCGGAAACGTGATGGTACACATTTCTCCTCCTTACACGAGGCATCACAACAACGTTTGACCAGGAAACGCCGGTCAACTGCTGTTTGTGTATGAGAAATCGGCTGGAAACTTTCCTCATGTCAGTGCGTTGTTGGTGTCGCCACCGGCACCAACCTTTTATGAATGCTCTGAAAAGCTTATTATTTGCATATCACAGCATCTTCTTCCTGTCGGTTAAATTTCGCGTCTGTAGCACATCAGCTTCGTTGTATAGCAATTTTAATGGCCAGTAGTGTAATTTCTCAGTGGGCAAGGCAGTTTTACGGCCCCTCCACTCAACATCGGGCCACAGAAGCCTTAAATAATGCCATATTATCGTCAGTAACCTAAGAAAATAAGACAGAAGCGGTAATAGCTTATCTGGATAATAATGACTCACAATGAGTCACAATACACAGATGAACCAAAACATTATGACCACTGCCTACCGCAGGGTTGTATGCTGCCTGGTGGCGCTAACGTTGCGTGACGCAGAAAGAGAACATTATGAACGGAGTAGAGACGAATGTGGAATCATTCTAGCCACAATCGGTGCCGCAAATTCGGAAATCTGCCAACTTCAGCGATATTGATAAACCCAGAGTGTTGTGGCCCATTGCTTGGGAGCGAGTATCTCAGTAACCACAGAGCTCGTCGGGTGTTCCCATGCTACTGTCGTGAGCATCTGTGGAAAGTGGTTGAAGAATCCTGAAACCACGAGTAGGCGACTAGAAGTTGGAGGTCCATATCTCTTCACAGAAAATAGGGATCTGAAGTTTGCTCATTCTCCAAAGCAGTATAGGCTGCAATCTGTGGTCCCATTTTGACCCAATAACATCGTCAGTTATGATTACAGTGGGCACGCGATCATCAAGAATGGAATCGTGTCACCTGGTCAGATGAATCCCGTTTATTGTTAAAGCAGGTCGATGATCGTGTACAGATACGCGCGTGCAGGAACGGCTCCGTTGGGAGCGGTCAAGGCGTATTGAAAGACAATGTTCTTTTCTTGAAATGAGGCCATTTATTGGCAGACAAACCGACAGAATCGAATGTAAATGGGCAACATGAGTCAGTCCTGGGGAGGCGAGAGTGAGCCAAGATGTAGTGATGGGCAAAACATAGTTCACAGCAAACTTAGGCGAAGTTAAAGAAAAGCGGTGGCTGCCATTCGGACATGTCCGAATGGCATGGCAGCTACAGAAACAAAGTCCTCAGTGCCGCACTGGGAAGAGAATATGGTGTTCACAGATACAGAGCGAGGGTGGCAGAGAGAGAGTTTTGGCTGTTGGGCGGCAGGGTACCTCCAGCACAGCCACGTGGCTTCCACCGCCCTGATTGGTCAGGAGCCGAGATAACTGTGGGGGCAGCATGGAAAGTTCTGAAGCGTTGTCTGGTCATCTTCGTCTAAGCGGCGTTACCTCATCAGCACATGTGGGAGGCTCGTGATCGAGATTGCCCACCTCAGTGCTGATGTGCTGCTACCAGTTGGGTTGGGTTGTTTGGGGAAAGAGACCAGACAGCGAGGTCATCGGTCTCATTGGATTAGGCAAGGAAGGGGAAGGAAGTCGGCCGTGCCCTTTCAAAGGAACCATCCCGGCATTTGCCTGGAGTGATTTAGGGAAATCGCGGAAAACCTAAATCAGGATGGCCGGACGCGGGATTGAACCGTCGTCCTCCCGAATGCGAGTCCAGGGTCTAACCACTGCGCCACCCCGCTCGGTCGTGCTGCTACCAGCTCTTGGGACGCGAAAATTACAGGCAGCTGAAGCTACCTTCTAATGTTTGACCATAACAAGAAAATGAAATAAACTTTTTGAAATGAAATAGAAACCCCTACTATCTGGCTCAGCCTTACACGCGTCATCCAGGTGAATGGTTGCTCGGAACACGCTGCATGCCATGGACACAGGTGGGTGTGAGCAGGATTATGTTATGTGAGGGGGCCTTCACTTGGGCTTCCACAAGATATGTGGTAGTAATCGAAGTTAATATGACATCTGTGGACTTCCAGAACATTATTAGGGACCACCTGTAACCCCTTGATGTCTTCCTCAACAGCGATTCTATTTTCCTGCATGATAACTGTCGGTGCCAGAATCGTGCTGCAATGGTTTGAGGAACGTTAAAGTGAACTCGCGTTGATGTCTTGACCATCAAAATTGGCTTATCCGAATCCGATGAGACCCAACAGCGTTGCTATCAGGCGCCAGCTCTGCGCTCACAAACCATCCGCCCGAAAATTATGGAAAGTGTGTGACCTGCGCGTAGGCATCTGGTGCTACAAACCTCTGGAAACCTATCAAGTACTTTTAGAATCCGTGGTACGCAGAATCACTGCTAAATTGAATTCCAGAACTGGACCACCACACTTTTCAGTAGGCGGTCATACTGTTTGACTTATCAGTGTATGACAACAAATTCACACTAATGAAACACACATGTCACAGTAATAAGTGTCCCGGGCCGGACAACAGACCAAATGCCGGGAAATCCATAAGAAACGTCAGCCAACTTAATACCAAAACAACAATTTACGAACAATATGCAAAACACAAGACTTCCCAGTCCAAAGGCTTCCGTTTAGTCGCGAAGGTGCCTCCGACCCTCCTGCTGAGGTGCCAGGCGTCGTACGGAGTGCCGAATCAAGCTTAACCTTCGTTAACGGAGAGCGGAAGCACCACAAGACAAAATAAACTCCAATCTAACTGCGCAAGGCAAACTCTAAGGAGGGCCACTCGAAGACTATGCACTTGAAGATCAAACATAAAGCACCCAGATTAACGTGCCGCTGAACCACGCACTTCCATCACCAGCGTCTGGTAGAGTACGGAGAGCAGCGTACCCAATCGATATACATCCATGGGACGGTAAACGAGGATAGCAATCCCAGCGACGGAGAGACAGGAGGACGAAATGACATCCCGCCGCACATAGAAGGTATTTCAAACTCAGGCTCGACAAACTAAAACAGGCGAGATTTTGCTCCCCTTGCGAATAAAGTTAAACGGCACACCACGCCGCTGTCCACACTATTAACCGTAAAATCACGGTCCGGTCTTCCCATCGGGCCCCACTCGGCGTCCAGACGTAAACAACCCCAGCCGAGCCGAACTTACTCCACGTCAAGGCAGCCACCCCTTTCCTCCTCACACGCCTCCAGCGATCACACACGGAAACACACGCCTCCAGCGATCACACACGGAAACAACCGCCTAACGCCAAAGCACCGTCTCAGTGAAAACTCAGAACTAAGATCGATGCGGACTTGGAAATAAGCGAGCACCGTAACGAAATGACTGGTGTTGTTCAGCACGACTACCTAACTGTCGGCGGGGCATGGTTGTACCCTAAAATGAATGCTGCAAACACTGTTCACCTCTCAACCCAGCACCGACATTGTCCCAGATTCAAAACAGGAGGCACACAGACAGGCTTACTGAGCTCCATCTGATCTATGATGACCGAAAATCGCAAATAAAAAGGAAATATGTAATCACGGAAATAATTCGAGACATGAGTGGGCGGGCTGCCGTTACCAGGGAGAAGTGAACGCCTGACCTTAGGTTGCTTCCGCACCCACCGTCTTAGCCAGTAGATCCCAGCATGGGGGTAATTACCCGTGAGGAGCAAAATGAAATTTTCTAAGGAGTAAAAACTAAACATTTCGATTCTGTTTCAGTATCGATACTAAATTATTTTCAAAAGATCCTTAGCATTATCGTAGTTTTGTAAGACCCTTATATCGATTATTTAAGTTATCAATAATTACTTTTCTCAGTTAGTAGCATTAATGTGGTTTAGGTCACAGATGCCTCGCATTATCCACCCATTACAAATATCTGTTGTGCTTTGTTCCGTAAATCATTGGCGGTAAAAGTGAGACATATACGTAGCCATTGTTAAATATCTGAACAAAATGTCTTCATCAAGTTGTAGTTGGTACCTGCAGTAGTTCAGAAATTGCTTCATTACTCGCTTCAAAACAGATAAATGAATTAATTGACAGCACGACAAAGCAGTAGCTACTTAAGGGTTACTACAGTGCTGTATACAGTTATTATCATTATTATTATTATTATTAGAGTGGTTCGACGCAAAGCATTAACACCTGTAGTCGTCCAATTTCTGCCTGTTCGGAAGGAAGGAGTGCAACAGTTAATTGATTTACGAACAGTAAGTATAATGCACATCTGAACTTACTTGACTTTAAATAGGGGTGCTGTGCGCAGATCACGCAAGTGCCGCAAACGAGAGGAGTAATGCACGGGAAGCATGTTTTGTAACAAGTGTGTACCCTCGCTGTGGATAGTTAGCTTCTTTTTTAAAGAAGGAATTGTGGGTAGGACTTGTGATGCTTCACGAATTTCTTCACCATTCGATATAACGGACACGCACAAACGCAAACACACACACACACACACACACACACACACACACACACACACACACACACACAAAATATCATTCATCTTTCATCATTTTAAAAACAAAATTCTTCCAAGAAATGTCTTTCCTTCTACAATTTAGTTGATACAGTTGGTGGCAATGTAGGGGAGGGGGAGGGGCAACAGATGGCAGGGGGATGGAGAGGGGAGAGCCAGGGTACTAACAAATGTCTGGTAGTACTCAGTCTAAGAATCGTTGGGAACCACTATTCCTACCAGTCTAAACAAAGCTACACATCCAGCAATGGTGCATTCGAGTGGGTGCAGTTTTGTGCTATGCTACAAACTATTAAGTACAGTATACTGTACATTAATGTACAATAATCTTAATAATGTAATTTTAACTTCGGTAAAGAATATAAGAGCCGGCCGAAGTGGCCGTGCGGTTAAAGGCGCTGCAGTCTGGAACCGCAAGACCGCTACGGTCGCAGGTTCGAATCCTGCCTCGGGCATGGATGTTTGTGATGTCCTTAGGTTAGTTAGGTTTAACTAGTTCTAAGTTCTAGGGGACTAATGACCTCAGCAGTTGAGTCCCGTAGTGCTCAGAGCCATTTGAACCAAAGAATATAAGCGAAGCCTACAAAGAGATTTTTTATTCATTTGATCTTCACACCTTTCAAAAATACTTGCAATAGAAAATACTGTAGTACATATCAGATGTCTATGGCGTAACCGAAGAATTTATCATCAGAAAAGAATTCCCACTCCTTTTCAGTCAACCGCAGTGTACTATACTTCCTTCCATAAAAATCTCACGAAATCACTACAACGAGAAAATCTTTGAACTGGAACCCATTTGGAGGCTTACCGACAGTCATTCGTCCCATACGAATGGAACAGGAAAGGAGGGGAATGATAGAGGACCAGAAGTACCCTCCACCACACACTGTAGCGTGATTTACAGATTAAGAGGAGTAGGACGTCAAACAGGCCGACTTGGAGCAGGAGAGGCACCACAGGACATTTTAATTTCCACTGTCTATACTTTTACAAATAAATTCATAAAACTTTAACAGCATGACCAGGAAGGATTCAGGATTTATTCTCACAGCAGTGGAAGCTCAAAAACGTAACAAAACACATTTTTTTTACATGTGAAATTTCATCATTTTTTCACTTACTGCTGGCTGCATTTGTTGCTATAACTACACTTTCCTTTCTAAGTAAGAGAAATTCTTCGATGACTTTTGCACAGCATACAAACCATAGTTACAGAAGAGAGATTCTTCGATGACTTTTGCACAGCATACAAACCATAGTTACAGGTGTATGAAACTCTAGAGGTTATTTAATTTATAAAAAAATGAATGAACTGTTGCATTTTAAACTTCATGTTTAGAAAAAACTGAAGTTTTATAGTTAATTATCTCAATTTTTCCACAGTTTTTTAATAGATTTGGAAAATTCTAGAGTTTCATACACCTGTAACTACTGTTTGCATGCTATGAAAAATTCATCGAAGAATCTCTCTTACTTAGGAAGAAAACTGTGCCTATAGCAACAATTGCAGCCAGTAATAAGGGAAAAAATGGTGAAATTTCACATGTAAAAAAGGTATTTTGCTACGTTCTTGAACTTCCACTGCGATGAGTGTGAGTCCTCAATCCTTCCTGGTCATGGTGACAAAGTTTTATGAATTTATTTCTAAAAGTATAGACAGTAGAAATTAAAATGTCCTGTGGTGCCTCTCCTGCAGCAAGTCGGCCCGTTTGACGTCCTACCCCCCTTAAAGGTGTAGACGTAGGTATCAGAACAAGGATCGAGCAGACGGTTGCAACTGCCACGGGCTGTGACCTAGTAGCGTGGGCCGCTCGAAAGACAAGTAGGCGCTGCTCGCGAAATGCCGGTTGGCGCGACCGCGCGCCGGCGGCGGCGCGAGGTTGGCAGGCCTGCGCGGCGCACCGGTCGCGTGCCCGGCGGGCCTGTGCGCCGGCACTCGGTGTGCGCACGCCGGCCAGTGAGCACCCGCCAGCGCGCACCTGCCGCAGCGCCGCCAACTCCGCCGCACCGCTGCACCGGTTATTTCCGTCGCCGGCAGTTCGCGACTCTGCCACCGAGTCGCTTCAGGTCGCCTCCCCAGTGTTAAGTGTGGTCGCGCGCTCCGGATACAGACAGTGTTAGTTTGCGACGCTGAGCGGATCGTGACCGCTCTTTCTCCGGTACCGAGTTCGAGTCCAGTGACGGCATGACGGACTGCAGCGGCGGCGGTGACCGGTGAGCGACGAGTGGGCCCTGAGGCTCTCTGGCTGGCTGCGACCAATGCAAGTACTCCTCCTTGCAGGTACTAAACTGTTACTACTTTTAGTCCTGTCCTAGATGTTCTTCTATGATCTCAGTCGTTTATCCAAATGAAATCTGAAGTGTAGGCTGAAACACTCATAATATAAAAGCACTAATCTATCGTGTTTAGAAAATATGCCCACAAAATAAACTACACTCCATGCAAAGGATTTACGTATGTTAATACATGCAAAGTCTTCACAGCGGTGTCAGCACTGAATAAATATAAAATGGTTAAACACACAAACAAAAGTAAATAAAAGCTTCTTGGTTGCTTTAGCTGTAACCCTGTTCACTTTTTAAAACGGAGCTCAGAAGAGGATCTAGTTATAACGGAAGTGATCACGAAATTTTTATTTGTATTTGTGTATGTTTTTATCTTCATACAATAACACAGCCATCAGGGGCTGCACGCATGAACATTCGTAAATGATTCAAATGTGATGAAGATTCTAGTGTGTAGATATTTCTGATGAGGAATGCATGTACCTTCGAAATACGACAAATTAGAGTTTTTGCATTGTGGGTGCGCTAGCCTACTTTTTTAGCTTTGAAGCTGAGTATAGCCACAGTCTCACATACACTCATGGATAAAATAAAATTTTGTAGTCTGTAGAACGTCATATAAGGAATGCACTGAAGGGATTCGAGTGTTTCACGTGTAAATATACAATAATATCTGTCAGAATGGGTGCTAGATTCTTGTAAGGTATTTTTTTAAATATTTCTGTCAATTCTTCACACTGATCAGTTGACTTTTACGTCAAATACGTTCATGACATTTGCATAATTAGTGTTTCTGGAGTAATGTTTAACTGAATGGCAGTATAAGCCTTTTTCTTTTACATTAAACAGGATGTTTACAGTAATAACTTGCCATGTCTCAAGTTCGAAGGGACTATCAGAACATTTAATTAATATACTGGCTTTAAGGTTCTACAAGTTGCGTAAGAAATATTGTCGTCTCAAAATTAACCCATATATCATTATCTAAATTTTTTGTACATCAATACTTTCAACTGTTCTCCCAATAGGTAAAAAAGTTTCGCTGAAAACGAAAACAATTTTTTGTGATTCCTGGTGACTGTACCGAATTTCATACTACCTTAGTTTCTGTTTGCATTCACTTATCCATGAAGAAAAGTACAGAGACGAAGCATCATCAGTTTGTTTCAAAAAGACGTGAAAACAAATCGTTGTAATAAGAACTGTTCCTTCCCCGAACATGACATAAAAATAAATGTGTGGTATGGTGATAGTTCTGCTGTGTGAGCCGCGTTTTAATAGACTTCTCTGCAAATTAAACTTTTTGATGATGTCATTTGGGACAATAATGTGTCTAAAGCATAATTTCTTACTTGATTTTACTTTCATTAATTTACTAATTATACAGCCTTCCCTCGGGAGGGGAAATCGGTTTTTTGTCGTTCCTCCAATATATGAAAAACTATTAGGAGTTAAATAGCTTTATGATTCGAAATACGATCTTTTTTTCTTTTTTTTTTTCTTCATTAGATGTCGGCGGTTCCCGAAAACGTTTGACGAAAATCTGGTATCGTAGTAAATGATTCTAGTGCACAAATCTTTCTCAGTCTTCCTTTTTATCAACATATATATATTGCATGAAACACTGTTGTTCAAGCTGCGCCAATTGTTTTGAATGGTGCAAATTTTAAGGTTCTGTGAAATGTCCAACCCGCTCCCTAAAATATTAGGGTAAAAGCTTTTAACGTACCGTCAGGGTCGCTAATTTATCCGTGCCTTCTTAAAAGGGAGCCAGCCAACCATTCGTATGTCGCCATTTTATAATCCTTCGTGTATTACTCAGTACTAGAAAAAAGAAAAAAATCTTCGAACATTTGGCTGAATTTACAGGATTTTACAGATTGTGTAGATGTGCAAAAGTGCGAGTTGACGCGATTGAGATTGAGAAGGATGGGTGCTGCTTTAAGCAACATCGGATATCATACCTTTTAATCTTGCACATATTTTAACCTCATTCGCCTCTAGTTTAGTAAGTATAATGGTAACTCCATAGTTGCAGCGTTCTAAATCACACACACACACACACACACACTTTCTTTTGACAATTTTTTACTTTTACAGCAGGTAAGAAGTAACATTTGTCTGCTGATGTTTCTGTAATAATTTTCTATTCTAAATGTATCTTTCATTCGTTTTCATCTAGGTCATCAGCAGTAGTTCCTCGTAAAAAGTGGTGACTGTCCAAATCAAAAA
Source organism: Schistocerca piceifrons (assembly GCF_021461385.2). Taxonomy (NCBI): domain Eukaryota; kingdom Metazoa; phylum Arthropoda; class Insecta; order Orthoptera; family Acrididae; genus Schistocerca; species Schistocerca piceifrons. The sequence continues at coordinate 342,393,604 of NC_060143.1, read as the reverse complement.
AACCTGTTAGTCTACAGGTCTGCGCCATTAGCTTTTACCACATTGTAAAACTTTCATCGTGTGCTGTCTTCTTTTAATCTCGGCGGCTGCTTTTCTCTATTAGTGACAGAAATAGACGTGGACGAGCTGGACAAGCGCCAGCGGTTAACAAATACAAGATTTCTTCACTTTGCTAACGAAACGTGGAGAGGAAATATTGTTTCCGCGGTTCCGTACATTTCTCGTAATGCACGACTGTGGTACCTGCTGGTAGCAGAGAACGTATTACTGCGATGATACCTAGCCAGAATGCGCAGGTTCATGCCGACCTGTTTTATTTTATACCAAGTATTAAGGGGAGCAACATACCTGTTGAAATTCGTTCTATATTCCACAGGTATTCTTTCGCCTCCCCGGTCGATTTACATCCCACCCTCACTCCTAACAAGTTGAAAGAGCTTTTACGCTTGACGTAATGTTTATTTTTCCTTCCTGTGTGGTTCTGTGTGAGACATCGGAGAGTTAATGCCTTTCAGCTCATCTTAAAGGGAAAGAGACTAACTAGATGGCAGAACTTTGCGCGAGGGGCAGAAGTGTTCATGAAATGTATATTACGTGACAGTTTTGTCGTTGCTAAGCTGAATAAATGACATTTAGAAAGTTACCTCACAACTCCCGCTGAGAGATTAGTGGAGCAGAAGCACTTCTCCAAGGCAGATGAAAGAATTTTCTCAGCGAGTTAGGGAATGTTTTAAAGGAAAGGTACTCGAAAGGAGCACAAGGAATATAAAATAGCAACAGCCAACCGACGGAAATCACAAGAATAGGGACTGAAGACAACGGAGATATCTGGCCGATTATCAGCCTGGAACAATCATCATGTGTTGACTACTGGGAGCTCCAGCGTCACTCTAAATAGAAATATGTTACATATTTTAACGTATGTACCGGGTGGTTGTGACGAACGTGCAGCTACTATCATAGATCCAGTGCGCGCTGTACTTATCGTATGTCAACGAAATTTGGTACATATGCTACTGCAGAGCCGATTTACAATGGAAAAAAATTGCTCCAATTTTGGCCACAGGTACAAACCTGGAGCTATACAGCATTTTGCTGACTTTTGCGGTGCTCATATTGAACAAACTGCTTGTAGTGGTTAATAATAACATCAACATTATACATTTCACATTTGTTGACCTTTTCTGCCGACGTCCCGCTCCTAATTCATTACATTTGGAAACATCTCTATACGACTTTCTTGCATTCACAGCACCAGATTGGCACCTGGTGGCCAAAATTTAAACTTTTTTTTTTCAGCATGAAGCATATCTACCAAATTTCGCTGCCATATGATAAATACAGCACACACTGGACCTATAAGAATAGCTGCACTTAAACTGTAATATAGCCACCTGTCATTATAGACACTTTTAGCTAGCTATACGCAACGAACTAAAAACCACAATCGACAGATAAGTATTCTTTTCTATTAAGTGCTCTTTAAGCTTTTATGTCACATCACAAGAAGGGCAGCACATACAGATGACGTCCATTTTCTACACACAAAAGTGATGTGCCATTACACTATTTCTGTCGTACATAAGGATGTTTCGAAATAGACCAGCTCGTTTAGTGCAAAGCACAGTGCACTAACTTTCGAGACAGGGAATTGAGCCAGACCGAGCTCGAATCCGCGAGGCAAATTAACGACGATGGTTTGGTACACCGGTCCACGCATGGTTTTAGTCAGTTCTTTTGGGCAAATACTAGGCTAATTTCCAAATTCCGTCTCAGAGAATACGAAACACTTAACAGTTAAATGCAGTGACACAACGTTCACTCGACTTCACTCACTTTGTTTGCCTGACGACTTTAGCGTCAGAAAGGGAATCTTACCACAAAAGTTCCATAATAAAAATAGAATTTTCCAAACCCCGGAAAAACCGCACCCCGTACTAGACGGGTAAAAACTATGGAAAAGAAGAATAATATACACGATATTTCAAAGTGGTAACGAACAGCTCCACAATATATTGTAGAGAGCAGCTGCAAGGGAACGTCGTGCATGACAGTAACGACATAAATACCACGTTGAACGAAGGTACACACTGAAAACTCATGGGAAGCGATATGCACATATCCAGATGGTGGTAGTATCACGTACACAAGATAAAAAAGGGCAGTGTCATCTGTACTCATGTGAGTCATGTGAAAAGGTATCCGACGTGATTATGGCCGCACGACCGGGATCGGCAGTCTCTGAACACGGAATAGTAGATGGAGCTAGAACTATGGGACGTTTCATTTTGGAAATCGTTAGGGAATTCAATATTGCGAGATCCACGGTATCAACAGGGTGCCGAGAATAACAAATTTTAGGCATTACCTCTCAAAAATTGTTCAAATGGCTCCGAGCACTATGGGACTTAACATCTATGGTCATCAGTCCCCTAGAACTTAGAACTACTTAAACCTAACTAATCTAAGGACATCACACAACACCCAGACATCACGAGGCAGAGAAAATTACCTCTCACCAAGGACAATACAGAGGCCGACGGCCTTTACTGAACAACCGAGGGCAGAGAGGTAACACTGCGTGAAATAACCGCCGAAATCAGTGTGGGGCGTACGATGAATGTATCCGTTAGGACAGTGCGGCGAAATGTGGCGTTAATGGGCTACGGCATCAGAAGTGCGTCCCGAGTGCTTTTGCTAACATCACGACATCGGTTGCAGCGACGCATCTGAGCTCGTGACCATATCGGTTGGACCACAGACGACTCGAAAATCTTGACCTGGTCAGATGAGTCCCAATGCAGTTGGTAGAGTATGAGTATGATGCAGACCCTACGAAGCCATGGACCAAGGTTATCAACAAGGCACTGCGCAACCTTGTGGTAGCTCCATAATGGGTTGGACTGTGTTTGCATGCAATGGAATGGGCCCTCTGTTATGTTCGGCTACTTTGAGACTATTTTCAGCCTTTCGTGGACTTCAAGGTCCCAAATAACGATGGAATTTTAATGGATGACAAGGCGCCATGACACCGGGCCACAGTTGTTCGCGGTTGGTTTGCAGGACATTGTGGATAATTCGAGCGAATTGTTTGACCACCCAGATCGCCCGACGTGAATCCCATCGAACATTTGTGAGACACAAAATCCTGCACCGACAACAGTTATGGACGGCTATAGAGGCAGTATAGCTCTATATTTCTACAGGGGACTTCCAACGATTGCTTAGTCCATGCCACGTCGAGCTTCTTCATGACGCTGGGCTAAAGGAGGTCCGACATGTTATTAGGAAGTATCCCATGACTTTCGTCACCTCAGTCTGAATCAGGGAGTACTCTTATACTGGCCCAATGACATCGTATTTAGATACATTACACTATCCGAACAGGCCTAGGAAGGCCTACCGGTACCGACCGACAATCGTATCAACCTCAGCCCAAAAGAATCATCGAGTGCCGATATGGAGGGGCATGGGGTCAGCCCATCGGTCTGCCGCCCGCTGTCGCTACTTCTCAATCAAAAAGCTCCTCAAGTTAGCACCCTTTGCTAAGAGGGCACGGCAGACCTAGACGGTTACCCATCGAAGTGTTGGTCACGTCATCTGGTGATTAACTTCGATCAACAGATGGGAACCGCTGTACCCAGGATTGCAAGGGCGTTGGATAACTACGTCAACTGGTTGCTGTGAAATCATTTTTAATACATATTAGCTAGTATCGTTGTTTTGTATACCGGCTGTTATGACTGTTGCGTACAGTGGAGGACTAAATAAATGTAGAGCAACACCATGTTTTTTACACTGCCATGTACTTTCATTTATTTTTCCTCTGAGAGTGCAGCTTGTCATTTGATGTGAATGGATTAAGAGAAACGTCTATGGGCAGGCCTACCAACCCTGCTGTTCTTTCTCTGAGGCTGTTACAATGCTGTAGCTTCTGAAACAGAAGAGTCTGACAAGGACGTGGTTTGACAGGATACGCACATCTTTTAAAAATGTTCATGCAGTAAGGCATCTTCACATGTCCGCGTCAGTTGACTGTAGACTAGTATCAGGATTACTACAAGGCTGGAACTGACAGGTCAAACACTACCAGTAATTGTTTGTTTCTTTTACTGTAAACTTAATCAATAATATCTATTGAGACAAGCTTGCTTTTTGTGTCCTGGCAACAACAGCTTGTAATTTATGTCTCCATTATTTTACTTTTCTATTTGTGTTTCTTTTCTCTCCATTGAAGAACATTATCGACTACTTCAAAGCTGTATTATCACTTGCGGATGTCAAGTCATTGTTGCCACGTCCAGTAGGGACGATGGTGCCCCGTAACTGCACTCAATTTATTTCCACACTTTTCCATAACATTTTGACGTGGCCTGTGTATTAGAGCGGGTGAGAGACTGGAGAGGAGGTTACGACAAAGTAACAACCCACTCATCCAGTACACTGAACGCGTTTTTTCTGCTTCTCGAGACCACAAGAGGTAGTACTGTAGCTATAGCTAAAGGAATAACGAGCTAGGAACATATAGGATGTCCCTCCTACGAGCCGTCGGGCTCATTTTCTCTGATATTTCGGCAGATGTTTGCACTTTCATGTTTTCAGTGTGTTAGGCAGCGGACGAGTTATGGCGCCTTGCAAATGTCCTAAGTTCAGAGTTGGCGTGGCCGCACGAGCCGCTCGGCAATGCGGGGATCGTCAGCGGCTCATCAGCAACTGCGTGGTGCCGAACATTAGCCGGAGCAAGAGGAGTAGCCAGAGCGCGTGGTCCAGACCGACCGCTTGGCTGGGAATTCCATGTTGATGCTGTGTCGAGGAATGGGCTTTGTGTTGATGAAGGAGAGTTGTATGCAGGAAGTGCCCAAGATGGCAGACTTTGTGAAACCATAATGGCAGACATTTCACAGTTCGTGTAGAAATTAATAATAGACAGAGGAATCATGATACCTTCAAAAGAAACATGTACATTACCATTATTTGCACGACGATTCTGATGGTGTAATCAGATTTTCAATATCTTTATTAGTTTAAAACTTAGTATCTGACTGTAAATTATACAAGTAACACCGAGCAATGAATTCCAAAAATCTAAACAGTTCATCCGATTCTGTCGATCGACGTGTCTTTAGAAAGCTATTAGGGTAAACCTAAATTACTATGAATTACAGGCATGTAACTTGAATAGTCATGAGTTATTGGAGATCAAAGTGGACGATTACTGTTGACTGCGTCAGGCCAGAAGTAGTACACAGTTACACGAAGAAAAGGTAGCAGCATGCTTATAAATATATTTATTCGTCAATGTCTTTGTTTATATGCGATATATACTATTCATGTGAAATAGGTCAAATATTAACTGTGTTTTAGAAAGCACAGAGACATTAGGCTACTGGCCTACTTTTGTTTCTATTCCTTTGATAAATGTTTATTTGATTTGTTTATGTATTTAATAATGTATGTTAGAGTGTTTATGGTCCAGCTATAGGAACATTTATTTAATTTCAAGATATTTAAATGTAAATCCAGTATTTTGTATGTGTTTCAATATGTTTGGGAGTGTACATTGGCTTGGAGACTTGGCCGGAGCGCTCTAGCCAATCATAGCACTTGTTGCAACGGTAGGCGACTACCGAAGTCAGTGGAGAGACTGGGTAAAAGCGGTGGAGGAGCAGCGGGTCGCACGGGACACGGGAGTGCTTGACGGGAAGGCGCGAAGGACGGCCGCAGGAAATACTTGGAGAGTGTTGAGCAGTTTGCGCGTGATCGCGAGAGATGGAAATATTTCGTAGTGCCGACTTGTGCACTTGTGAGATTTCTGTGGCTTCTGCAGTGAAGACGTAGTATGCGTTCAGAAGTGAAGATCCCGCGAGCTATGTTGTTTCTCACAACTAATTACGTGAAGTAGGAATCTATTGTTTCCCTGTTAAAATGGCTCTGAGCACTATGGGACTTAACATCTGTGGTCATCAGTCCCCTAGAACGTAGAACTACTTAAACCGAACCAACCTAAGGACATCACACACATCCATGCCCGAGGCAGGATTCGAATCTGCGACCGTAGCAGTCGCGCGGTTCCAGACTGAGCGCCGAGAACCGCTAGACCACCGCGGCCGTCGTTTCCCTGTTACTCGACTTATATTTTACCGAGTGATCAAAAAGTCAGTATAAATTTGAAAACTGAATAAATCACGGCATAATGTAGATAGAGAGATAAAAATTGACACACATGCTTGGAATGACGTGGGGTTTTATTAGAACAAAAAAAAACAAAGTTCACAAAATGTCCGACAGATGGCGCTGGACAGCAAAACGTCAGTGACTGTTCATGTCAATCGTCATGCTTTCCCTCCCACGTCCCCAGACCTCAGTTCGTGCGATTATTGGCTTTGGGGTTACCTGAAGTCGCAAGTGTATCGTGATCGACCGACATCTCTAGGGATGCTGAAAGACAACATCCGACGGCAATGCCTCACAATAACTCCAGACATGCTTTACAGTGCTGTTGACAACATTAGTCCTCGACTACAGCTATTACTGAGGAATGATGGTGAACATCTTGAGCATTTCCTGTAAAGACCATCATCTTTGCTTTGTCTTACTTTGTTATGCTAATTATTGCTATTCTGAGCAGATGAAGCGCCATCTGTCAGACATTACTTGAACTTTTGTATTTTTTTGATTCTAATAAAACCCCATGTCATTCCAAGCATGTGTGTCAATTTGTACCCCTCTATCTACATTATTCCGTGATTTATTCAGTTTTCAAATTTATACTGACTTTTTGATCACCCGGTATTTAATAGCTGGACCATCGATACCAATAGGTGTTTTACAGTAATAAATGGCATTCTTAAAAGTACTTCTGCTATAGTACTCATAATTTAAAGTCGTTAAAATAGTACCCGTAGATTTTATTTAATTGCATTCTTTCATTTATAAATTTCGATGTTACATTCAAAATTCGCGATTGCCGAGTGATAGGAAGCTTCGACCATTCAATTAATGTGTGTATTCATATTGTATATTCTACACTCGGCAGTATTTGGCATGTATTGCGGCAACTACGTATTCCAGCCCCTAGACAACGAAACCAGCCAAAACTTTTAATACTTCAACTATGAGTCTCAGGGTACGTAGTTGAGCGCCACCATTTCTATATTTGAAAGCCCGCAAGTGAGTAGCTGGAGTGATTCCAAAAGATTTCAGCTGATCACGTCTTTCATGCGACACCGAGTGTAGACGGAAAGCGTGGGTTTGTTTCCCGTTACAAATAAAATGGTTTTTAATGCGAAATTTTACGAGCCCATTCCATAGAGCGGTCCCATACTAGTTCAGCGCGACGTTCCTTTTTTGTATTAACAGGAGCAGTAAAACAGGAAGAACAACCACTACTCCAGTGCGACTGAACAATGCACGACGGTGGCAGTCTGTGCGACCCAGGGCGGTGTTGGAGTACTGGTTATTCTTCATCTCTTACTGTTGCTGGTAAAGGAAACGAATAACGCAGTAGACTAATTTGGTTTCACTCTATTGAATGGACACCTAAAATTCCACTGTAAAATCATTTTATTTGCAACGGGAAGACAGTGGGTGCCGCACGAAAGACATGATGAGCAGTGTTTGCTTTGGGCTGACTCCAGCTACACATTACAAAAACGAAATTGCAAATATCTGCTGAAACACCACAGAAAATGCGCCTGACGACTCTTAGCAGGGACACACGCTGTAATGAGTGGACCTCAGATTTTCAAATTCCTTCAAGGATTCAATGTTCCATCACATACAGAGATGTATCTCACTGTGGCAACGATAGCATAAGCAGTGACACAGTACTTTAAAGAAGATAAAAATCTAATAGTCTTGGGGGACTGGAATGCAGCTGTAGGGGAAGGAGTAGAAGCAAAGGTTACAGGAGAATATGGGCTTGGATCAAGGCACGAGAGAAGAATTGAGTTCTGCAATAAATTTCAGCTGGTAATAGCGAATACTCTACTCAACAATCACACGAAGAGAAAAAAAATGGTTCAAATGGCTCTGAGCACTATGCGACGCAACTGCTGAGGTCATCAGTCGCCTAGAACTTAGAACTAAGTAAACCTAACTAACCTAAGGACATCACACACATCCATGCCCGAGGCAGGATTCGAACCTGCGACCGTAGCGGGCGCTCGGTTCCAGACTGTAGCGCCTTTAACAGGACGGCCACTCCGGCCGGCACACGAGGAGAAGATGTACTTGGAAAAGTCCGGGTGATTCAGGAAGATTTCAATTAGATTACGTCATGGTCAGTCAGAGATTCCGAAATCAGGTACTGGATTGTAAGGCATAGCCAGGACCAGATCTCAGATCACAATATAATAGTGATGAAGAGTACGCTGTCGTTAAAGAGATTAGTTGCGAAGAATCAATACGCAAAGAAGTGCGATACAGAAGTACTAAGAGATGACGAAATACTTTAAGGCTATAGTTACAGAAATAAAGAATAGCTCACTAGGCAGTACTGCTGAAGAGGAATGGACAAGACTAAAAAGGGCAGTCACAGAAGTTGGAAAGAAAAACATAGGTACAAAGAGGGTAACTGCGGAGAAACCTTGGGAAATAGAAGAAATACTTCGATGGAAAAAGGAAATACAAAAATGTTCACGCAAATTCTGGAATACAGAAATACAAGTCCCTGAGGAATGAAATAAATAGGAAGTGTAGCGAAGCTAAGACGAAATGGCTGCATGAAAAATGTGAAGACATCGTAAAAAGAAATGATTGTCGGAAGGACTGACTCAGCACACAGGAAAGTCAAAATAATCTTCGGTATCAAGGGTGGTAACATTAAGAGTGAAACGGGAATTTTTCTGTTAAATGCAGGGTAGATTTGTCTGATGTCAAGAAGAGGGAACAGGGCTCGATTTAGAAGAGATAGGGGATGCAGTATTAGTGAGAATTTAAGAGCGCTCTGGAGGACTCAAGATCAAATAAGGCAGAAGGGACTATTCATCTTGGTGTGTAGAATGTATGAGTATGGCGACATACCATCTGACTTACTGCAAAATATCATCCACACAATTCCGAAGACTGCAAGAGCTGACAAGTGCGAGAATTATTTCACAGTCAGCCTAACAACACATGCAGCCAAGTTGCTGACAAGAATAATGTACAGAAGGCAGGAAAGAAAATTGAGAATGTGCCAGATCAGTTTGGCTCTAGATAAGGTAAAGCCACCAGAGAGGCAATTCTGACGTTGCGGTTGATAATGGAAGCAAGACTAAAGAAAAATGAAGACACGTTCGCAGGATTTGTCGACCTGGAAAAAAGGTTCAACAATGTAAAATGGTTCAAGATGTTCGAAATTCTGAGAAAAATAGGGGTAAGCTGTAGGGAGGGACGGGTAATATACAATCTGTACAAGAGCCAAGAGGGAATAACAACTGCGGAAGACCAAGAACGAAGTGCTCGGATTAAAAAGGGTGTAAGATATGGTGTAGTCTTTCCCTCCTGCTGTTCAATCTGTACAGCTTAAAAGCAATGATGCAAGTAAAAGGAGTGGGATTAAAATTCGAGATGAATGGATATCAGTGATATGATTCGCTGATAACATTGCTATCCTGAGTGAAAGTGAAGAAGAATTGCATGATAAGCTGAAGGGAATGAACAATCTAATGAGTATTTCTGCTACCTAGGCAGCAAAATAACCAATGACGGACGAAGCAAAAAGCACTGCCAAAAAAGGCATTCGTGGCCAGGAGAAGTCTACTCGTATTAAACATATGCCTTAATTTGAGGAAAATAATTCTAAGAATGTACGTCTGTAGCACAGCATTGTACGGTAGTGAAACATGTACTGTTGGAAAATCAGAACGGGGGAGAATCGAAGCATTTGAACTTTGCTACTACAGGCGAATGTTGAAAATTAAGTGGACTGATAAGGTAAGGAATGAGGAGATTCTGCGCAGAATCAGAGAGGAAAGGAATATGCGGAAAACACTTACAAGGAGAAGGGACAGGATGATAGGACATCTGCTAAGACATCAGGGAATGATTTCCATAGTACTAGAGGGAGGTGTAGAGGGCAAAAACTGTAGAGTAAGACAGAGATTGGAAAACATCCAGCCAATAATTGAGGGCGTAGGTTGTAAGTGCTACTCTGAGATGAAGAGGTTGACGCAGGAGAGGAATTCGTGGCGGGCCGCATCAAGCCAGTCAGAAGACTAATTAAATTATTGTGCGATTATTGTGCCTATGCCTGACTCCAATTACCTTTCCCGTGTGAATACTAGGTGGCAGGCCATGCACTCTACACTTCTTCATTTACAGACTACAATCCCTTAGTATTCTTCTTTCGACAGTGGTGTCCATACAATGCGATCATCACGTTATGACATGACTGGTGGTTAAAAAGAACTGTACCGGAAGGTACCGCAAGGACGGAAAGATTTCTGGACGGCAGCAGCTTCCCGAACGTGAGGTCTTCTGTGATAACTCCTCGTTTCATTATGGGAACTGTCCAGCCATCAGAACAATTATCGCATCGAACGACCTATCTGTCTGCGAAAATGAACACTAATGAGCCAAAACATGGTAACCACCTGTTTAATTCCAAATAAAACTAGTCATTTCCAGAGAGTTTCTCAAGTCTCAAATATGTGTCATGTATATGTAGAGACTAAAGAGACGAATGAAAATTTGTACCAAGACCAGGATTCGAAAATGGGTCTCATGCTCACTAGTGAGGTGTGCTAACCACTTACACCAGTGGGAGGCGGAAATAGGAATTTTGAGCCGGGGGAGAGGGGGGCGTCCTAGGGTAGCCAATGCAGTTGTGCATGCTGTTCGGCTTTAGGGGGAATACCAAGTGGGCTGAGTGGTGAATGGTAATTAGGAGTACCGCATAATTGCAAAAGTGTCGCCAGTACAGAATTTTTTGCGCCAACTGACCTCTCAATTAGGTCTCATAAATGTTCGATAGGATTCATATGGGGCAATCAGGGTGGCCATATCATTGAATTGCACAGATTGTTCTTCATACCAATCGTGAACAACTGTGGCTATACTACATGGCGCACTGTCATCCCCAAAAATTCCATCGTTGTCTAGCAAGTCCATGAATGGTTGCAAATGGTCTCCAGGTAGCCGAACATAACCATTTCCATTCAATAATCGGTTCAGTTGGACCGGAGGAAAGTCCATTCCATGTAAACACTTTGGACACACCACCACCTTGCACAGTGGCTTGTTGACAACTTGGGTCGCTGCCTTCGTGGGATCTGCGCCATACCCGAACCATACCAGCTCTGAAATTGGGACACATCTGAGTAGGCCATTGTTTTTCAGCCGTTTGCCGATATGGACACGAGCCCAGGTGTGTTTACAGAGCTTTGAGCTGGGTGCAGAGCAGATGTGATCTATCGTTCGATTCTGGAGGGGGGAGGGGGGGGAGGTGACATCATTCATGACATCAGTACTCAGTACATCGCTTTAGCAAAGCTTCCAATAAATAGTAATTTAGAGAAATTCGTCTTTTGAAAATAAGTTATCCAAAAATTTGAGAAGTCCTGTGCCACGCAGTTGATTTAAGAAAGAGCGGGTGGCCAACTGGAAGCCGTGCATTTTCATTTGAATACTATGATCAGTTTGGATTCCGTAGAAATGTTGGAACACGTGAGGCAATACTAACCTTACGACTTATCTTAGAAGAAAGATTAAGAAAAGGCAAACCTACGCTTCTAGCATTTGTAGACTTAGAGAAAGCTTTTGACAATGTTAACCGGAATACTCTATTTCAAATTCTGAAGGTGGCAGGTATAAAATACAGGGAGCGAAAGGCTATTTACAATTTGTACAGAAACCAGATGGCAGTTATAAGAGTCGAGGGGGATGAAAGGGAAGCAGTGGATGGGATAGGAGTGAGACAGGGTTGTAGCCTCTCCCCGATGTTATTCAATCTGTATATTGAGCAAGCAGTAAAGGAAACAAAAGAAAAATTCGGAGTAGGTATTAAAATTCATGGAGAAGAAGTAAAAACTTTGAGGTTCACCGATGACATTGTAATTCTGTCAGAGACAGCAAAGGACTTGGAAGAGCAGTTGAACGGAATGGACAGTGTCTTGAAAGGAGGATATAAGATGAACATCAACAAAAGCAAAACGAGGATAATGGAATGTAGTCAAATTAAATCAGGTGATGCTGAGGGAATTAGATTAGGAAATGAGACACTTAAAGTAGTAAAGGAGTTTTGCTATTTAGGGAGTAAAATAACTGATGATGGTCGAAGTAGAGAGGATATAAAATGTAGACTGGCAATGGCAAGGAAATCGTTTCTGAAGAAGAGAAATTTGTTAACATCGAGTATAGATTTAAGTGTCAGGAAGTCGTTTCTGAAAGTATTTGTATGGAGTGTAGCCATGTATGGAAGTGAAACATGGACGATAACTAGTTTGGACAAGAAGAGAATAGAAGCTTTCGAAATGTGGTGCTACAGAAGAATGCTGAAGATAAGGTGGGTAGATCACGTAACTAATGAGGAGGTATTGAATAGGACTGGGGAGAAGAGAAGTTTGTGGCACAACTTGACTAGAAGAAGGGATCGGTTGGTAGGGCATGTTTTGAGGCATCAAGGGATCACAAATTTAGCATTGGAGGGCAGCATGGAGGGTAAAAATCGTAGAGGGAGACCAAGAGATGAATACACTAAGCAGATTCAGAAGGATGTAGGTTGCAGTAGGTACTGGGAGATGAAGAAGCTTGCACAGGATAGAGTAGCATGGAGAGCTGCATCAAACCAGTCTCAGGACTGAAGACAACAACAACAACTATGAGGTTTAGCGTATACTCACATCCATACACCTTACACACGACTGTTCTAGATAAACTGTCGTTACCTAAAAGTTAAACATAAGTTCATTTTTTAAAAAGTACATCAGAAAGTTGGCTACCATGATTGCCGATGCTTTGTTGAAGACGATCACGGGAACTCCTCATCACGTTCTCAATCATTTCTTAAGGACTGGCGTTTATCCCTTCCCGAAATGCGGCTTTCAACTCGTCAGTACTGTTGAGTCACTTGAAAAAACATTGTTCTTGAGACCTGAGTTCCTCCTGGCTTACAAAATTTTCAAACAACTCACGGGAATTCAGCCAGGTAAAGTTTACAGCGACCTCCGGTATTTGTTCTTGAGGTTACCCCGTAAAAAATATCAGGACTGAGATATCAGGTGATCACGCCGCCCATGGGATATCAACCAATCGTGAGCTTATTCTATCTGGAAAGCTACACTTCACTGTAGACGTTGAATCGCGGGATGTTTGGGCTGTAGCCATATCGTGCTGAAACCACATTGCGTAACAATGCAATGTCTCTGCAGCTGTGGAATGAAGAAACAATAAATCGTGGCCGCAAACGACTCTAAACTCGAGCTGTCCAGCCGTTGTTGTCTTCAAAACAATATGGTCCAACGATTCTTCCAATGGACTGTTGAATAGCACACCACAAAACGACCTTTGTGTTGAAGCTGCCCTTTTCATGAATGAGATGCAGCTTTGTATCTGAGTGAATCGCAAGTTGTATTTATTAACAGACCAATTCAGATGAAAGTTTGCCTCATCATACATTACAAGATTTGTCAGAGATGCGTCATTCTGATCAGCTCCGTCCAGTCACGTTGGGTCGAAGTTGCGCCTACTAACTTTATCTCTCGGCCGTAATTTTTAACGAATTTAGAGTTCATAGGAATGAAATTTTAAATCCTGTTTCACAATGTAAGGTGGCTTAATTATTCACGTATTGTAATCCTACATATTTTACTCATATTTTTTGGTCTAATACTACTCCCCAGGTCTAGTAATGTAATGAATGGGTAACTGAGATATTCATTTGATAATTCGTACTACTAGTTGATAAATGCATATGTAATTCCACGTATTGCCTTCGGACAGGTTAGGAACTGAATTAGTTGTTCACTTTGATTTGTGAGAAGTTGTATCTTTCCGTATATTCGGCTCACTAGCCTAGCAGAGAGAAACGGTGGAGGGACGCAAGCATTCGTCCTTCGCCACAGCCATAAACAAGTATCTTTAACTGGTCCTCGGGGAAGAAGCCGCCTCCACCCTTGAAATTCCATCGACTTGAGGCTGGCCATGTTGACACGATGGGAGGTGCGCGCCGGGCGGCTTGAAAGTGCTCGTGTAAAGGCGGAATGCTAACTTGAAGGAAAGTCTCCTTTACTTAAAGAAAGCGACAGTTGGAAGTTTTCCATGGGATCCACAAAACACAGCATCTCAACGGCAGCTCTGGTACGTGGCTACAAAGAGAGTTAGCCTCTGCCCACAAAATAAACAAAAAGTCTCACTCTTGCTGGCGCTCTGTCGAAATCTTTAAATTTCATTGGGGACAGTGGTCGCAATCTCGGATGGCGTTCGGAATCATTACCGTCACGGTTGGATGACTTGGATGACCTGGAATTTTTCCAAAAACTGAGAGAGAAGTTAGAATTTTTGTTTTTCACACTCTCTGCCTCCTGCCTCCTCGAACGACGGGCTTGCAGCACCTCTCGGGCCGCACACGCGAAGTTGTGTCCAGTACGCTATTAACTGTAGCGCACAGCCGGCGCGCACGCACCCAGCTACTGGAAGTTTATTTGATGCGATTCGGCCAACAATGCTTTTCCGGGGAATAGTTCAGGGAGCGCACTATTTGTTAACTTTGCGGAGTCAGTCGCAATTAGTAGTCTGATTTGCAGGATGCTGTTTGCATCTCTGAATGGTGTTTGTTTGTCCCTATTGACTTTTCATTTGCACTTTCTGATATTCTCTCCGCTTGACTATTGGAAATATTCTTTTAAAAGTATGCATTTTCATTCAGTAGTTGCCTCCATTAACTAATGAGTTGACGTGGGGTGGTTGACCTGTGTATTTCATGCATGACTAGAAACTTTCTGGTGTGATTACTCCTGTCATAAGACATTATCCGTTGCGCGACATGTTTCAGTACCTTTTTAAAAAAAATCGCATAATTGCAGAGGGTGCTTTAATTTTGCATCTAATGGGTACACAGACCACAACCGCAACCACCCCATCTCACAACAGTCCTCCGCAAAGGCGTATGAGGGACTCCTAACATTCTGAAGCGGCGACGGATAGATCGCTGTGGATATCGTTGATGACTGCAAGAAATCGTCGGATGCTTTCCGGTGTCATTTCAAGTCCCTTATGCTTCACTTTGTTTACCCCTCTCACTCATTGTTTTGTCCATCTGGAGATTGTTCTTCAGTCTGAAGTACGGAACTGGCGCCCTCTTCCACGACACCTGTCGCTTTGGACAGCCGCAACGCTCTAGACACGACAAAACTCCTCCACTTACTCCATTCGTTTCTACAACGGCCACAGTGGGCCACCCTGTACAAGAGCAAGACTCTTTTATAAATTGGCAAACTTCATCATTTATACGGTGTACCAGTGAAGTGTGCGCTCACTATTGTTAGTGCTTCTCTTAGCGCTACAATTCCTAACGAAGGTCTGCAGACTACGGCTCTATCAGCATGTAAACGCGGCAGTGGTGCGTCTTCGAATCTTTTCCGCCTGCATTAAGGAAGTTGATTTTATTTTAAATATCTTTCTCTTTCTGTCTTGCCTCACTGCTATAGTTTGTCTAATCTAATTGCAGCCTCGCGAATTGCGATTACTTGTTAACAGCATGTTCAGTCAACATAAAAGCGAGCCCTTTCCTGACTGGAGAGTTCTTTGCCGCCAGTTAAGCCGCAAGCGCATACATGCGAGTTAGCCCTCAGGAAGTTCCTGTAATATGTTTCAGAATCTCTTGCCAAGTTTCAAGACTTAGTTTTATGCTACTTTCTTCTTCGGAAATAAGCTGAAAAACTGGAAATTAATATACAATAAAATACAGAAACTTTTAATGTGAACATTTTTCGTTAGGCTTTGCCTTGAGTGTTACTGATATTGAATGA
Organism: Schistocerca piceifrons; assembly: GCF_021461385.2. Taxonomy (NCBI): domain Eukaryota; kingdom Metazoa; phylum Arthropoda; class Insecta; order Orthoptera; family Acrididae; genus Schistocerca; species Schistocerca piceifrons. The sequence continues at coordinate 342,377,654 of NC_060143.1, read as the reverse complement.
AACAAGTTTACTCTTGCCAGTCGCTGTTTAATTCCAAACAAGTTTCGTACGTTTAAACCTCCATCATCAGGTGGATTTATGTGGATTAGTATGAGAGGTTTGTGTTGCGTTCCAACAATGAGATAACCTGTGGCACTACCTAGTAAAAAAAAAGGGGGAAGGAAGATTAGAGTCATTTGAGACGTAGAACAACCTCGAATTACGAAAGGATGGGAAAAGAAATAGGCCATTCCGTTTCAGAGTAACCACACACGTATTTTCCTTAAGCAAATTTGGAAAATCACGGAAACCTAAATCTGAATAATGGGACAGTGTGCTACCCAGTGGGCCATCCCTCTCGGTCACTGTTTCAGTATACGTCTGATAGTTTTGTGGAAGTCTCTGAATGAAAGGGTGAGCGAAAATATCAATGTGAGACTAAAATAAATAAAAATAAAAAACCTCGAGTTGTCACAGGTTTCTTTATCTGTTGTGCTACATCAAAGACAACATTATACTCTCAGAGCACTGAAGGGCGCAAGGATAACATCTAGCATCCCTGCAGTGTTTATGAAGTGTTATGGTGTATGTGATGTAACACGAAAAGATACGAACGTATGACCACTTGAGGAATTTTGATATTTATTTATGTTATTTTCGCGTATATATTTTTGCTCATCCTACCACTGAAAAACCTGCACAGAAGTATGAACCATGTATTGAAATAGTGTTTTCTTTTTCTCTCTTCTAGACAGTGCCAAGTCTTAGCGCAAAAGGTACATGCCACATTAATACACATAAATCCCCGTGGTGACAGAAGTTGAAACCTCCGAAGGGTGGTGTAGAAATAAATAGTGGCTGACGACAGGAAACTTCTTGTTTCCTTCGACAAACCAGTCAAACATTCTCTGAGGAAGGCGGAAGGGAGTATCGTAACCCCCTATACTCCCCCTTATTCTTGGCATTTGTACCTGTAAACTACAATGGAAGTATAATGATTATATTATCAAGGAAATGAGGAGACACAAAACATCAAACAGTGGGAAAAGGCGGGTAAGTATTTTTGAGGACAAGAGTTCTCCTGGCTTTGAATTATGCCATGATTTCCAGGAATATATGTGAATTTGAGAAAAGAATGGGCTACTAAGGGGTGTTAAACGTGAATTATTTTTTAGAAAAACGTAGGGAAAACGAATCCATTAAGATGGGATGGTCCTAAACAGTCCAAGAATAGACAAGCAGGAAATGGAATGAGCATTAGACCTAAAATATCATGTAAACCGTACATTGTGTGGCGTTGGCATACAGAGATTAGTTCAGGATACGTTGAAAAGAAGAACGGCATCGAATCAATCGGAAGACTGACGACATAAGAAAAAGGAAGGAGAGTCTTTCGCATCAGTTATCCATCGATCATTACAACATGCTCAAAAATGCGAGGCTTCATCCGTTTGTCACAATTGCGTATGATGCGTGTGAAAGATAAAAGGGGCATCAAGGAACTTCACACACAAGCAATGTAGTAAAACACACGTTCTGAGATAGCTGACATTTAATAAATTACTCCCTGCCAGAGCTTTTTTTGGGATGTGAAACAAATTATAGATTTTGCTATATTACCTGCCAAGAAAATAACTAAACAGGTTGATGTTATGCAGCGAAGAGCTTTCGTGTGCAACACCAAAGAAAGACTGCAGAAACGTTGTACAGGAGGATGAACTCAATGCAGCTAATTACCCGTTATATTAGTCCTGCACGACATATATCGATGATCTTGAAACATGTACCTGTATCATGCTGGGGGAAATATTGTGATGGTTCTGCCACTTGCAGTATGCAGGGCGGTCGGAAACAGACTGAAAAGTTTATAGGGATGTTGCAGGGTAGCTTGTGCTGAGAAATAATTGTTACGAAACAAACTCGATACGATGCTCCGTTTCCGAGTGAATTACCATTGAATTTAGCCGATTAGGCCGTTGCGCGTAAATCCAAGCGGCCGGCAGCAGACGGTGCCGCCAAACGCGTACATCGTTTGGTTTCCTAAAATCCGACAAGAGAGTGATACAAAAATGGCACATGGGACAATAGTGGGGATAGAACTAGAGCCAAAAGCTGAGCAGTCTCGTGCGCTGTCATCTACGCTACGAGAACAGCTGACACTAATAGTATCTGACGTACCGCTTGGATTTGCGCGCGCAGCGTCCTGAATGGCCAATTTCAGCGCTAAACAACTCGCAAACAACGCAATGTGTGGAATTTGTTTTGTCACAGCTACTTCTCAAAATAGTGTAGCCTGCAACAACCTTACAACGTTTTCAGGCTGTTTCTGACCACTCTACATACCCATGGTTTACCTCGCCGTTATGATGTAGGTCCCCTGTAAAAGCGGACATCATTGCGAACTTGCACGCACGAAACATTTGTTGTAACTTCTATTGATATAAGCAAGGCAGCTTCGTTGACTTCTGCTAATATTTTCATTCGCACTTTTGGATCTCGTGCGAGTGGTTTCTTGGAAGTGGAATGCGCACGTCCGTCAGGTCACCTTTCGCGTCATGGCGTGGGCGGCAGCTTGCGTCATAGATTTCGATTATCAGAGTTCGCATCCCAAGGCTAGAACCGGTGCGCGAAAGTGACGCGTTAACAACTTTGCTCCTCCGCCGCTGCCATCAGTTTATTGCACATAACCTTATATGGTCTCATACACCGAACCATTTCACTTTCACAGAAACGCACGTAAAATAATCTGATTGCCTACACATCTGACTTTTGAATATGATTAAACAATGCGGAGACTGGTCTAAGGGCCGATCAAAAAGTTTCAGTTTGAGGACGTTGCTGCAAAATATGTGCATCGTCTTCGATGCGGGTGTGTAAGCACCGACTTTTTGGTAAGGGATTAGTGTGGCCTTCGTGTCTTTCCGACGTGTGAGCGGTAAATACGGAAACGTGAACTATGGTGACGTTACCAAATGCGTCCAGACAGGACCAGCGTGCTGGTACCATTTCCTTGGCTGACAAAGGGAAAGCACCGGCAGAGGTCCATCGGAGAATCAAGTACGTATATGGGGCATCATGTCTATGAAAACCACGGTCGTGGAAAGGTGCGCCAATGGGTGCTGCTGTTTCAGGTAACGCACATTCCCATAGCGCAGATGTCGTAAAGGGGAAGTTAAGCCACCCCAAGTGGGAGACACCGCAGCACCTTCGATTCCTTAGAAAAGGCCCTGAAGTGTCGATGATTCCTGTCGGACGAGGATGTGATGTGCAGCAGGCGATTTCGGACTCCTTCACGCTGCAACACACGGCCATTTTACTTGATTGGCATACAGATTCTGGACAGAACGGCATCCGGAAGTAAGCTTCTTGATCGTCCCTTACAGAAGGAGATGTGTTGAACGTGTCCACGACTGATGCGTGAATGAATTACGCGATTCGTTCGCGTATCAACACCAACTGTCCAACGTGCCTGCAAGGAATAGACTACCACTCGAAATCATAAAACGAAGGAAGGAAGATAGAAGCTTGAAACCTGGTAGTTAAGGGAAGGCAGGATTCGGTTACGATTGTGGACAGGGCCGTAATCACTAACTATTGGTTGCCTTTTACAGTTACACACAATTTATTTTAAACCAGTAATTTCAGACTCAACAATAAATAAAAATATCACACGTTATTAATAAAGCAATAAACAACTTTGTAAATAATAGTGTTTTCAGTGAGTTACAATTAAGCAAATCACCATTAAATACAGATGTAGCAGATAATGTTTTAAAAGAAAGCCACTGTGATCTGGGCAGAAGGCCTTACACGCCAAGAATGGCAATAAATGAAGAATTGTTTAAGAACTCGCTGCAATTTACAACTTATCGGAATTTAAATATTATAGGTAAGTCGCCACAAACACAGTAGAAGGCATCAGATGCCAGGAATGACAGTAAATAAGGTTTTAAGGCTTACTGCTAAAATACAAATACCAGATTAGAATTTTAAGGCAAATGACCACAATCACGGCTTAAGGCCTTACACGCCGGGAACGGCAATAATATAAAAAAATTAGAAACCTGCTGTAAAACAGCAAATACCATAGCAAAGGTTACTTTAAAAAAAGAAACAAGCAACTGATGACCAAACGGGTGAAATAAGATGATAGTAAACTCTGTAACATAACCCTTGACATCAACTGAACACTACACTGCTAGATTTATTCCATAAGGTGACCGTAACTATTAACTAGACATATATAACCTTCAATGTAGGCATTACAAGGTACTGTAATAAATAATACAATAATAAAACACACGGACCTGTACATAAGTTCCTTAAAGGGTACTGAGGCAGATTATACCCGCAGAAGGCGTGGACTGAACTACTGGCCATCAGACCTCCTTTTAGAACACACATGTCTTACAAGAACCAAGGGACCACAGACGGTGCTTCAGGAATCGACCTCTGAGAAGGTCCGGCAACAAACACTTTCGCGGCCGCGCGAGATTAGCCGAGCGGTCTCATGCGCTGCAGTCATGGACTGTGCGGCTGGTTCCGGCGGAGATTCGAGTCCTCCCTTGGGCATGGGTTTGTGTGTTTGTTCTTAGGCTAATTTAGGTTAAGTAGTGTGTAAGCTTACGGACTGATGACCTTAGCAGTTAAGTCCCATAAGATTTCACACTTATTTTTATTAAACACTTTCGCGAGTGATGAGATAGGCAGCCAAGAGTTGCATTCACTTCATACGATGGTAACTCAGACTAGTGGCAGTCTAACGAATGACTAATAATTATCTTGCTGAAGCTACCTTACGTCCTATAAACCAAATGCAATTATGGAACAATACGCCAAACCCGGAACCGTCGGTTTGCACTACGTCCCCAGAATACTGTCTTTAGAGCGCCCAGAACAAGAAAGAAATCTCTGCCACCAGAGTAGAAGAATCACCAACCGGCCTACAATCAAGAAAGCTGTCAAAACTACACGCCTTACCTGACAGCGGTGGCAAGCCGAGGAAACGTACACTGCTATTACATACACTAACCCCCCCAGGGCAGGTAACTGTGGAATTAGCGGCTACCAGGCAAGAAAAATTACCTCTGGTTGAACTTAACAACTTGTAACAAGTTTAACGCAGTAAATAGTAATAAAAAATCGAGGAAAGCTAATCAGATCCGCCTTCCCCAACCAGGGAGATGAAAATACCCTTCCAGAGCTCAGTAGCGCCTACGGACATCTCTCACACGTTTCCTTCGGCGAGACAATTATTTCTGTTTTAGTGTGACGGTCTGTCAAAGAGGGAAAACAAGACAGAATTAACTTACTTGATTCCAGTACTGCTGATGCATTCCACGACGTTCGAAAGTCTGCGTAATTTTCCAGCACATTTTCTTCTGCACCGTACAACAGATTTGCCTTTCCCAGAGAAGTAAATACAGTCACGATGCACCAGACTCCCACCCAGAAGTCAGGCGGGAAGGGTCAGATTACCAAACAAAAGGGAACTCAGCCTTCTCCGTTCAAAACAGTGTCTACTATATCGTGCGCGGCTAGCCTTTGACCTTTCAAGTTAAGAAAGGGAACTAATCCCCCGTCTGAACGGAAGCTGAGTAAACAGCTGAAGGAGGTTAACGGAAAACAGCCTACCTCGGTTAAAGTTTTCTCCTACATCTAGGCCATTATACAAACGAATACGACTTGCTAATTCTTATGGCGATTACAGACCACCACGTGAGTACAGTCAGCAGCATGAGTGAGCACGTATCATTTTACATCTACATCTGTATAACTACTCTACAATTCACACTTCAGTGCCTGGCAGAGGGTTCTTCGAACCACCTTCAGATTATTGCTCTGCCGTTCCACTTTCTAACAGCAAGTGGGAAAAGTGAACACTTAAATCTTTCTGTACAACTCTGATTTCTGTTATTTTATTGCGATGACCATTTCTCTGTACGTAGGTTAGCGACAATAACGTACTTTCACTTTCAGAGGATAAAGTTGGAGATTGAAATTTCGTGAAAACATCTCGCCCCAATGAAAAACGCGCTTGTTTTAAAGATTGCCATCCCAACTAACTTATCATATCCGTGACACTCTTGCCTCTATTTCACGATAGTACAAAACGAGTTGCCATTCTTTAAACTTTTTCGATATCATCTGTCAATCCTATCTGGTAAGGAGCCCGCACAGCGCAGCAATACTGGCAGAGGACGAACAAGTATAGTGTAAGGCAATCTGTTTAGTAGATCTTTTGCACTTTCTAAGTGCTCTGCCAATAAAATGTAATTTTTGGTTTGCTTTCCCCACAAAAATATATACGTGATCGTCCCAAGTTAAGTTGTTCGCAATTGTTATTCCTTACAATTATGTCGAATTGACGGCCTTAAAATTTGTGTGATTTGTCATGCAACCGAAATTTAGTGGCTTTTTTTTTTCTTTTTCGTGTGGACGACCTCACACTTTTCCTTACTGGAAGACAACTGCCGCGTTTCGCACGATATAAATATCGAGTCTAAGTCATTATGCGATTTATTTTGATCTTCTGATACTTTACTGGTTGGTAAATCGCAGAATCATCTACAAACAATCTAAGGAAGGCTGCTGAAGTTGTCTCCTAAATAGTTTATGCAGATTAGGAACAGCAGAGCGCCTATAAGACGTCCTTGGGATATGCTGTGCATCACTTCTGTTTTACTGCATGACTTACCATCTGTTACTACGTATTGTGATCTTTCTGACAGGAAATCACAAATCCAGTGGCACAACTGATCTGACACTCTATAGGCACGCAGTTCGATATGATCCTAAAGAAATTTGCAGGTTTTCACAGCTATTTGGAGCTATGCTGACAACAGTCACTGGTGATGGAGGCTCCACATTGGACATATGACGGTTGCTATATTTCAACAAGGAAGTTCATAGTGGGCGACTAGGCTGACGGATAGATCTAGGAGGGGAGGAGGAGTTATTGGGACGGATGTCTTGGAATACTTCGAGCCTTCGGAGCTGAACATTTAAGAGACCTACAACAGTCATCCTAACTGATACGAAGAAGGAAATCACTAAGCCTGTACATACACGTTCATAATGAGCAGTGGAGTATTAAAAGCTGCAGTGGTCCAGTACGATTTTTTTACACCGTCTCAAAGGTTGGTACATATAAAGCAGCACACCATAAAGATTCGGCCATTAGCATTTCTTTTTCCATTAGCAATTTCAAGTTGCGTCGTACTTGTCTGTCCCATGTGGCACAATCAATGTTTTATCTGATAAGGGGAAAGTCCGAGCTCAAACGAAAAGGTAACGTGCCATTAGTTAGGTCACTGTCATGAAAATTCACCGTAGACGCTTAATACATCTACATCTACATTGATACTCCGCAAGCCACCCAACGGTGTGTGGCGGAGGGCACTTTACGTGCCACTGTCATTACCTCCCTTTCCTGTTCCAGTCGCGTATGGTTCGCGGGAAGAACGACTGTCTGAAAGCCTCCGTGCGCGCTCTAATCTCTCTAATTTTACATTCGTGATCTCCTCGGGAGGTATAAGTAGGGGGAAGCAATATATTCGATACCTCATCCAGAAACGCACCCTCTCGAAACCTGGCGAGCAAGCTACACCGCGATACAGAGCGCCTCTCTTGCAGAGTCTGCCACTTGAGTTTATTAAACATCTCCGTAACGCTATCACGGTTACCAAATAACCCTGTGACGAAACGCGCCGCTCTTCTTTGGATCTTCTCTATCTCCTCCGTCAGACCGATCTGGTACGGATCCCACACTGATGAGCAATACTCAAGTATAGGTCGAACGAGTGTTTTGTAAGCCACCTCCTTTGTTGATGGACTACATTTTCTAAGCACTCTCCCAATGAATCTCAACCTGGTACCCGCCTTACCAACAATTAATTTTATATGATCATTCCACTTCAAATCGTTCCGCACGCATACTCCCAGATATTTTACAGAAGTAACTGCTACCAGTGTTTGTTCCGCTATCATATAATCATACAATAAAGGATCCTTCTTTCTATGCATTCGCAATACATTACATTTGTCTATGTTAAGGGTCAGCTGCCACTCCCTGCACCAAGTGCCTATCCGCTGCAGATCTTCCTGCATTTGGCTACAATTTTCTAATGCTGCAACTTCTCTGTATACTACAGCATCATCCGCGAAAAGCCGCATGGAACTTCCGACACTATCTACTAGGTCATTTATATATATTGTGAAAAGCAATGGTCCCATAACACTCCCCTGTGGCACGCCAGAGGTTACTTTAACGTCTGTAGACGTCTCTCCATTGATAATAACTGCAAGTGGCTTCGGAACGTTGCACGAAGTCTGTTCGCTGAACTTCGGTTTCAGGCATACGAATAATTGCTCTTTTTTTCTATTTCAGCTGTGGCGCATGAAGTGGTGTGTGTGAAAAGTGGCTGGGGGTTGCGTGTTCGTCAGTGCTCTTTTTCTTAAAAAGTTTAGTACTCTCACACTAGATGTAATGCAGCAACAATTACTGGTTTTCATTGTAGATCGTAATTTATTTAACTATAAAACTACATTGTAATTAACATTATCGGGCGTTATATTAGTTTCCAACTTGACATCAGTTCCCTGCTGCTCTAGTCCTTACTTTACTCTCGGTATCAGTAGCAGGATGTCGGTTTACGAAAGACTATGAGCCTACCTAACCGATTGGTTGAAACAACCGCAGTTGAGGACCATCCAGTTTAACTAACATCAGATCGGCGACGGCAGAAAGCTTGACTGAAGCTCTTTTGATAACGAAATGCATATGCTACAGCCCACGTTCATATTCACTAGCAGACATTGGAACACATTTCGCTGCATTGAGAGGAGGAAGGAGGGATGCTGGCATGTTTTTCTCCATCAAATAATCCCGAAATCTTGTTACAATCCTTTTCTCAGGAAGACCAAAACGACGAAATAAGGTTTTTATACTTGTTTTACCATATATTATTCCAGGATTTTTAGACAAAGTCGATGAGTCCAATACTTCTGCACATACAGAGACAGCATTATCCTCTGTGTGCAGAAGACGATTCTCCATCCGTTGTTCTGGAATATTCATAAAATTTCTGATCTTTCGTTGGGCGGAATACAGTAAGATGTATCGTGACTGTAGTTAAAGACTTAGTTCTAATAATTCTTGAAAGGTATCACATTGGAGCTAGGTCGAGAATGAAATCAACTTTAGCAGCGCACTTCAGTACACCTACGCACATACCGCTACCGGTTCATTCCCTGCTTTGATCACCTTTCGCAGTTGGAAGTGAGCAACCAAACCTTTAAAGTTATTCCACATTTCTGAAACTTCTGAAATCGATGGTACCTATCTGGTGCCCAAGATGTTGCGCATTCAATTTCAAGTAGCTCTGTATTCTGCTGTAACTCTATTGAGTTCTCCGGCGAGCTGGTGGTACCCTGAATAAAGCTTGTCTAATGTGATGGGAAGTCTCTATTTTACACCACCAACTGACAATTCAAGTCTCTGTTTAGCACACTTCATATCGTACACATGTTTGTTCAACGTACTTTCGCACATGTTCTAAATGTTGAGATGTACATTTTCTTCCACCGACAACGTCGAAATTCCTGACATTTAACTCGCACAAAAAAGAAAGGTTTTAACTTTTTAGTTACAAGTAACAAGTAAAACAGATTGTTATTTCGCTACTCATCTTACTTTAATCTGTAAGATGACTCGCAGAGGAAGGCAGGACAACTTAAATTAACGGAGCGGTAAGTAAATAATCAACTATGCCGTGTCCTGCGTGTTGGCTCAGTCACGAAACAAGAAAGTGGATTCACTGACTGGTTGCCAGTGATTCAGTTGCCAAGAATGGCTTCCAACTCCTCCAAAGCGTTCTAAACAGTTAAATGTATCGCTTTTCCCGCCACACTGGCGACGAGCGATTCAACTGTCGAGAATGGTTTCTGCTGCTTCGAAACATTCGAAACGGACTGTACTGACATAGTCCATTTTGTAACTGCCTATGAGAAAGAAAGAAATCCGATTTAGTTTCGTGAAATAAATCATCGGCAAACTTTTAAGTAACCTGGCGTCCAGAAAAGTTTAGGGGCACACGTATCCCAGCGTTTCCCCAGATAAAGACCATTTGTGGGAGTAAATCTATAACAGCATATAAATCTATTTCTTAATTCCAACAACTCCGAGCGCATACACAAGATGATGCAAGTAAGCTATTCGGCACTCAGTTTACCAAAATGGAAGACTTAATATCTAATAGAATGCACACACGATAAAATAATGAGCTCCTTTGAATTTCATAACAACAAAGGACACAAGAAAAATTATACCAAAATAGTAAGCAACAGTAAAAGGAGATCAAGAAAAAACACAAATAATCATTCTTAGCTCAGAATACCAAAGCCTAAAATGTAGCAAAAGCAAAGCCCTGTCCAACACTAAAGAAGTAATTAAAAAGAGAGCAAAAACCAACAGTACACTGTACCAGCCAAAGTTAGCCTCCGATGGGTTAAATATGTGACATCGACAAGACTGTGGATGCGAGCAACAAGCAGAGATCAAAATTTCGCTGAATACTAACAACAAAATACACTACTGAACATTAAAATTGCTACACCACGAAGATGACGTGCTACAGACGCGAAATTTAACCGACAGAAAGAAGATGCGGTGATATGCATATGATTAGCTTTCCAGAGCATTCACACAACGATGGAGCCGGTGGCGGCACCTAAAAAGTGCTCACATGGGGAAAGTTTCCAACCGATTACTCATACACAAACAGCAGTTGACAGGCGTTGCCTGGTGGAACGTTGTTGTGATGCCTCGTGTAAGGAGGAAAATGCGTACCATCACGTTTCCGACTTTGATTGCGGTTTATCGAATCGCGACATTGCTGCTGGCGTTGGTCGAGATCCAATGACTGTTAGCAGAACATGGAATCGGTGGGTTCAGGAGGGTAATACGGAACGCCGTGCTGGATCCCAACGGCCTCGTATCACTAGCAGTCGAGATGACAGGCATCGTATCCGCATGGCTGTAACGGATCGTGCAGCCACATCTCGATCCATGAGTCAACAGATGGGGACGTGTGCAAGACAACAACCATCTGCACGAACAGTTCGACGACGTTTCCAGCAGCATGGACTGTCAGCTCGGAGACCATGGCTGCGGCTACCCTTGACGCTGCGTCACAGACACCTGCGATGGTGTACTCAACGACGAACCTGGGTGCACGAATGGCAAAACGTCATGAATCCAGGTTCTGTTTACAGCATCATGATGGTCGCATTCGTGTTTGGCGACATCATGGTGGACGCACATTGGAAGCGTGTATTCGTCATCGCCATACTGGCGTATTACCCGGCGTGATGGTATGGAGTACCATTGGTTACATGTCTCGGTCACATCTTGTTGACGGCAATTTGAACAGTGGACGTTACATTTCAGATGTGTTACGACCCGTGGCTCTACCCTTAATTCGATCAATGCGAAATTCTACATTTCAGCAGGATAATACACGACCGCATGTTGCAGGTCCTTTACGGGCCTTTCTGGATACAGAAAATGTTCGACTGCTGCCCTGGTCAGCACATTCTCCAGATCTCTCACCAATTGAAAACGTCTGGTCAATGGTGGCCGAGCAACTGGCTCGTCACAATACGCCAGTCACTACTCTTAACGAAATGTGGTATCGTGTCGAAGCTGCATGGGCAGCTGTACCCGTACACGCCATCCAAGCTCTGTTTGACTCAATGCCCAGGCGTATCAAAGCCGTTATTACGGCCTGAGGTGGTTGTTCTGGGTACTGATTTCTCAGGATCTATGCACCCAAATTGCGTGAAAATGTAATCACATCTCAGTTCTAGTATAATATATTTGTCCAATGAATACCCGTTTATCATCTGCATTTGTTCTTGGTGTAGCAATTTTAATGGCCAGTAGTGTAAAATGCCCCCCCCCCCCCCCATGAACCATGGACCTTGCCGTTGGTGGGGAGGCTTGCGTGCCTCAGCGATACAGATAGCCGTACCGTAGGTGCAACCACAACGGAGGGGTATCTGTTGAGAGGCCAGACAAACGTGTGGTTCCTGAAGGGGGGCAGCAGCCTTTTCAGTAGTTGCAAGGGCAACAGTCTGGATGATTGACTGATCTGGCCTTGTAACAATAACCGAAACGGCCTTGCCGTGCCGGTACTGCGAACGGCTGAAAGCAAGGGGAAACTACAGCCGTAATTTTTCCCGAGGGCATGCAGCTTTACTGTATGATTACATGATGATGGCGTCCTCTTGGGTAAAATATTCCGGAGGTAAAATAGTCCCCCATTCGGATCTCCGGGCGGGGACTACTCAAGAGGATGTCGTTATCAGGAGAAAGAAAACTGGCGTTCTACGGATCGGAGCGTGGAATGTCAGATCCCTTAATCGGGCAGGTAGGTTAGAAAATTTAAAAAGGGAAATGGATAGGTTGAAGTTAGATATAGTGGGAATTAGTGAAGTTCGGTGGCAGGAGGAACAAGACTTCTGCTCAGGTGACTACAGGGTTATCAACACAAAATCAAATAGGGGTAATGCAGGAGTAGGTTTAATAATGAATAGGAAAATAGGAATGCGGGTAAGCTACTACAAACAGCATAGTGAACGCATTATTGTGGCCAAGATAGATACGAAGCCCACACCTACTACAGTAGTACAAGTTTATATGCTAACTAGCTCTGCAGATGACGCAGACATTGAAGAAATGTATGATGAAATAAAAGAAATTATTCAGATTGTGAAGGGAGACGAAAATTTAATAGTCATGGGTGACTGGAATTCGAGTGTAGGAAAAGGGAGAGAAGGAAACATAGTAGGTGAATACGGATTGGGGGACAGAAATGAAAGAGGAAGCCGCCTTGTAGAATTTTGCACAGAGCACAACATAATCATAACTAACACTTGGTTTAAGAACCATGAAAGAAGGTTGTATACATGGAAGAACCCTGGAGATACTAAAAGGTATCAGATAGATTATATAATGGTAAGACAGAGATTTAGGAACCAGGTTTTAAATTGTAAGACATTTCCAGGGGCAGATGTGGACTCTGACCACAATCTATTGGTTATGACCTGTAGATTAAAACTGAAGAAACTGCCAAAAGGTGGGAATTTAAGGAGATGGGACCTGGATAAACTGAAAGAACCAGAGGTTGTACAGAGATTCAGGGAGAGCATAAGGGAGCAATTGACAGGAATGGGGGAAATAAATACAGTAGAAGAAGAATGGGTAGCTTTGAGGGATGAAGTAGTGAAGGCAGCAGAGGATCAAGTAGGTAAAAAGACGAGGGCTAGTAGAAATCCTTGGGTAACAGAAGAAATATTGAATTTAATTGATGAAAGGAGAAAATATAAAAATGCAGTAAGTGAAACAGGCAAAAAGGAATACAAACGTCTCAAAAATGAGATCGACAGGAAGTGCAAAATGGCTAAGCAGGGATGGCTAGAGGACAAATGTAAGGATGTAGAGGCCTATCTCACTAGGGGTAAGATAGATACCGCCTACAGGAAAATTAAAGAGACCTTTGGAGATAAGAGAACGACTTGTATGAATATCAAGAGCTCAGATGGAAACCCAGTTCTAAGCAAAGAAGGGAAAGCAGAAAGGTGGAAGGAGTATATAGAGGGTCTATACAAGGGCGATGTACTTGAGGACAATATTATGGAAATGGAAGAGGATGTAGATGAAGATGAAATGGGAGATATGATACTGCGTGAAGAGTTTGACAGAGCACTGAAAGACCTGAGTCGAAACAAAGCCCCCGGAGTAGACAATATTCCATTGGAACTACTGACGGCCGTGGGAGAGCCAGTCCTGACAAAACTCTACCATCTGGTGAGGAAGATGTATGAGACAGGCGAAATACCCTCAGACTTCAAGAAGAATATAATAATTCCAATCCCAAAGAAAGCAGGTGTTGACAGATGTGAAAATTACCGAACTATCAGCTTAATAAGTCACAGCTGCAAAATACTAACACGAATTCTTTACAGACGAATGGAAAAACTAGTAGAAGCCAACCTCGGGGAAGATCAGTTTGGATTCCGTAGAAACACTGGAACACGTGAGGCAATACTGACCTTACGACTTATCTTAGAAGAAAGATTAAGGAAAGGCAAACCTACGTTTCTAGCATTTGTAGACTTAGAGAAAGCTTTTGACAATGTTGACTGGAATACTCTCTTTCAAATTCTAAAGGTGGCAGGGGTAAAATACAGGGAGCGAAAGGCTATTTACAATTTGTACAGAAACCAGATGGCAGTTATAAGAGTCGAGGGAAATGAAAGGGAAGCAGTGGTTGGGAAGGGAGTAAGACAGGGTTGTAGCCTCTCCCCGGTGTTGTTCAATCTGTATATTGAGCAAGCAGTAAAGGAAACAAAAGAAAAATTCGGAGTAGGTATTAAAATTCATGGAGAAGAAATAAAAACTTTGAGGTTCGCCGATGACATTGTAATTCTGTCAGAGACAGCAAAGGACTTGGAAGAGCAGTTGAATGGAATGGACAGTGTCTTGAAAGGAGGATATAAGATGAACATCAACAAAAGCAAAACAAGGATAATGGAATGTAGCCTAATTAAGTCGGGTGATGCTGAGGGAATTAGATTAGGAAATGAGGCACTTAAAGTAGTAAAGGAGTTTTGCTATTTGGGGAGCAAAATAACTGATAATGGTCGAAGTAGAGAGGATATAAAATGTAGGCTGGCAATGGCAAGGAAAGCGTTTCTGAAGAAGAGAAATTTGTTAACATCCAGTATTGATTTAAGTGTCAGGAAGTCATTTCTGAAAGTATTCGTATGGAGTGTAGCCATGTATGGAAGTGAAACATGGACGATAAATAGTTTGGACAAGAAGAGAATAGAAGCTTTCGAAATGTGGTGCTACAGAAGAATGCTGAAGATTAGATGGGTAGATCACATAACTAATGAGGAAGTATTGAATAGGATTGGGGAGAAGAGAAGTTTGTGGCACAACTTGACCAGAAGAAGGGATCGGTTGGTAGGACATGTTCTGAGGCATCAAGGGATTACCAATTTAGTATTGGAGGGCAGCGTGGAGGGTAAAAATCGTAGAGGGAGACCAAGAGATGAATACACTAAGCAGATTCAGAAGGATGTAGGTTGCAGTAGGTACTGGGAGATGAAAAAGCTTGCACAGGATAGAGTAGCATGGAGAGCTGCATCAAACCAGTCTCAGGACTGAAGACCACAACAACAACAACAGTGTAAAATGTTCCATCTTTAATTCACGGGGCCCTACAGTGACTTCGCTGTGGCTGAAAATGTGATCGTACAAGATTGCACGCACCAATCAGCACAATTTCCTTTAACCGTTATAGCTGAAAACATAGCGCATCTAACAACACTAGACTTCTGGATGAGCAGCGTGCCAACACCTGACAGGTGTTTCACATTGGAACGATGCCCTATGGGTCGACAGGAAGCCACTGAGAGCCCAGACTGCAAATCTTTCAGGCTGTTTCACTGCTTTGCTCTACAGCTTCCTGCTTCACCACGTGCAGCCAGTTGCTCACTTTGGAAGCTGATAGCTATGTTGCTCGAATGGTTCAAATGGCTCTGAGCACTATGGGACTTAACATCTGAGGTCATCAGTCCCCTAGACTAAGAACTACTTAAATCTAACTGACCTAAGGACATCACACACATCCATGCCCTAGGCAGCATTCGAACCTGCGACCGTAGCAGCAGCGCGGTTCCGGACTGAAGCGCCTAGAACCGCTCGGCCACACCAGCCGGCTAGCTATGTTCCCTTCAAGTTGGGTTTCTTGATACATACTCACTGAGCTCTAATAACAGTTGACAGTGGCCGGTCCTATCCGCGTGCCTAGAACCGCTGTTATAGACAACTCCTTGGGCCAGCCAAGCTGGGACACAAACAGACTCGGAGCACATCCCCCACTGTCTATGTCGCCCCCCCCCCCCCCCGTCGCCCTCGCCACTCCCCCGCACTGACTACAAGATGACGGCACTTAGTCGCTATTCCTCTTTAGCTTCCAGTCCTCAATATGAATGTGGCTGTCCTGTACTCGAAGGCACCATTGCTCCCTAGCCAACATTCTGAACCGGCCAACTGGAACATAAACAAAACTGTACGGCGCGTCCTGCATAACACAGGGCTCAAATGGCTCTGAACACTATGGGACTTAATTTCTGAGGTCATCAGTCCCCTAGACTAAGAACTACTTAAATCTAACTGACCTAAGGACATCACACACATCCATGGCCGGGGCAGGATTCGAACCTGCGACCGTAGCGGTCGCGCAGCTCCAGACTGTAGCGCCTAGAAACATAACACAGAGTTACCATTAAGTTCCTGCCCGCTGCTGCCGCTCATGGTTCCCCAGTGGTTGCTACAACTTGATGTATCTGATTCACTCTCGTACATCAGTCTGCTTTTAGCCGTTACAGCACACAGCTACACGCCTCGCCGGGGTGCTGTAAGCAGCTATGTTACTGTTGCAGGCAACACCAATGCTAGCACCAACACCAAAGCGAGGAGGGAATACGACTGCGCCTTAAATAACTCAGGGCACACTACCTTCTAGCAGCAGGTCGGTCAGTAATCACTACCACGACCTTGCAAAGTCGACGGTCTACACTCCTGTGATCAGTAAATGGTAATCCCGTGCTCCCTCATCGAAACGGTGCCATTTGTCCATTCACGGCACTATTGCAATGGAATAGAACATTTCTTAAAGCATCTATATTAAAGGTACATCCTTTAAAAGCTGGTAATAGTACTAGCTGAGTAGCTGCGTTGTCTACGTAAGTATTTTTTCTAATCTTCTACTACTCTATCTCTTCCTTCCCTGTCTGTCCATCTTCTCCTTCATTCCCTCTATGTACATGTCGTATACCCTCTCTCTCACTGACTAGTAGAATTGTCTGCAGTGATGAGTCCCGCTTCAAACTGAGCCCCAGTGATCTGCAAGGACGTGTCTGGTGACGCCCCGTACAGTGGTGGGTTAGCAGCCCGTTCACCCGTCATACAGCCCGACCCCCAGGAGTGATGGTCTAGGGTGCCATTTGTTTTCATAGGAAGACTGCCTTGGTTGTCATCCACGGCACCCTTACAGCACAGCGGTACGTAGACTATATTCTACGTCCCGTTTCGTTGCTCTTTATGGCAAACCATCCTGGGCTTACATTTCTGCAACATATTGCCATCCCGCACAAGCGAGTTTATGCTACCTGTATCATACTTTACACAGCAATTCGCCGGATCTCTCCCCAATTGAGAACGCTTGGAGGGAAATGGTCAGGACCCTCCACACCCAACTCGCCACCGAACTAACACGTCAGTTGGATACGATTTGTATGATATCCCTCAGAAGGACATACAACAACTATATCAATCAATGCCAAGCCGAATAACTGCTTGCATAAGGGCCAGAGGTGGACCAACGCGTTATTGACTTGCTCAATTTGAGAAGCTCTCTCTCTTAAATAAATCATCCAGTTTTCTGAAACTATAAACATTTGTGTGTCTCCACATGTACATCGCATCTACTAACTTCCGTTCCATTCAGATGATTCCTTCCTGGTGCATCAGTCTTTTTTTTTTCGTAGTGTATATTTTATATGAAAGATGCGACAGGTGTGCAATGTAACAGAAAGTAACTATAGTTGCACAGTGAGTCCAAATACCTTAGAGGTAAAAAAGGCCCCTGGTGGCGAATGGCACTCTCTACGATATATTTCTTTTTATAAAAATACAGAAATGCCATACATCGTGGATCAAACTGTAAATCAAAGTCTGCTAGACCAGTCCTCCTGCAGGACAATCTTCAATACTGGATTGGCATGTGGTAGTTTGTACTCGACTGTGCTTTGCCAGTGGTAATATATACATGTTTTATTGGTCTAATAAGTGTTGTGATCAATTGCATTCAGTACTTACGAGCTAAAATATTATCACCACTGCCAACCACTAGATTAATTGCCACCTGGTGCCAACGTGAGCACGTGGCGCGGTAATGAAAGTACATAGGGTGATTCAGCTGGCTCAAACCATGAGTTTTATTCAACCTGCAGTGCCATCAAAAACCACATGTGAGCTTTCCATATTCTCTCGTTAGATACGCGCCACCTACAGGCAAAATGAACAGAACGTCTTTGTAAGAAATTTAATGCAGTTAAGTTTCGCACTGGTATACGTTCTAGCTGGAGGCCACGTTTTTCGAGTACTCAAGAAAAACGCGTTTCAAGGTCACTTTTGTACGTTTTTCTTTAATAATTCGAAAACTACGGCCTCTAGCGAAAACGTATCTCGGTATGGAATCCAACTAGATTATATTTCCTTCAGAAAGATCCTGTTCATTTTTTTTTTTCAGGACTAACAGTTTGTGGGTACCGAGGGAGAGAATATGAAAATCTCGTTCGTGGCATTTGAAGGTGTTGCGGGTTGCATAAAATCTATAGGTAGGGGCAGGTGAATCTCCTATATAAGCGGAGCAAAGACGAAGAGGGTATCATTGACGACACGGACTGCAACATAGGTGACTTTGACAAAGGGCAGACTGTCATGTCTGAGTGCCTGAGAGACTCTCCTGTACAGACGGAGATGGGGCGTTGTCGCGCCGTAAATACTGCATCTTTAGGCTGTGAAATTTTTCCTGACGTCCCAAATATTATTCTGACATGGCACTTTCCTCTGGTGAGTCTTGATTGCCAAAATGCGATCCTAATGATTAATGTCACCCTCTTAATTCGTCATGTCGGGAGATTTGGCTGTGGCAGGATGTCCCTAAAGTGACCGATAACGGAGCTCAGTTCCTGCACTTCCTGGCGCTCTAACTTTTTTATCAACCGCCGAGCGGTATTCCTATCAACTGCGTTGTTAGCGCACAACATAGTACGTCAGTTTGGGATCCGCAGGAGATAGGGTTGATAGAGAAGATCCGAAGAAGAGCGGCACGTCTCGTTACAGGGTCACTTAGTAAGTGCGAAAGCCTCACAGAGATGCTTAGAAACAGCTGCAGTGGCAGACGCTGCAAGGGAGGCGTTCTGCAACACGGTGTGATGTAGTGTCCGAGAGTGTACTTTCCATGAAGATTCGACTGGTATATTGCTTTCGCCTACGTATATCTCGTTAAAAGCCCATTAAGGTAATATTAGATAGATTCGAGCGCACAAATTAGATTACTTGCAATCGTTTTTCCCGCGAGCCGTTCACGAGTGGAACAGGAAAACGGGTAAGTGACAGCGGAACACAAAGTACCCTCTGCCACCTACCGTAAGGTGGTTTGTGGAGTACAGGCGTAGATACGCTGCACACAAACAGTTATGGATGGGTTCACCACCGTTTCTTTTTACGCAGTCAAAAATAACTTTACAGCGCATAGTTTAAGACGAGTGTGTTGCAGAGACGTCATTTTGATGCTTCACTACGCCTCTGCCATCTGTCGGCATCGTTGTAAACTTTGCAGACGTGCAGAAGAAACATCAGATTTGAAGCACCTGAGAGGATTTTCTCATGTTTATTAAGGGCTGTAGAAAAACAGTTTGAGACATCTTTTATTGAGCGATCCTCGTAATTAACTGATATCGTTTCTTTAGTATCCACTCGAAAGCTGGTAAATTTAGTGTATAGAAAGTAGTGTACCAAGTTCTTCGCGTTCTGCGTAGAACGGTGAAAGTGATAACTACAACACGGTTTCCTCGAGAAGACACGCTACAATATCACGCTCCTCTATAATACTATATCAAGCGGAACAATCAAATCAGTTGTTTGACGAACTACATCAAAGAACCCAAATGATAGTGAGAGAGAACATTTTTAGTGTAAGACATAAAAGCTGATCTGCTTTGGGCGTACGGAACAGCACAATACTGCGAAACGTAATGTATATAAAGTGCTAGCAGGTAATGGCGAATACATGGTGGAAAGCAGCAGAGTGGTATGCGTACAAATGACAGGAAACATCTCAACACAGATACTGGGAAGCCCTGAGAATAAAGAGCCAGACATCTGTTCAGACCTGATGGACAATACAACCTGTCGATACCGAATATGAAAGAGTGAAAGAATTATTAAAAAAGAAACCAGTCATCTTTAAGATATTACACGAAATAATTACGGCACTTGTAGAAGAGTTACCAAGAATCTACAAACAACTTCAATTATGAAGATATCAGAAATTACGCTGTTCAGTACTATACCACGAAAGGAAAAGGTAAGGACAAGCACAAGAGAGCTCCTACTCGACTGAACTGTCTGCCTTTCATTGATAACCTCCCCACTGCCACGAGAAGAATGACCGTGTAAGCTGCTTAGGACCAAAATAACCGACCTCACTGATGAAAGACGGACCCTCAAAACAATGAAAGATATTATTGTTTGGAAAATAAGACTGCACTTCGAAGATGCGGCCCAATTCTACTAACGTGCAAGAGAGTTTTTGAGAGGTTTATATGTCCAAGGAAAATTACAACTGTTACTTGGCACGATACGTGGACTCCGGGTTGTATTAGATCAACCGACTGCTGCAACTACTCATTCATAACTAACGTCACTTGTGGTTTTTCTTCAATGAATGTGCCGTCCGCGAATACCTTCGTGTTGCGTGACAGTTCAATGAAGGAGGAAATCGAGCAAAATATGCATGTAACTCATTTCAAAAGTCGATGAACAGCCGAGTCTACGATACGAACTCGTTTATATCATACACCGTTAAAGATGTTAAGGCGATGACATCAAATGAGAAGTTAATGTGGTAGCACAGTAGATGTTGTACGATGGTAATAGCTGTGCTATGAATACACACATTAATAAATAAATAAAGCGACGTGCAATTCTTTTTTGAGCGGCATTTGACAGCTATTTAAGCACGACCTAAAGTGGAAAGCTTTATACAGAGGCCCGTAAATTTTCAAAATACATTGATTAATTGTCGGTTGAACTACATCCGCAACTAACATACAGTGGCAGTTGTTTATTTCACATTTTGTGGATATCTATAAACATTAGAACTGCAACTATCGGAGGTGGTCTGGGTCAACAGCCAGATAACCGGATAACTGGAAAATGAAGAAAATAGAAATACAACGTACACATATACATACATACATACATACATACATATAAACAAGTATGTGAAACAAAAACCTTTAAATGTCTGAAAGAATTGATATCTGTGTATGTACTAATAATAATGAACGATCATTAACTTAATAATAAATCGGTTAAATTCATACTTACATTATATGCATTAGTTACAAAAACTTGGTGAGCTAAACACAAAATTGTGAGTTAGAAACCTTTATTTTGCATGGGTAAATATCACTCAAGGAGGACGCGCCAAAAATATTCAAGCAGTCTCAAGTTCTTCAAAGCCTTTTTTGACACAATCTTGTCTGCGGGAATATCGTCTCTAGACTCCACATCAATCTTTGCTCCGCCATCATATACTATATCAAATATCTCCACCAGCTATTCGGTGTTAATTGCGAAATCTACATCCTGTGTCCGAATTCAAGCAATGACGTCTTTCTGAGTGACATCTTCAAGTTCGAGAATATTGTTTTCTATATTAAAAAACAGGTTGTCTTACCATTGCCTGGTCTCGGCTTACATTATCCTCTTCAGGGATCAGCCAGTTATTTCACTATGATTTGCAGATGTTCCCAAAACCTCAGCTTCGCATTATATAGTGTGTTAGATCTCGATGGTGCGTATACGCTTTTGGAAAGTAGCCTACGTCATTGTGATTTAAAATCACTTCCTAAAAGGACATCTGAAGATCTGAGCGACTTCTTGAACCTTGGTCTGAATGAAGTTTGTAACGATGGTCGAAATAAACTTCGGTATTGTTTTCCCATTTTGCAACTGTTTCCGCTGAGTCGGATGGGGCATTTTCTTTGAAATCTGGGGTAATGTCTTATGGGCCCAAACTGCTGAGATCATTGGTCCCTAAGATTACACACTGCTTAATCTAACTTAAACTAACTTACACTAAGGACAACACACACCCGTGCCCGAGGGAGGACTCGAACTTCCGCCGGGGGGGGGGGGGGGCGGGGGGGGGGGGGCGCGGGGGGGGGGGCGGGGTGGGGGGGGGAGCTGCACGATACGTGACAAGGCACCTACTAAGACCTTGAGGGCTACTCCGCATGGCTCATTTTCTTTGACAACCCCTTACATGACAGGTATTTTCCGACTCTTAGGACAAACTCACCGTGAAATGAATCACGAAAGAGGTCTGTAGACATCCACATACTTCGATTGCGAGACAGGACAACATTTCCAGAATTCTTGGCTTGTCATACATACCAGTGGCCATAGTTGGTAAGCGGTAAGTGCTTGGAGCCATAGCATGCATCATAAGACAATTGCTGTTCATTCACTGAAAGGAAATGTTGGAATTTTGAAATCGATTCATAAGTAAATATTTAAGAGTGCATTTTACGTATAAACATTGTACTTTATAGTGACAAAAGTCATGTATAGCGATATGACAGGGTGACTGTTAACGAGCTGTCTGAAATAAAATCGTCATAACTTTTGAACGATATGCGTTAGGACTTTCAAACTGCACTGTTGGTCGTGGAGCATGATAGGAATTAGTATGCCCACTTTCTTTGGGATGGGTTCGTCAATAAGCAAAATTGGCGCATTTGGGGGATTGAGAATCCGCATTTCTCTATCGAGACGGCTCTTCACCCTCAACGGGTGACTGTGTGGTGTGCAGTGTCCTGTCACGCAATACTCGGTGCGATATTCCTTGATGGCACGGTGACTACTGAACGGTAGGTGAAGGTTTTGGAAGATGATTTCTTCCCCATTATCCAAAGTGACCCTGATTGCGATAAGATGTGGTTCATGCAAGACAGAGCTCGACCCCATGGTAGCAGGAGAGTGATGTCCTGGAGGAGTACTTTAGGCACCGCATTCTGGTTCTGGGGTATCCAGAGGCCACTAGAATGGGCCTCGATTGGCAAGCATATTCACCGGCTCTGAACACATGAGACTCCTTTTTTGTGGGGCTGTATTAAAGACAAGGTGTATAGCAATAACCCTAAAACCGCTGCTGAGCTAAAGACAGCCATTCAGTAGGTATCGACAACGTCGATATTCCGACACTTCAACGGGTCATGCAGAATTTTGCTATTTGTCTGCGCCCCATCATCGGCAATGTTGGCAGGCACATCGAACATGTCATAACCTAAATATCTGTAGTGACATTTACATGTTGAATAAAGTGTGTGCACGCTGTAATTTCTAACTAATTTACGTTTTTTTCATATAGATCAACAATTGTCACCATGTACATATACATATGGCGGGAGTATCGCCTATACAGGGAATAAAAGACCAGTGCATTGGCGCAGCTGTCCTTTGTACTCAGATGATTCACGTGAAAGGTCTTCCCACATCACTATGGGCGCACGCCGGAAATTAGCAACTCTGAACGGTAGTTTGAGCTAGACGCATGGGACATTCCATTTCGGAAATCGTTAGGAAATTCAATATTCCGAGATCCACAGCGTCAAGAGTGTGCCAAGAATACTGGGCTCGTGGCCATTTCTGTTGGTAAGAGCTGATGGTAGGGTTCGGGTAAGGAGCAGACCCAACGAAGCCATGGATCCAATTTTCAACATGGCACTGTACGAGCTGGCGGTGGCTCCATGATGGTGTGGGCTGTGTTTACATGGAATGGACGTGGTCCTCTGGTCCAAATGAACCGATCACTGAGTGAAAATGGTCATTTTCGGTTGAGACCATATGCAGCCATTCATGGGCTTCATATTCCCAAACAACGAAGGAATTTTTATGGATGACAACGCGCCATGCCACCGGGCCACAGTTGTTCGCGTCTGACTGGTTTCAAGAACATTGTGGACAATTCAAGCAAATGATCTGGCCACCCAACTCGCTCGACTTGAATCCCATCGAACATTTGTAGCACATAATCGAAAGGTCACTACGTGCACAAAATCCTGCACCGGCAACACTTCCACGATTATGGACGGCTATAGAGGCAGCCTGACTCAACATTTCTGCAGGGGACTTTCATCTACCTGTTCAGTACATGCCACCTCGAGCTGGTGCACGATATTATGGGTATACCATGCCTTTCGTAACCTCAGTGTAATACCATGACTTCAACTTATCAATAGTAATTTATTGACTACCAAGAGAAAACAGCTGAAACATGTACGATTTTCGGTCATGATCTCTTAACCCTATTACTGTAAGATTTTAGCCGGAAATTTACTTTAACGTATGGAGCACCAGCTGTCCATTGCATCTATAAAAATGAATGAACGTCTGTAGAATTGATTG
The DNA here is from genome assembly GCF_021461385.2 of Schistocerca piceifrons. NCBI lineage: Eukaryota > Metazoa > Arthropoda > Insecta > Orthoptera > Acrididae > Schistocerca > Schistocerca piceifrons. The sequence goes on along the minus strand of NC_060143.1, from coordinate 342,353,338 downwards.
GCGACTCCATGGGGTGCTGTGTGCACAACGACCATATATACGTGAAATTAGAAGGAAGGTCAGCGTTGGCCGTAATATTGATGGTTTATTGATAGCAAAATCGATTTTCAATCACACAGTGATCATCTTCAGTGCTGGAAATTTCACATAGAGATCAGTGAATAAAAAACAAAAGACCATACCTGTGGTATATAAATTAAACTCATAGGCACTGGTATCAAGATATTATCAGTAACCAAAGCTATGAAACTATCACAATAACTGAAGCCTCTGTTTACATTCACCTATACAGCAGACCTCGGTGTGACAGGCTCTTGGAACGCCCTCTATGTGGCGTGTGTCATGTGAAGATTTAACAATACTTCATTTGGCAAGAAATTACCACAAAATACAAAAGTGCATTTGAAAATCATTAATTGAGTGTTTCAAATTTAAAATTGTACATAAAAAACATAGCAAAAAAGAGAGGGTAAAATGCACATCTTGCCAACATAGCTGGCGTGTTATTTTCAAACAAGTTGAAAAACATGTAAGGATAAAAATCAACAGGTAAAATTATATGGTGTCAGATTACAGGACTATTAAAGAAGAAAAATATGCAAATAACATGACATCAAATATAACAGAATTTGCTATAGCACAGTAACCGCCATCTGGCGTAGGAAGTCAGAGATACAAAGTTCTTAATTTACGTGTAATATTACATTGAAACCAAGAAGTCAAATACATAAATAGTGGTAATTATACAATGTATGTCACAATACAACAGGTCAAAATGCTATGAAACACAATACGTGTTATAAAAATTTTTTAGGGTGGTGCAAACTTGTTAGTGTGGCTAGGGTCTCCCGTCAGGTGATCGGTCGCCTGGTGCAAGTCTTCTTAGTTGACGCCACTTCGGTGACTTGCATATCCATGGGGATGAAACGATGATGAAGACAACACTACACCCTGTCCGTGAGCGGAGAGAATTCCCGTCCCAGCCTGGAATCGAACCCGTGCTCCTTTGTATTGCATTATGCCGCACAGACCACTCACCTATCGAGGCGGACCTCTACTCATATAAACAGTTGTTTTCCACTGCAATGTGATTCATGTTGCTTCACTACTCCGAAGACAGGTTACTCATGTTGGCAACTGTATTTAGCTTATCCTTCCGGAACACCGTTAGGTCGTTCGCAAAAATTTCGGCTGAGCTTATCTCCGGGTTTATCTAGCTTCCAGCGCATATAACGATTTGAGCGTCAGTGCTTTTTATTAGCGCTTGGAGCTCCGGTACTTTCCCATAACAGCTACGACAATTTACTACTGTCACGGCGATGGTTCCCAGATCTACCTTCTTCCTGTTTTCGACCTGCACCCTTTGAGACTGAAGCTCTTTTTGTGTTTCCACGAGGCCCTCTAATGTAAAAAAATCGCCCAGTCCACGCCACACAGCCCCCGCTACCCGAGCAGCCTCCTGCTGCGTGTCATGGACTCCTCACCTATTCAGCGGAACCCGAAACCCAACCACCGTATGGTGCAAACCGACTAATCTACAGCCTACACGTTCACAGAACCGACTGAGCCTCTGATTCAGACCACTCTGCTCTGTACCAGAGGTCTGCAATCGGTCCTATAGACTATGCTGCAAATTTTGAGCTCTGCTTTCATCTCGCAAGCAAGACTGGCAGTCTTTACCACTTCCGATAGCAGTTCTAAACCAGAGAGAATCTCTTTTGATCCAAAGCGACACACATCATTGGTACTGACATGAGGCATCACCTGCAGCTGGCAGCACCCTGTACTCTTCATGACATCAAGAAGGACCCGTTTCATGTATGGAATGACTCCACCTGCTATGCACATGGAGTGTACATTGACTTCCTTCCCCTCCTTGGCCGCCATATTCCTAAGGGACCTCACAATGCGTCTAATATTGGAGCTCCCAGCTACCAATAATCCCATCCTCTGTGAGTGCCCAGATCTTTCAGACTGAGATGTTTCCTCTGAAACAGGACGTGCGATTGCTTCTGGCTGAGGGACAGTGTCAGACACAGACAACGCCTGGAACTCTATTGTCAGACAAACTGGGGAGGCCTTACGTTTGGCCCAAGGAAGTCTTTCGCTCCGAGGCCGCCTCCCACTCGATCACGGATGAAGAGTCAACCTCAATGCGGGTAGTAACTTAGGTGGCCACTTCCTGTTAAGGAACCCGTAAAAGTCACAAAATAGTTTTCTTCCCTGCTGTTGCGTGTACCTCTGCCGGCTGCTGCTACCTGACTGATTCTTTTTTTTCCATTCATTTTTTTCTTACGTGTGACTTCTCTCTTAACTCTGATATTCATGCCCTCGTCACGATATAAGTTCCCATATACACTGAAGAGCCAAAGACATTGGTACACCCGCCTAATATCGTGTAAGGCCCCGCGAGTACGCAAAAGTACCGCTACACAACGTGGCAAGAACTCGACTAATGTCTGAAGTAGTGCTGGAGGGAAGTGACACCATGAATCCTGCAGGACTCTCCACAAATCTGCAAGACTACGAGGCGGTGGAGATCTCTTTTGAACAGTACGTTGCAAGGCATCCCAGATATGTTCAATAATGTTCATGTCTGAGGAGTTTGGTGGCCAGCGGAGGTGTTTAATCTCAGAAGAGTGTTCCTGGGGCCACTCTGTAGCAATTCCTGACATGTCGGTTGTCGCATTGTCCTGCTGGAATTGCCCAAGACTGTCGGAATTCACAGTGGACATGAATGAATGCAGGTGATCAGACAGGATGCTTACGCACGTGTCGCCTCCCAGAGTAGTATCTAGACATATCAGTGGTCCCATATCACTCGAAGTGCACATGCCACACATCATTAAAGAGCCTCCACGAGACACGTCCGACTAGCCAACATGTTTCCAGTCATCAAAAGTCCAACGTTGGTGTTTAAGGGCCCAGGCGAAGCATAAAGCCTTGTGTTGAGTAGTCGTAAAGAGCACACGAGTGGGTCTTCGGTTCCGAAAGCCCATATCGATGATGTTTCGTTGAATGGTTCGCACGCTGACGCTTGTTGATCGCCCAGCATTGAAATATGCAGCAATTTGCGGAAGGGTTGCACCTCTATCACGTTGAAGGATTCTCTACAGTCGTCATTGGTCCCGTTCTTGCAGGGTGTTTTTCCGGCCGCGGCGATGTCGGAGATTTCATGTTTTACCGGATTCCTGAATTCAAAGTACACTCGTGAAATGGTCGTACGGGAAAATCCCCACTTCATCGCTCCCTCAGAGATGCTGTCCTATCTCTCGTGCGCCGACTATAACACCAAGTTCGAAGTCACTGAAATCCTGATAACCTGCCACTGTAGCAGCAATAAGCTATCTTGTTAGACATTTTTTGGCTTATATAGGCGTTGCCGACTGCAGCGCCGCATTCTACCTGTTTACATATCTCTGTATTTGAATACGCATGCCTATACCAGTTTCTTTGGCGCTGCAGTGTATATCTGTCGCATCGAACCTGGTATCGATTCCTTTCCACTCACTAGGGCTCATCTTCGTTTTCCAGAAGCTGCTTTGTATTTTATGATGCATTCTTCTCCTATATCCCACACCATTAAATCTGTCTTAATCCATTTTGTACGAGAGCCAGCCACAAGCAATCATCTTGAATAATAACAGCTTCGCAGATCTTGTAAATAATTTATTTAACGACCGGTTTTGTAGCTTAGAAGCCCCATAATCGAGTTAGCTCTGTTAAATTAGAAAAACTGTGTTCTACTATAATTACAACCAGTACTAAGAAACAGAGAAAATTACTTACATCTTAATTCATTACATTGAACTTGCAATATAGACGGGATCAAACATACCGTATGAATAAATGACGCAATTTGCGATTCGTCACGCAAGCAGAAAGCGTAAGTCCAAGATTCCTCGAGCGTGCCAGACAATTTTTTTAAAAACTATAAAAACTTTCAAGAAATATCCGCCCACCCTACTGTCACGTGAAACCGATAATTATCTGGAATACCCAGTCAAAATTAAAAATATCTAGCATGAATCCAGAAAGGAGGACATTAGGCCACAAAAAACCGGTTAACCATTAGATCGGGGGTCACAGTCCATCAAAAGTGCCTAGAAATTAATAAAACTTTTTTACGATTTAACAGGTCGAACCCGGTGATTTAGCTTCTAAGCTACGAAGCCAGTTGTTAAATTATTTAAGAGCCAAGAGGTTAAACCGAGCGAGGTGGCGCAGTGGTTAGCACACTGGACTCGCATTCGGGAGGACGACGGTTCAATCCCGTCTCCAGCCATCCTGATTTAGGTTTTCCGTGATTTCCCTAAATCGTTTCAGGCAAATGCCGGGATGGTTCCTTTGAAAGGGCACGGCCGATTTCCTTCCCAATCCTTCCCTAACCCGAGCTTGCGCTCCGTCTCTAATGACCTCGTTGTCGACGGGACGTTAAACACTAACCACCACCACCACCAAGAGGATAAGCTACTTACCTATCATCATATTCCACCTGTTCTCCAGGCGCCTTACTTCGCCTTTTCAAACAATTTGTTCGCACAACAAGTCACGTTTGACCTAACAACAGCGCTACTCCTTCATCAGATATCCACAGTACAGGGCAGCACCGTCATTTACGCAGCTCGACTAACTAGCTCACCAGGTGACACCATCACAAACTGAAAATCGTGTGACATCACCAACACAAAGCACACACTATCTCACTATTTTTAAAATTAACACATTCCTTGTGTATTATATACTTTTAATTATTTTTTATATGTCTGATGTCTTGCGGGAAGGAAAGTGAAGAAAAACGAACAGCAGACCAACGAAGGTCCATGCTTCCTGAGAGTAACGTGATGCTCGCGAGTCGTGATATCTATACGCACATGCAGATATAGGCCACGGATAAAACTCTTTCATCATTCGCAACGTCAACAGCGATCGATAAATTTGACATGTAACAGATCCATCATAATCTGTCCCCTAGCGCAGATGGAAGACATAATCATGATGCGAGGGCCCTTCTGCAGGGACACCCTCAGTCTTTCGCGTCAGTTGCCCACTCGAGAGCGTACAACAATATCCCCTGATCGCCCTCCCGGAGTAGCAGTCTTTGTGAACCTCAAGATGTGACCCCATAAAAAATCCATTTTAGAACTTCCAAGCTGCCTGTGTTTCTGAAGTTAACTTAGTGAACAATGAAATCCCACAGAAAATTGCTCTCATGAAAACACCCTCTTTTCTTCAAGAATATTGACCAACCAACAAAGGTACTATTATAAATCAGTCTGACTTCATCTCCATGAAAACTTTAACACAGACAAATACTTCACGCAACATTTAAAACGAGCTTCTGTATTAATTAGTTTCCCTGTAATAATTTTTGCATCAAAAGAGCTAACACTTTATCCTGCACATAATTTCATATGTCGTACATTATAGGCAAAATACACTACTGGGCATTAAAATTGCTACACCAAGAAGAAATGCAGATGATAAGCGGGTATTCATTGGACAAATATATTATACTAGAACTGACATGTGATTACATATTCACGCAATTTGTGTGCATAGATCCTGAGAAATCAGTACGCAGAACAACCACCTCTGGCCGTAATAACGGCCATGATACGCCTGGGCATTGAGTCAAACAGAGCTTGGATGGCGTGTACAGGTACAGCTGCGCATGCAGCTTCAACACGATACCACAGTTCATCAAGAGCAGTGACTGGCGTATTGTGACGAGCCAGTTTCTCGGCCACCATTGACCAGACGTTTTCAATTGGTGAGATATCTGGAGAATGTGCTGGCCAGGGCAGCAGTCGAACATTTTCTGTATCCAGAAAGGCCCGTACAGGACCTGCAACATGCGGTCGTGCATTATCCTGATGAAATGTAGGTTTTCGCAGGGATCGAATGAAGGGTAGAGCCACGTGTCGTACCACATCTGAAATGTAGCGTCTACTGTTCACAGTGCAGTCAATGCGAACAAGAGATGACCGAGACGTGTAACAAATGGCACCCCATACCATCACGCCGGGTGATACGCCAGTATGGCGATGACGAATACACGCTTCCAATGTGCGTTCACCGCGATGTCGCCAAACAAGGATACGACCATCATGATACTGTAAACAGAACCTGGATTCATCGGAAAAAATTACGTTTTGCCATTTGTGACCAAGGTTCGTCGTTGAGTACACCATCGCAGGCGCTCCTGTCTGCGATGCAGCGTCAAGGGTAACCGCAGCCATGGTCTCCGAGCTGATAGTCCATGCTGCTGCAAACGTCGTCGAACTGTTCGTGCAGATGGTTGATGTCTTTCAAACGTCCCCATCTGTTGACTCAGGGCCGTTGGGATCCAGCACGGCGTTCTTTATTACCCTCCTGAACCCACCGATTCCATATTCTGCTAACAGTCATTGATCTCCACCAATGCGAGCAGCAGTGTCGCGATACGATAAACCGCAATCGCGATAGGCTACAATCCGACCTTTATCAAAGTCGGAACGTGATGTTACGCATTTCTCCTCCTTACACGAGGCATCAAAACAACGTTTCACCAGGCAACGCCAGTCAACTGCTGTTTGTGTATGAGAAATCGGTTGGAAACTTACCTTATGTCAGCACGTTGTAGGTATTGTCCCCGGCGCCAACCTTGTGTGAATGCTCTGAAAAGCTATCATTTGCAGGTCACAGCAACTTCTTCCTATCGGTTAAATTTCGCGTCTGTAGCACGGCATCTTCGTGGTGTAGCAATTTTAATGGCTAGTAGTGTACATGCAATAAGCATACTTTTCTACAAAGGAATACAATATCGAATATTCGAAGAACATTGCACGGAACATCACATAGTAAGTACAGATCCGAAGATGTCGACGGAAAAGTACCCTCATGAAGCCAACTAAAAATGTGTACAAGCAAACTCACGCTATCGTAATCTCTTAATTCTCATTGAGGAGATAACGGTCCTGATGGCAAAAGATCGCAGTAAAATCCCATTATTGAGCAATGTATAAGCCCAGGGCCATATGGCACCTTGACAATAACCAACATATTCCAATTTAACGAGGGGATAGTATGTAAATAAGTGTAAGAGACTTCGTATGACCCGATAATTACTGAAAGCCAAAATGTATAAAATTAATGTATATAAAACACGATATTAATGTTAAAAAAGCCATTTGGTAACCATGCCACTGAAACTGAAATACTTTGTTTAAAAAGTTTTCGTGAAGACAACGAAAACGCAAAGAAAGTTTGGTGAATCAAGGACGTCTTTACTCATTTCGGTTACGAAACGGATGCAGCGTCTGGACAGAACAAGAAATGCACCACACTAATCGAAACAGCATGTCCCACTTTGTTACTCATAATTCCTCAGTACAAACAAGTAGCTCTCGCCTGAATGTAGCTTGCTAAGGAAGCATTTGTAGCAAATGTTATGTTGTTTCCCTGCGGTCGTCCACAGAGAAATACTCTTCGCAGTTCTCATAATAATGTCACACATGCAAACCCCGGCTACAGTCGTACATCACTCTGCTACCTCCTCAGTACAGTCTATAACAGCTATCATAGCCCACATAAGAGCATATGAATCTTAGTTCGTTTCCAAAAACCACAAACCAAGCTATCAACTCAACCGTTGGCTGTAGCTCCCATGCCATTCGGACTTGTCTGAATGGCAGCCACTACATTCGGGCGAGAGCTTCTTGTTTGTACTGAGGAATTGTGGGTAACGAAGTGGGACATGCAGTCCCGAAGATCGTAGTTAACACAAACCAGCGTAAATGATACAGGAATGAATAAACAGACATCTACTAGTGGGCACAAGATATCACAGCTAAGACTACTTGCGAGTAACAGATGCAAAAAACTTGATACCCTGGAAGTTGACGATTATAACAGTCAACTTTCAAATGCTGAGGATTAACTCATGCCGGCCGTTGTGGCCGAGCGGTTCTAGGTGATTCAGTTTGGAACCGCGCGACCTCTACGGTTGCAGGTTAGAATCCTGCCTCGGGCATGGATGTGTGTGATGTCCTTAGGTTAGTTAGGTTTAAGTAATTCTAAGTTCTGATGACCTCAGATGTTAAGTCCCATAGTGCTCAAAGCCATTTGAAACATTTTGATTTGATTAACTCATTCCCAATATTGCTATTAGATGAGACGTGGATGACGGACAGTTAAAAGGTTGATATCGTAGATAATCGCTCACAGTATGCCTTGCTCTTTTACTGGGAGGTACAGCAATACAATTAATATTCCAACATTGTGTTGATAGAAGGATCAGCAACTGAAATCAGTCTTATTGTTTCTTTATATTTTTGTCTCGGTAGAATCGACAATTTTGGTTTATAGTGACTAGTTTCTAATGTGTCCGTTCATTATGGAACCTCTACCTGAGCGATTCTGAAATGATTAACGAAATAACATTTGTTTTCACTTTGAGCATTTTGAGCTATTCACAACGGTTTAACTTCGAACATACTGTGCCCTCAATGCTTGCTGTACACTCATCTGTCTGTGGACTTCCGCTCGCGTTACGCGTGTCCACAGCAAACACATTGTCTAGAGCAGCGTGTTGTGTACCGTCTCTCGTGAAGAGCTAACCACACATTTGATGTGGGACTAATTCCTTTAACAGGTGTCAATTTTATAGCGATCTCGAAGCATTAAGAACCCTGGAGAAATCTCGATTTTATCATTATTCCATATCTTCTTTGTTCTTCAAATGTATGCTTCAGCCGGCCGGGGTGGCCGAGCGGTTCTGGGCGCTACAGTCTGGAACCGCGCGACCGCTACGGTCTCAGGTTCGAATCCTGCCTCGGGCATGGGTGTGTGTGATGTCCTTAGGTTAGTTGGGTTTAAGTAGTTCTAAGTTCTAGGGGACTGATGACCTCAGAAGTTAAGGCCCATAGTGCTCAGAGCCTTTTGAACCATTTTTTGTATGCTTCACAACGGCGACAAGACTCATTCATTTCAATGTACAGCTTTACGTTTGACTTTATTATTTTCTGCGAATGTAAAGTAAATATGATGCATCTGGTCTACGCATCATGGTCACTGACGTTAAATTTTATTTATTTATTTATTTATTCATCCAGTGAAAATGTTATAGTGAAATAGGGTTTTTCATCATAAGAAATGAAAATAAATAATTTTTTATGTACACAATGGATATAAGGATATGTTTTCACAATGAGACAATTGGTCGGCCATGGCCTTGCTGAACGAACCATCCCATCATTTGTCTGAATTGGGTTAGAGAAACAACGGAAAACCTAAAAGGGAGTAGCCGGGTGGAGCAAACTCCATTCTCCTGAATATGAGGCCTTTTTGTTGACAATTGCACTGGCTCATTCGGTTGGTCTCTATTGCACGATGCTCTTTTGATCATACACAGTTCGTACCACATAACTTTTAATCTGAAACTCGGTGAATTTGCAGACTCATCAATCGTCAACATGCTGCTATGCCTCTTTGTATTCCTTCAATCTTCATCGTACTCTTATGCCTCTTTTACTTCCTTCAGTTTGTTCGGAAAACTAACTGCAGACCCGTAAATATGCTACTATGAACAATGAACGTCTCGTTCCAGTACGTCTAAAAAACTGAGACAGCATCCCCCCACAATGACAGAGATGTTGAGCTTAGGAGAATGACAGGACACTGCCGTGATCGAAATCCTTTTTGTTCCTCAAATTCACTCCGACGGCAAGACATTCATGTCAATGCACGGTCTTACGTTAGATCTTGCCACATGATTTTCTTATCAAAGTGTCACACTATGATCAAGTAATGCAACGTGACATAGTATTGTGGTTGACCTCTTTCGTTATTAACCTCTAATCTGAATCCTTTATCTTCAATTGTACAATATGTATTACTTATGAAGAAGTTTTAGCTTCATTTTCAAACAGAGGTAATTCAGTAATCATTTAATCTTTCTGGACAGCCTTATACAGTTCACTTCCTGAAAGAAAATAGTGTTTTTAGTTTTTTGTTTGTTTTTCAAATTTCCATTTGTTTTTAATTTCTATGTCTACACTTGTACCTCGAAAATGACGCAGGGTATGTGTTTTCCAGTGACAAGGGCAATATAGGTTCATCGTTGTATCAGGTTGCATTCATCTGGGCTGACTGAGGTAACCCACGCAAAGAAAAAAACCGGCATATGTACGACGAGACTTTTACTTGAACTCGATTTATCTTAGATACGAGTAACATTTATTTCTTAGCTTACTTCCTACCGTTTGAGTCTATAAGATAGAAGTTCATCTACATCGTCGATGTACGGAGAAAGAAAACAATGAAGTCTGGTTACATCACGAATGTATACATTCATAGTACAGTATATGGTAGACGGCACTTCCTAAGGTTTTAGTCAAGTTGTTGCTCTAATCTAGTCCCTCTTACTTATGCGCGTCTTCTTGCTAACGAAACAGTTTGTTTTTCATTTTCGTGCACTAGTCTTCGAACACTCCTTCAAATTCTGAAGGTTGTAGGTTTAAAATACAAGGAGAGAAAGGCTATTTACAATATGTACATAAACCACACTGCAGTTATTAATCGAAGCAGTAATTGAGACCGAAGTACCAGATAATTGTAGCCCATCCGCAATGTTGTTAGATCTGTACATTTAGCAAACAGTAACAGAAACGATAGAGAAATCAAGAAAGCAAATTGAAGTTCAGAGAGACGTATAAAAATTTTAAAGATATGACGATGATATTTAAATTCTGTCAGACACGCCAAGTGACTTGGAGGAGCAGTTGAACTGAATGGGTAATGCCTTTAGAAGAGAGTATAAAATGAATATAAAAAATAAAACAATGGTAATGTCAAACTACAGGAATTAAATGAGGCAACGTTCAGGGAATTGGATTAGAAAATCTGACAATAAAAGTTGTAGATTAGTTTCTCCGTTTGGACAGCAACTGACAATGGCTGAATTAGAGAGGATATAAAATGGAGACAGCCAACTTCAAGGAAAGCGTTTAAAAAAAAAAGAGAAATTTACTAAAGTGAAATATAAATTTAAACGCTAGGAAGCCTTTTCTGAAAATATTTGTCTGTGGTGTCGCCTTGTATGAAGTAAAACGACCCGATAAACAGCTCATACAGGAGAGAGTAGTCGCTTTTGATATGTTGCCAGACAGAAGAATGTTGAAGGTAAATGGGTGGATTGGATTACTGATGAGGAGGTACTGAATCGAACCGGAGAGGGAAGAAATTTATGGAGCAACTTGAGTCAAAGAAGGGCTCAATTATTAGGACACATCCCTAGGTATCAAAGAACAGTCAGTTTGGTAATGGAGGGAGGGAAAATTATATGGGTTGGATGGGTGTGGGAGGGGGGGGGGGGGGCAGAAAGAGAGGCGGGGAATTGGAGACAAGCCTTACTACAGCAAGCAGTTCCAAGTCATGTTGGCTGCAATACTTACGCTGAGATGAAACGCTTTGTACACTTTTATAACTGATTAGGTTTTATATTACGAAATTTGTTCCATATTCCAATATTGTGTTCAGATAAATGTCCTGTTTTAGCATTGTTAAGTCACATAACTGTTCAGTATTTCTGAATGACAACCCCAATTATGTCAACAAGTAATTTCACATCATATCTGCTTAAATGAGATTTATCTCAAACCAAAAATTAAATGTAGTTTCGATCTATGATGCCTGTTTACCTGTACCATATTTATACATGTTGGCTTGACGTGACTGAAATACTGAAGGGGTCGGCGGCAAAAAGTACTAACCCACGAGTTCATGGTTTTCGGTCATTGCGTGTTGTACGTTTGGTTACATCTCTAAATCGTAAAGCACAATGATCCTGCTTGTAATGTTTCCTATGAATTGATACAATATTTGTTGATCTACGTAATCTCTTAAATGAGAAAAAATTCTTAGTAAGTCCTAAAAAACTGTTTACGTCAAACATTAGTGATTAGCACTGTCTTCATTGGAAAAGTTTTGAAAACAGCTGTGTGACTTTTACCACCTAACATCAGAGAGTATTATACAATAGTCATTAAACATATTAGGCAGAAAGTTATTACCATAAGACCCTTAAGACAGTTGAGAGAGGACAAGTTACTCTCTCACCTATTTTTCGCATACAGAAAGTTATTAAACATTTTATTAGAAACTGAAGGACCTTGAGCGAGTCTCTGGAAAGTTAACGGCCTGAGCAGATGTTGATTGAGCCTGGTAGGGCGCTAAAAGTATGAGGTATTTCTATGGTTCTTAGCTCATAGAAACAGCTTGTTGGGAGTTGAAAGCAATTAGCGACGAGCCCATCCATTAGTAAATATTGCTGGACAGGCCCATAGCCATACAGGGCAGACAGAACAGCCCCTCATTAAGACAGGACTCCAGCAGAACAATGCTGTGCTACCTGCTGTGGCGCCAGTGTAAGCCTGAGCTGGGCGACAGTCTGAAGGAACGTGTCTACACAGTGGAGTCGAAACCGGGTATTGTGTGCAGAGCCACATGTAATAAAAGTTTACCTGTTTTCGTGTTCACCAATAGTGCAAGTAGACAGTGAACCACTTGCCCAGCCGTCTCGGTTGTATAAGAAGAATTTGGCGTCTGAAAAACGTTTGGGGACAGAATCTTTATTACACCTCATAGCTAGGACTAACAAGCTCCAAGGCACAGGCGATTTAGATAAATATCTTTGAGATTATATTTGTTTGCTTGTTGCCTTGGGAAAAGATATGACTTTGGAACAAATCATCCCTTACCCCTCTGTGAAAACTTAAAAAAAAAAAAAAACAGTTATTGGCGTTTTCTTTTTTTCCCAGATATTCAGGTTTCTTAACTCTTGCCCTGGTTCGACATGAGTTTGTGTTGTCGTGTGGGAGGAGAGATTTAGCGCCTCTAGAGCCCTGTGATTGGCTCAAGACAGCGTGAAGGCAGCGTTGTTCATGCACTTTGCTGGAAAAAGGAATTTTTTTCTGGAGAGGTATGAAGCACTGGGTTTGGTAAGCACTTCTGGTTGAAGCTCTGGCATGTGTGGTTGGTACTTAGTACCTGTCCTGAGATTGACTTCACTTGCGAGTAGTTTAGACTGGGGAGCCTGTGGTGAAGTTCTTACTGTACTGACAGTGTGACGTCCAATGTTGCGGTCTACTCATCTGCTGAGGGCACACTTATTCGTTTTGGTTTACCAGTCTTGACGTTTGTTATCGTTGTGCGCTCTGTCGTATAAGTGAGCCAAATTGGTCCTTGGTACGACCAACGAACGGGTGTGTCACACACTGAAATCTACCGAGAATTGCGATCCGTCAGCCTGATCGCTAGACCGTGAGATTTTTACTTTTCTTTCGCGGCAGCGATCGGTTCACAGGTGCCGCCTCCACGTCTCACCTTCGCCACACACATCTCGCCAGTTGCAAGTCACGTGGCTGCACGAAGTACACAGGGTAACGAACTGCCGCTCCGACATTGTCAGGACGTACAGATTTCAGTCGCCACTTGCTCTCAGCTGCACCTATGTAGGGAAACGTCAATAGGTTTGATCAGTCAAAGTCTGCTCAGATAAATTCAGTTTGCGTTATCCACATTTTTTAGGGCCATACTTCACTCATGTATCACCTAGTTAAACTGTCTCTTCTACTCAGGATCCTTGCCAGTGTAGTTTTAAATCACCTGTTAGTTGTTTACGGCATTCAATCAATAACTTGTTTAGCATAATCTGTCTGTTTTGGGAAAATAAGTGTTGTTAGTACAGTAACCTTTGCCTACATTCTCAATCATTTTATACAGTCCCTGCAGAGTTACCTTTCAGTCACAAAGTAGTAGTGTCAGATTTTCTGTAGTGACTAAGTTAATACATAACGCGTTTTGAAACTTTCGTGTCTATTTTCTTTTGCATTTAAAAACAGAATATGATGAGTTAAAACCTGTTCCACAAATAAACTTCAATTCAGTATTCGTAAAGCAATCAAGAAAGAAACTATGTGAATTTTTGTTAAGTACAGTTACGACACTAATAAAGCAATTCTGAATCTTAATTTTCCTCTTTATTCATCTGAAGTCTTTCAAAACGATAATGAGTCAGGGGTGGTAACTGTTTATACAACATTCTTTTTCTTGATAGGGTAGTATAAGAGTCCCCATCACTTAAATGGCCGACTGCGGGCAAACACCGTAAATGCCGGACATTTGGATCAAATCGCAGTATTTAACAGACAACAACATAAACTGTCGACGATGAGTTGGCCAATATGGAAGTATGAAAAGTAGACCGTCTAACAATGCTTTCCACTGTTTTTCAAGGTAATTCAGTGAATTTTAATTAAGGTTTAATAAAATCTATGTAGGTTTGGTCAATCTAATTTCTCCAGACACAAAAAAGGTACTGGTTCACCACAGACAGTACATAAAATCTCCGCGGGATTCCCTCGGATGGCTTCAAAACTTGGAAAAAATTGGGGAAACCTGACATGTGGCAAACCTAAATAGGGGCCATCATATTTACTCGCTAACTATAAGATAGTAGGAATTGGCTGTCTATTTCTTTTTTTGTAGTGAAACATTTAAAAAGTCTGCATTCACTTGGTGATTAACGCTCATTGGCATGGGCTTCATATGTTCTCGTTTAAGGCAAATATCATGTTTGACGTTGACACCATGGTCATCATCAGAGTGTTTCTTTGTTGTGGTGGTGGTGGTGGTGTTGGTGGTTAGTGTTTAACGTCCCGTCGACAACGAGGTCATTAGAGACGGAGCGCAAGCTCGGGTTAGGGAAGGATTGGGAAGGAAATCGGCCGTGCCCCTTCAAAGGAACCATCTCGACATTCGCCTGAAACGATTTAGGGAAATCACGGAAAACCTAAATCAGGATGGCCGGAGACGGGATTGAACCGTCGTCCTCCCGAGTGCGAGTCCAGTGTGCTAACCACTACGCCACCTCTCTCGGTTTTCTTTGTTGTGCTCAAAAATAGCTCTGAGCACTATGGGACTTAACATCTGAGGTCATCAGTCCCCTAGAACTTAGAACTACTTAAACCTAACTAACCTAATGACATCACACACATTCATGCCCGAGGCAGGATTCGAACCTGCGACCGTAGTGGCCCCGCGGCTCCAGACTGTAGCGCCTAGAACCGCTCGGCCACCCCGGCCGGCTGTTTCGTTAACATGACCTCTACAGTCAGCTATTAAAACTCTATTATTACTTTGTCTTTAAGTTCTGTAATTTACAGTTACATTTGGTTGCAGTCGTTGCAAAAAGACTCTGCAGGAAGTACGGTGTGGCTGAGGAACGAGCACAAAAAGAAGTGCGGCTTCAACATTTCCGTCTGTTTCCTCCGCTGGCGTGCAAGAATGAGGCCCGCCGGAGCCTGAATGGAAGTTTCGAGGCCATGGCGCGCAGCTTGCCGCGCCAAGTCCGGAACTATCTCCGGAAGTTTCTTTGACGGGACGCAACTAACTCGCGGCGCCGCCCAACCCCCGCGCAGGCGCCGGAGCGTCTGGAAACTTTCACTTCATTACAGCCGAATCGATCTGCGAGTCCTCTATTATATCACGAGTAACGCCCTGTAGTCTGAATGGGACAGGTTAACTTATTTACTTCATTCTGAAATGGCAAGTGTAGCTACTGAGGAAGCGGGCGAAGTGCCGTAAAAGCGAAACATTAACAACAAACTAATAGTGGTGCATACTTTTCGCCTCTTGGCCGTACACTACCTGATCAAAAGTATACGGACCGTCTTAGATGTCACAAGAGGCGGAGCAGCGAGTTTAAAGGGGAGCGTGAAGTAATATGTCGTCGGGAGTGAAGCAGTAAAATCTGAATGAGTCGGCCAGGAGAACTCTGTTATTTCGAACTTGGACTAGTCATTGGATGTCACATGACTAATACGTCTAGCAGGGACATTTCAACCCTTCTGAAGCTGCCCAAGTCGATTGTTGGTGATATGATTGTGAAGTGGAGACGCAAAGGAACAATCACACCTAAACGAAGACCTCACGCATTGACAGACAGGGACCGTCAGCACTGCGAAGGGTACCTGTAAAAAAAAAATTCTGGTTAAACAGTAAGATAGAATGGAATCGTAAGATCATCATGAAGAGGAAAATGAAAGAGGGATATAAATGGAGAGCTGATGTTTGGAGGATGTGGCGGATTGGGGGAATGTGATTTGACAGGTAAGCATTGTGAAGCTTCGGGTAAAAGAATAGGATCTGTGTGTGTATGTTGTAGGGTTCGATTTCGGTAAGAGTGGAGACGCTGCATTTGGTAGGCATTTAGATGACATACGAAATGAGCTGCCAGTGTGATTTTTTGGAAGATGTGAGGTCGGTGAAAAGGTGGACGTCTTGTGAGGCCAGACCAGACAAAACGAATTTTATCTTCAATAGTGGGTGACAGAATGTAGAAAGTTGTTGTTTGAATGACGTGTGGAGGGCGATGAATGTGGACAGTTGTTTTAGATTTTGTAGGAGGATGTGCGTTGCACTTGTAGGAGTATCTGCAGTGGGCCAAGAGAAAGAGATTACGTTGTGGTCGGGATTCCAGATTGGGAATTTACAATGCAGACAGGTTGGTGAGTAACTATGTTTTACGATTAGACAGTCGTTTGATTCAAGGAAATTTTGGCATTAGCATGCGTGGGCTCCGGTATGGCAAGGTTCTACATACGGTCGATAGTGTCGAATGAGGATGCTATGTGTAATGAGACAATCAAAAATGATTCTCTGGAAACATAGGGTGTTTCACGAACACCGCAAGCACCGTGTACGGTAACCAGTAAAGGGGATATGTATGTGGTGTCAGTTCTCTAGGACATGTCCGCCAAAAAGAACGCAAACCACATATAGACAGGTTCAACATTAATAAAACCAACAAAGTGCAGGGACAGATTCCTGACAGGAAATGGAGGAGGAAAGATCCTACGAACATGGGTCCGGGAGTGCATCGTTGCCACGGTAGATGACCCTGGGCGATGAAAGTTCCTCTGACCAGATGCCGCGTGTTATTTGTGCGCTGTAGGCTATGTGATAGGCACAGCGAACGGTAAGCAGCAGAATGGCCCGGTGTTCTTCTCGGGAACAAGCCGAGGTGGAGTTTGTGTACGCTCAAGCAGATGGAAACGGTCGAGATGCAGCACGTTTATACCAAAACAAGTACCCTTTGAGCCGTGGCCGCCATATGCTATGCACTGGATTAAACCTTCGTTGCGATTCTGTGTTTAGTCTCCGGCGGTTATCGTGATTATGCTGTTATCCTCTCCCTCCGCGGATGTCAGCAGCGGTGTGACTCGATATTCGCACCTTGGACTATATTTGACCTGGCGCTTATAGTTTCCGGCTGGGCGGTGTGCGACCAGTCGGTCGGTTGGCGTGGAGTAGCGAGGAATTCTCCGCGGTACGTAGTTTGGCAGCGGCCGCTGGTGGTCTCAACGCCGTGTCGTAGTGCGTGGTGCTGTTCCATTTGCTACGAGGTCCGTGGCTCACCGGCCCTGGACACGAAAGTTGAGTTTTGATTTAATCAACCGAGAAGTCAAGACTGTTCACATTATGTCGTTTGGCGTTCGTTGTCGGCTGCTGGGATATTCCCGCGAGCAACAACGTGCTTTTCATGTTGGAAAATTCTAGCCACCCTCCGGTGGAATTTCACTGTATTTGGTTATTTGAACTGAAGTGCACCAGCGGAATCTACTGCCCTGTGGCCGTTAACGTTCCTGTTACCTGCCCTGGTCGTTGACGTAAATTTCAGGCAGTGTAGTTTCCTCATCGTGTTGTTTTTTTCCAGCACGGTGTGTAGTTTGACTGCCCTGTGGCCGTTAACGTTCCTGTTACCTGCCCTGGTCGTTGACGTAAATTTCAGGCAGTGTAGTTTCCTCATCGTGTTGTTTTTTTCCAGCACGGTGTGTAGTTTGACAGATCCTACTGCCCTGTGGCCGTTAACGTTCCTGTTACCTGCCCTGGTCGTTGACGTAAATTTCAGGCAGTGTAGTTTCCTCATCGTGTTGTTTTTTTCCAGCACGGTGTGTAGTTTGACAGATCCATGTATGATTGGTTGTGGGCGCCAGTATCTTGTGTTGAACTCCCTGTTATCCCCTGGTCGGGTGAGGTAGAAGTTATTCTGTCGGTGGGTCTGTAGACTGTCGGTCGGTTGGGTTGTCGTCGGATCGTGAATGGTTGGACCGACTGCCTGTCTCACCTAAGCGAGCGTTAGTGTTTGAATTCCAGGCCGACCCTCGGAACATCTGAGCGCCCTTAGGTGTACTGCCTTTTTTTGCTGTTTGTACTTGTATGGCTTCTAGCCGATTTTTTAAAAATGAAGGTTGTTTTGCCCTTGAAGCGTAAGATTCTTTAGGCCTTCAGCCCAATTTAAAGAACTGTTTCAAGTAAGACTGGCATTTTAAAGTTTTTAATGTTGTTGAATTTCAAATGTTGGGCCTTCAACCGATATTGAGTTGAGTTGTTTTGCTCTTAAGGCCTTCAACCTAAATTAAAGAACTGTGTCAAAAAAGGCCTTTGGTATTTAAAAAGAAATTAATATTATGCAGTTTTAAGTGTTAGGCCTTCAGCCGATTTGAATTTAACTTGTTTGCTCTTGAAGTGTCTGGTTCTTTGGGCCTTCAGCCTAACTAGAAAACTATTTTAAGATAAGGCATTGCCTTTTAAAATTCTGTTTTGGTTGAGTTTTGCCTAATTAAGAACTTTTACGTAAGGCCTTTGTTTTTTTAGAAAAAAATTTAATGTCGTTTAGCCTTAAGTGTTGGGCTTTCAGCCGATTTTGAATTCAAATTATTTGCTCTGCTAATCTCAGATTCTTGGGGCCTTCACCATAAATAAAGAACTGTTGCAAGATAAGGCTTGCCTTTTAAATTTCTGATTATCCTTGCGTTTTAACTTATTGGCTTTCAGCCGTTTTTAAATTAAAGTGGTTTTCAGCCAGTAATTAAGTCCCAAAGATTAAAGCTGTGTTTTGGGGTCTTAGAATGTTTGAACAAATAATAAAGTGTAACTGAAAGCCCCTTGTTTTGGCCCCTTTCCACAATTTAAACTACCTGTCCTGCCCTGCCGGTTAAGCCGGGCGTCTCACCCTTACAGACCTTACAGACACCAACCACATCACACATTTCAAGCCCTTTTAGGGCGTTTGTGTGGTCATGGGTCCCTTCAGACAGAGGAACGTGCAAGGAGGCGGTGGAATGTGCGTTCACCAGATTTGGAGGATCGAGTTCTACAGGATATTGAGATGAACCCTAGCTCCAGGCAAATGGCCCACCAACATGGTGCAAGCCAAAGTACGATTATATGTATCCTGTATGACAACCGCTATTATCCCTATCACCTGAAATCGCATGGAGGCCACTTTGAACATCTGTTTTGATGCGATGCACGTCTGTACTATGTTTGGGGACGATTGGTTGTCGTTTCACGCACACCGTCTGTTTCCAGACACAAATTCATAGGACCTTGCTTCCTCCATTTTGAGTGAAGAATCCGTCCCTGCAGTTTGTCGGTTTTATTTATGTTCGCCCTATATAATCTGGGAGAGACAGCCAATGTTCTTTCAGTGCAGGTGCATTAAGAAGCGTTAATTTCTACGGGAATCAGAGATCGCTGCGAGTAGTGAAGGTCATGGACAGGGGCACCACGGTAGTGTGTGGGTAAAGTTGGGAATTTGGGTCAGTCAGGGACCGTGTCTGGATGACCGAAGCGGTCAAGGCGACCGTTCGAGATAAACGGAAAAATCCTTCTGGTTCGAGTCTCGGCTCAGCACTAATTTTCGACTTTCCCCATTGATTAATTCCAATCCTCAATAGCGGCTAACATCATTATTCCTTTGATTAATACAGTAGAGGAGAGTCTGGCTGCGATCGCCAGTAACGCTGCGGTCCTTCCTCTGACACCGGCAGCTGGCTTATTGGTTTTGCTGAACTAAACGAGCTAGCATCAGCTTGGGAGAGCAGGAAAATCGTTGGGTTATTTATAAGGGTAGGCCAAAGAAAACCGAACATCCATCATAGTACACAGTCCGAGGAAAGGGTGTCGCCACTGTTGTTATGTTTTGATACTGCCACCGCTGTGGTAGCCGAACGGCATTGTGCTACATCACAAATGCACGAAATTGTTAGGTTATGACCCCTATTGTTGGCGGACTGGTCCAAAGTTCTCTTCCAGCCGTGGGATTGGAAGCAAGCAAAGAAGAAGAGTGAGGTGTGGTGTGGTTCACTTTCTGCTGGCTGAGGGTGGACTGCAAGACGAACGGCGCCCAGAACAGGCCCACCGAGCCATTGCCCCTGGTGTGCTGGGGCTGATTGATGGCCTTATCCAGGAGATCATGGAAGATGAAATTCGTGTTCAAGTCGACATTAGCCATGGCTCTATGCATGCCATCATGAAAGACCATTACATAACAGCCTCATCACATGACGGAGGAACAAAACGATGATCTTAATGGCGTGGAGCTGCGGTGTCACGTCGAAGGGCATGCGTTTCTGTCCTGTGTCGTCACAGGCAACGAAACGTGGTGCTACCATTTAGAGCCTTAGGGTAAGTGGCAAAGCCATCCCTGGAAACATTCCACACCTCATCCGCCAAAAATCCGAAGCTGTTCCTACACGTTCCGGTAAGGTCATGATGATCTCCTTCTTCGACTACTAAGGGTCTCTGCTCGTCGAGTTCTGAGTACATTTTGTAGAAACTGCGACGCGCCATAAAGTCAAAACGCCCAGGAATAATCATCTTGTGGTGCAGGAATCATCGTGTTGCGATAACGCCCATCCCCACACTGTCAGTCGTACGAAGGCTAAGTTTCAACGTACAGCCCGGAGATTTTACGTGTGCTTCTCGCAACTCATTGCCCAGTCGGATAAATGTCCTTAGTCGTGTGCTGATTATTTCTGAGTGGAACCATTCCATCGTCCGGTTGAGACTGGCCGGTTTCCATATGACTACCTCTCATAGATCCAGACGCCAGTCTCGTTGATTACTATTTTGAATATGTCTGGAGCTACATCGTTTTCTGCTGTTGCTATATAGTTGCAGGTTGTTGGAAGAGGAGGCACAAATTCAGGGTCTTTCACAAACCTCCCAAAAAGAGTCACATACCGTGAGATCTGGTGAGTTGGAGGCCAACGGCGCAATCCGAAATCCGTATTCCTGTTATGGCCGACTCATCGATTAGGCAACTGACGTAAGGACGCTCTTACGTGCAGGTACCGCTGTGGCTCCGTCCTTATGAAAAACGAAATTATCAGTATGTTCTTGCAATTATGGAGAAGCCATATCTTCAACAAATCCACTTTCGTGGTTCATGTAACATTGGGCCACAAGTCGTTTCTCCGGATGAGAAAACCAGATGAAACGTTGGACAATCTGTCTTCTGCTCGACTACGGTAATATGGCTGCTGGGTTTCCCATAATCTTACTTTGTCACGGATCACTTATCCACTTCAATGGAAGGTAGCTCCACCAACTAACACAAAATATGAAGAGAAATTGTTGCCGTCCACTATCACTTCTACAGTGAATTCACAAAACAGTACACGTTGTTGTTTATCACATCATCAAGGACATATAGCAGTTGAATCGGGCTGGTTTGAAACACAAACGTCGTCGCAAAAACATACCACGTAAACACGTGATGAATGGCTGACTCGTGGCTAGCACAAGGAGTAGACTTATGTGGTCTACGTGCGAAACGCCGTTGAATGCGCTCTACGCTTTGAACGAGCACACAGTGGAAGCCTGTGAACATATCCTTACACAAACAACCAGCATCTTGGGTCTGCTGGTATACAGTCGACTGCCTTAATCTGTAGGAGGTGCACTGCCGTTCTCTCAGTGAAAATCACTCGGCACAGTTGTAACTAAATCCTACCTGAAGAAACGTAGAAGAGAAAAAACCTTGTGTTGCTGTGCTATCTCCTTCACAACTCGACGCCCATTGGGTAGCGGACGAGAGAGTTGCTAGGGGGAGACCCTTTCGCCCACCGTATCATGTACCGGCGACTTACAGCTGACGCTGTATTATACTTTTAGTTACGACGTGTAAGGTAAAATTTATGCTTCGCTTCAGTCTTAATTTCCTTAGAATTGTAAATTAGGATGAATCATTTTAAACATCCTGTATTTTCTTGGAGACATTGACGGATGAGGTGCCGGCCGCGGTGGTCTAGCGGTTCTAGGCGCTCAGTCCGGAACCGCGCGACTGCTACGGTCGCAGGTTCGAATCCTGCCTCGGGCATGGATGTGTGTGATGTCCTTAGGTTAGTTAAGTTTAAGTAGTTCTAAGTTCTAGGGGACTGATGACCACAGATGTTAAGTCCCATAGTGCTCAGACCATTTGAACCATTTTGAACGGATGATGTAAAATGTAGAGTGGAAGATGAACTCAGCAAAATTAGAATGGACAGGAAACACAGAAGACGTCTCATTTCAGGGGAATGTCAATATATAGATGTGGATATTAATGACATTAACAAAAAGGTTAAGGTAAGAATAGAGTCTAGACGGAGTCTCCTCTTTTTGGAAGCCCGTTAAATTTGTTTGAAGGATATTCAACAGGCAGTGAAAAATAACCCAAGACGCAAAAAAGTATGGGTCAAAAAGAGATTGTAATCGTGACATTCTCGAAAAAGACATGTACTGCATGTTACAGGTTTTGGTGGATATCCTAGCCAACTACAAGTCATAAACAGATAAACTGGAAATCAAAACTACGTTTATAGAAAAACTAAACAAGCTTCTGTGAACATACATCGGAATAGGAGACACACAGCTGAAACAGGTGGAGTAGTTCTGCTATTTGGGGGGGTACTTATGAAGATGGGAAACTACAAGATATGCAAAAACAAATCCCATGACCAAATAGATATTAAGAATCGAAAAGTATCCGTTGACGAACAGCCATCTTAATATGGGAACATTTAACGAACTGTAAAGTAGCTTATCCGGAGCGCTTTAAGCTGAGGCAGTGGATCGTGGATTCATGTGAACTTGGAAATCAAATAAATTAGTAAGTAGTTATGGAGGCGGGTAATGAAAACAACCCGAATGAAGATCTAATAATATAGTAGTAAGAAGACACTCATTAACATAATATTAACATAATACAAAACAGAAGATGAACATGAATAGCCACCTAATTTGACACGAAGATTTCCTAAACAACTTCGTCAAAGGAAACATCCTGGGAATAAAATCTTGCAGCAGATCGAGAATATTAATGCTGCAGAGTGTCGCCAGTGGAAAGAACTATAAAAACCTACCAAGAGTAACATATGTGCAAATAAATGAGGAAAATGCATGCATCAGGAAGGCATTGCCTTTAGTGGCTGATAATGGTGATTCACGAATGGGGCCGAAAAACCAACAAACAATTTGTGAATGGGGTGACGCGATATTTGGTCACGATTGATCTCGTATGCGGTAATAATAACTTCCGCAAATACAACGCAAGCGACTTCTACAGCACCTTCTTGCTTCCCACTGTTGAAGAGCAATTCGGGGATGGCGATTCCTTCTTTCAACACGATCGAGCACCTGTTCATAATGCACGCTCTGTGGTGGAGTGGTTACATGACAATAATATCCCTGTAATGGACAGTCCTGCACATAGTCCTGACCTGAATTCTACAGAACAACTTTGGGATGTTTTGGAACGCCGACGTCGTGCCAGGCCTCACCGACCGACATATACGTCTCCTCAGTACAGCACTCCGTGAAGAATGGGGTGCCATTCCCTAATAAACCTTCCAGCACCGAATTAAATGTATGCCTGCGAGAGTGGAAGCTGTCATCAAAGCTAGGGGTGGGCCAACTCCGTATTCATTCCGGCATTACCGATGGAGGGCGCCACGAATTTGTAAGTCATTTTCAGCCAGGCGTCCGGATACTTTTGATCACATAGTATATTTTCTGCTTGTCGCTGCAAAGAGCGCTTTCAGCAGGACACTATTTTTATACACCATGTCACATGCCCTCTCAGCGCCACGCGTGTATCCATCCGCTCCCGACAATTTAAGCCACTGCTGGACCGTGCGGAGTGAGTTAGTCCCTACGCCTCATCCCGGCACTACCAGCAGTTCTGTAGTTTCGTCTCAGCGTTCCGCGCCGGCAGACCCGATCCAGTTCGTCGTGGCCTCCACCATCAGTACGTCAGCAGCACCGGTCCAGTGAAGTCCTAAGTTTCCACGCCGCCGCCTACCGCAACCCTGGGGTTCATCGTGCAGGCAGATCACGGACGATGTCATAGGAGTAACATTTCTGTTTTATGTACACAGGTGTCCAAAATTGAAACAACAACTACTTGCCGGATCTTCACAACAGCTATACCTGGTTTTCGGGGGCTGAGTGGTTCACGGTGCTTGATCTCAACCAGGCTTATTATCAGATTCCTCTTACCGAGGAATCTAAACATGTCACCACATTCTGCACTGATTGGAACCTTTATGAGTTATTACGGGACCTGTTAGGTTTGTCCACGGGAGGGGGAGGGAAGGCGGGGTGGTTTTGTCTCGTTTGTTGGACCCTCGGTGACTTGAAGTTTTCTTGTGTCTTTAATTACCTTGATGATGTTGTCATTTATACTCTGAGGACCATATTTCCCATCTTCGGGAGGTCCTCTCCAAGTTTCCGGATGCGGTGTTGACCGTTAAAGAGTCCAAGTTTACACTTGCTAGGAAACAAGTGTCCTTTCTGGGCCATTTAATTTCCGGGGACTGCATTAGGATTGACTAGGAACGAACTAAGGTGTTGAAGAAATTTCCTCAGCCTCGAAATAGAAAGGAGATTGCCAGATTTATTGGAATGTTGAATTATTTTCGCCATTTTGTCCCTGATTTTTCCCAGAAGACCGCTCCCCTGAATAAACTACGAAGGAAGGGGGAGAAATTTGTCTGGGGTGAGAGTCACCAGGCGGTTTTTGAAGCTATCAAGACCGCTATCACCGACCCGTCTGTCTTAGCCGTCCCGGATTTCGGTAAAATATTTATCATTCAAACTGATGCCTCCATTGCCCATATTGCTACAGTTTTGTTGGAGGAGGATCAAGGTATAAGACTGCTATTAGCTTTCGCTTGTAGAAGATTGTCTGGTCCCGAGGTGAATTACTCCGTTTATGAGCGCGAGGCGCTAGCTATGCTTTTCGCCTTAGAGAAGTTTCAGTTCTATCTTGAGCATAGGGAGTTTAATCTCGAGACGGACAACAGGCCCTAAGTTGAGTATTGACTCGACCCATAAAAACTGGTAGGATTTCGAGGTGGGCCGTCCGCATCTCCGCGTTTCACTTCAAGGTGTGACATATAATAGGATCTTACGACGTCGACGTGATTACCCTGCTATTCACAATAAAGTGCCTGGCAGAGTGTTCAATGAACCACCTTCAAGCTGTCTCTCTACCGTTCCAGTCTCGAACGCCGCGCGGGAAAAACGAGCACTTATTTTTTCTGTGCGAGACCTGATTTCTCTTATTTTATCGTGATGATCATTTCTCCCTATGTACGTGGGTGCCAACAGAATGTTTTCGCGATCGAAGGAGAAAACTGGTGATTGAAATTTCATGAGAAGATCCCGTCGCAACGAAAAACGCCTTTGTTTTAATGATTGTCACTCCAGTTAACGTATCATGTCTGTGGCACTATCTCCCCTATTTCGCGATAAAACAAAACGAGCTACTCTTCTTTGAACTTTTTCGATGTCATCGGTCAGTTCCATGTGATGCGGATCCCACATCGCACAGCAATACACCAGAATAGGGCGGACAAACGTAGAATAAGCAGTCTCTTTAGTAGACCTGTTGCACCTTCTAAGTCTTCTGCCAATGAATCGCAGTTTTTGGTTTCGTCTACTCACAACATTATCTATGTGATCATTCCAATTTAGGTTATTTGTAATTGTAATCCCTAAGTATTGGTTGAATTTACAGGCTTCAGATTTGTGTGACTTATCGCGTAATCGAAATTTAGCGGATTTATTTTAGTACTCATCTGAATAACTTCACGCTTTTCTTTATTCAGGGTCAATTGCCACCTTCTTGCACCATACAGATATCTTATTTAAATCATTTTGCAATTCGTTTTGGTCATCTGATGACTTTACAAGACTGCAAATGACAGCATCATCTGAAAACAATCTCAGGGCTACTCAGATTTTCTCCTATGTCGTTAATACAGATCAGGAACAATAGAGAACCTCTAACACTTTCTTGAGGAACGCCGGATGTTACATCTATTTTACTCGATGACTTTCCGTCTATTACTACGAACTGTGACTTTTCTGACAGGAAGTCACGAATCCTGTCCCACAACTGAGGCGATATTCCATAGGCACGCGGTTTGGTTAGAAGACTCTTGTGAGGAACGGTGTCAAAAGCCTTATGGAAATCTAAAAATTTGGAATCAATTTGACATCCCCTGTCGATAGCACTCATTACTTCGTGAGTATAAAGAGCTAGATGTGTTACGCAAGAACGATATTTTCTTATCCGTGCTGACTGTGCCAATAAACCGTTTTCTTCGAGGTACTTCATAATGTTTTAACATAGTATATGTTCCAAAGCCCTAGTATAGATCGACGCTAGTGATAGGGGCTTCTAATTCAGCACATTACTCCTACTTTCCTTTTTGGGTATTGGTGTGACTTGAGCAGTTTTCCAGTCTTTCAGTCTTTCAGTCGCATGCTTTTTTCGACGCTGACGCCCTCAGTCGCATGTTGCAGGAGGAGGGGACTGTTGCGAATACGGGAGTTAGTGAGTTTGTTTCACTCAGTTGTGGATGCCGTTTTAGCTGAAGTTTCCCAGTTGTTTGTGGACCTTAAAACCAAACAGGATCAAGATCCGTTGTGGGGTCCATTACGAAAGCAACTCTTATCCGATGGTGAGGTTGGTGACTGCTCCATTAGAAATGGCGTACTATGTAAACGAGTTAATAAAGCCGGGGACTTTAAAATTTATTTGCCTCAGGAGCTGGTGCCTCCCGTTTGCTATTATTTTCATAATTCTCTATTGAGAGGATATCAGGGCTTCTATAAAACCTTGGAAAAGGTTAAGGTTCACCTCACTTGGTCCACATTGCTTAAGGATATCAGGCGATCACTGGGTAAGTGTGAAGCCTCTAAGAAGGCTAAACCCAGAAATAGTCCTCTGAAGGAATTGTTACAATACGACCGCGAGGAGTACCCTGAAGGGGAACCGATATACTCTGGTGGTTATTGACGCGTTTTCCAGATTTGTTTGGTTAAACCCAATCACGGCGGCCATTATCATTGCACATCTGACCAATATCTTCGACTGGTTTGGCCCCCCTAAGGCTCTTATTAGCGATAATGCTTGGACGTCTGATACCGAAAAGTTTAAGCAGTTTTGTTTTCATAACGCTGTTAAGCACGTAACCAACACGCCATATTATATTCAGGCATCTCCACGAGAGGGTGAATCGCAGCCTTCAGAGTTAGAGGGATACCACCTTGATTGGCTCAGTTTCGCATTTAACACAGCGCAGCACGAAGCTTCCAAGGCAGTTCCTATCTCTCTCTTGTTTGAGTGTCCCATCAATTCCCTATCCAACTTGTGGGATATCAACGACCTCCTGCCTTCGTCTGTTACTCCTGAAAATTTTAGGGGAAATTTGGAACGGGCCAGGAATAACATTAGGTTAGCCCACCGCCGCCATACAGAGTGCTATAATAAGAACAGACGCCCCTTTCAAACAAAGATGGAAGATGAGGTTCTCATGAAGAGCTGTGCCGGTCGGGTGAGGGGTTGTTCCAAGGTCGGGATGCTCACTCCTAGTTTCATAGGCCAATGCTCTATCATCAAGTTCTGGGTCCTGTTAACTAGCTTGTCAGGCATCTGGCCACAGGTAAGGTCCTCTGGGTGCACCTTAATCAGCTTAAGCCCGTTAATTAACCTTCCTCTTCTTTCATAGGCTGGACTGGGGTCCATTGGTTTAACCGGGGGGGGGGGGGCGGGGGGTGGGGGGGGGGGTGAGGTTGAGCCATGGCGGGGTTTCAGGCGACGCCTTTCGAATTCCTTGCGCCACTAGCTCGATCTGTCGTGTGTTGTCCCTCTGGTTTGATGTCACTAAGATCTCTGCTCGAGGTTGTTGATGTGGACGGGGCGTGTTGTGGCGTGGCGAGTCGGTGAGTAGCAAGGGAGCGAGGTGGACGGTGTGAGAGGTCCGCCCGGCAAGTAAGGCGAGCACTTGAGCAAGTGTCTTCGGCACGGAGTCCGGCAAGTAGTTGCTGGGCATATTTGTAGGCCGATTTGAATCCGTGCCGTCTTCGTGCGTAGCCTGGCCAGCCAGCTCTGGGACATGGCACACCAATGAGAGAGTTGAAGTCAGTTTCGCTGTGCTGAATTGTGGGCGATCTTTGGAACCGGCAAGCTTCAGCTTCGATTTGTGAACTTCAGTTAAGTTTTTGATTTTGAGGTTCACTGTTATTTTCTTATTTATACCTATAGGTCTGTTGCTATCATTGCAATTTCTTAGCTGATCTGTTTCACCTCCAGTTGGTTCCTTGAATTGTGGCTGTTGTTTTCTTTTCCTGAGTCGATACTGACTTGGTTGTTTGTTAAAGGATACCTTAAACTGCGTGAGCCAATGGTGTTTCCTTATCCGGAGTAACAACGTGTTTCTTCCATGCTGTGGAAGGACCCATATGCCCGCCCCCGTCCCCTCCTCCCCCCCCCTCACACACACACACACACATCCCTGTTATCATTGAAGGGCTGACTCCTTTGCGTATGGCAATTTCACTTAACTGAAGCTATTACTACTGAAGACTTGTCTGTTAACTTTTAATTAAGTTAACACCTATTTCATAATTTGGATTAGCTGAAACTCTTATTAATCAAGGCCTACCTGTTTTTATTGTCCTATTATTGAGACCTTGTATCTTACTCAATCTGTGTTGTAATTATCTGAAATTGTGACTGCCAAAGGCCTATCTGTTTCAGAGGTACTTTGTGTCAATAAGGTAGTAAATGGGAATGACACATGGCGGTGCATGAGCCGTAACCTTTCACCTTACATCTCTTTATCCATAATTGTGGGTTTCACTGAGCACATTAGCTGTCGGAGTGTGTGTCTAAGCTGGAGAAAACGAAGAACATATTTGCCTACCGTTACGCATGTTGCAGTTATTTACATTCTGTATCCTTTACATTGTTTCATACTGTTTTCTGGCAAAATAAACGCAACTTCGCACATTTTATGTATGTTGCTTTCATTTCGGACACCATTTTAGTTGCGAGGACATCCATCCAAATATACTGTAATTGATACTTGTTTTGTAAATAAAACTGCCTTTTCGTGCTGCTAGTTCCTTTATTTATCCCATACGCGTTTCGCCTTCTCCAGTTCTAAGGCATCATCAATGGGATCGATAACGATACAGTTTTGTTAGTTATAGATTATCAAACAGTTCACTTCGCGACTTTTTGTAAAAAAATTAATTACTTACGATTTGCTGATCTGCGTTTCCTCACATCTGGTCTGGAGGTCACACCACCATTTTTATCACTACCACACAATCACATATTTGTGTTCTCGCCTTTCCCACACTGTTCACCATGTTTATCATTCTTTTTTGTGGTGGACTATTTTTCTTTTGTCACTCGATACAACTATTTCGTCGTACACTACTTTTCATAGCGTAAATATTGCGACTCCATTTCGTGTTTCATCTTCTTTGGTATGTTTTCCTATTTGTTGCCAACCTAACGAAGTATATGTTCGAGACTAACTTCTATTTATGATATTTATACGGTGTGTGTGTGTGTGAATGAGTGGGGGAGAGAGGGGGACAGAGCCGACGAGTGTTTTTTTTGTGTGTTTTTTTTATACTAGCTGTTAGTGAGTGGTTGAAAACTTTGGTGACAGCTGATTTGATTTTTCGTTTCAATATTCTGTGGAGGGGTTTATGGATGAGTGAGTGTAAAGATGTTGGGTTCTATTATTACCACATTGGACAGTATTAATACTTTTTGCGAACGTTATTCTATTCTTTATCTGTTAGTGTAAATAATGAATTGTTTGGCATGTGAACTTGGTTATTCAACAGGATTTTCCCCTCTGCTTTGGTTTTCTGTATGTGGTAATTTTCTTGCATGGTCAGGAGGTGTTTTTTATTGTTGATTCTAATTATTTTCATGTCATCTTCTCTAGTGGTTGGTTTGTGGTCATTTTCTCTTAGGTGTTCTGCAAATGTGGACTGGTTTGTCCCACATTTCGCCGGCCAGAGTGGCCGAGCGGTTCTAAGCGCTTCAGTCTGGAACCGCGCGACCGCTACGGTCACAGGTTCGAATCCTGCCCCGGGCATGGATGTGTATGTTGTCCTTAAGTGAGTTAGGTTTAAGTAGTCCTAAGTTCTAGGGGACTGATGACCTCAAATGTTAAGTCCCATAGTGCTCAGGGCCATTTTTTTGTCCCACATTTCCAGGCTCTCATGTGTTCCTTGTATCTGACATCAACTCTTGCTGCGGAGGATGGCCACAAAACAAACTTGTTATTGTAACTGAATTTCGTTGTGTTAATAAAGTTATTCTTTTAAAAGTATTTTCTATCACTACCTTTAAAGGATACGTTAAATAATAACACGTCTCCTAACGTTGGTAAAGAAGGAACGGACGAGAATAGCGCGAGGTGACAGAGAGGATGTGAGTGGGTGAGGATCCTGTGAGGAAACGGGTAATTAGGTGAGCAGACGGGGATTGCTACTGCGAAATCGGAGCATTTCATCCCCGGCTGAGGCGGCGGCAGGCCTTGATGGCGACCGAGATTAGGTGGCGGCTGCGCCGTCGGCAAATTGGCGCCCGGATGAGGAGGCGCTGGGCGCTGAGCTCGCAGGGGAAGGCCGGGGCGCGTAGGGGCGCAGCCGCCCAATTAGGCCCTGCTCTGCTCTACCCTGCTCTCCGCCCCTTCCACTCTTCTCCACCTGTCTTTTTCCCTCCTCTTCTCTCCTATCCTCCCTGGATGCATCCTCCAAAGAGCCTCGCTGGTGCAGTGTTACACTTTCATCCAAAACGTTTCCTAACGTAATCAAATCAAACTATATGGTTCCAGAGACCTTTTCAAGTCTGTAAGAGCTACGTGGTATTGTGCAGACTGAAGCGACGAATGAAAATTTGTACCAAGACTGGAGTTCGAACACAGGTCTCCAGCTCACTAGCCAGATGCGCTAACCACTTCGCCACCTGGCAAAGTGGCTTTGCACTACTGCACGGACTACCCTAGCATGTCTCCCTCCTCAGTTCAAATTCCCGCTCACGCCTCAGACCACTTGGTATCCCCCCTAAACTCGATAGCATTGCAGAGACTCTCCAGCTGTATTCGAATGGCATCTCAGCATTGAAAGAAGCGTGGAATCTTGCCTGCACCCTGGCATAGATGCTTTAATCAACCTAAAAATATGTAGTTGCAGAGACCTTTTCAGGTCTATCTATGATGTATACAAGGTGGTCCACTGATCGTGACTGAGCCAAATATCTCACGAAATAAGCGTCAAACGAAAAAACTACAAATAACGAAACTCGTCTAGCTTGAAGGGGGAGACCAGATGGCGCTATGGTTCGCCCGCTAGATGGCGCTGCCATAGGTCAAACGGATATCAACTGCGTTTTTTTAAATTGGAACCCCCATTTTTATTGCATATTCGTGTAGTACGTAAAGAAATATGAATGCTGAATATCGTATTGATGTATGGCTATTGTGATCAAAATGCCCAACGGGCATGTGCTATGTATGCTGCTCGGTATCCCGGACGACATCATCCAATTGTCCGGACCGTTCCGTTATTTAAGGAAACACGAAGTGTTCAGCCACATGTGAAACGTCAACCACGACCTGTAACAAATGATGATGCCCAAGTAGGTGTTTTACCTGCTGACGCGGCTAATCCGCACATCAATTGCAGACTTACTGCGCAAGAATCGGCAATCTCAACAACGTCGGTGTAGAGATTGCTACATCAACATCTATTGCACCCGTACAATATTTCTATGCACCAGGAACTGCATGACGACGACTTTGAACGTCTTGTACAGTTCAGCCACTGGGCACAAGAGAAATTACGGGACTATGACACATTTTTTGCACGCGTTCTATTTAGCGACGAAGCGTCATTCACCAACAGCGGTAACGTAAACCGGCTTAATGTGCACTATTGGGCAACGGAAAATCCACGATGGCTGCGACAAGTGGAACATCAGCGACCTTGGCGGGTTAATGTATGGTGCTCCATTATAGGAGGAAGGATAATTGCCCCCATTTTATCGATGGCAATCTAAATGGTGCGGTGTATGCTGATTTCCTACGTAATGTTCTACCGATGTTACTACAAGGTGTTTCACTGCATGACAGAATGGCGATGTACTTCCAACATGATGGATGTCCGGCACATAGCTCGCGCGCGGTTGAAGCGGTATTGAATAGCATACTTCATGACAGGCGGATTGGTCGTCGAAGCACCCCGCACGATCGATGGACCACCCTCTATATGCAGACTGAGGCACTGAATGAAAATTTGTACCAAGGTTGCGATTCGAGCCCGCGTCTTCTACACTATAGCTTTGTTTGATTAAAGTACCTATGCCTGAGTTTCGTTCGATGGTGAGGTGCTATTCCAGTACAGTTGAGATCCTCTGGAATTCAATTCGAGTTTAGGGGGGATTCCAGTTGGGCTGAGGTGTGAATGGAAATTTGGACTGAGGAGGGAGGCATTTTATGGTAGTCCATTCAATTACACAAAGCCAGTGTGCCATGGTGCCGTAGTGGTTAGTGCATCTGTCTACTGAGCAGGAGATCCAGATTCGTATCCCGTCCTTGGTACAAATTTTCAATCGATGTGTCGGTCTGCATAATGTGACTCACATGGAAGACAGGGCCAACATGGCGTGACGATCCATCGAATTCGACAAGATTCGTCTTCTGCTTGGGGCTACACCAAAGAAATCCCCGTTAATAAGGTTATACTACTGTGGTTCCGTTTCTCAAAAATAAAATCCAGGTAAAAAGCTATGACACAGGATCCGTTTCGGAACAGGCGGAATCGTCATAACATACGAAAGAAGGAATTTATTTACTAACCAACTGAGAAACCGGCATTCATATTGGCAATTTTCTGTCAGAAACGAAAACAAAAAATCAACTCTGTCTGTAGTGTAATACGGTAAACACTTTTGAACAGTCGTACAAGGAAATATGCGTATTCTATAGAGGTATAAGTATAGTATTCCGGACAGTTTCTGTACACTGGGCGCAGCTGCTTCTCGTGTCTACAAAGCGATTTTGTGAGCGTCTGTATGGTAACGGCTCTTCATAGCTCTATACTCGTAGGCGACGAGTGTGTTCGCCTACAGCCGTTTGCTCTTCTTAGTTGAGAACTGTCAAAAGCGCCATTAGGTGTCACGAATTGTGAGAGAGTTTTAGCACTAAAGAAAAAATGCATTACATCTTCATGCATGATGGTGAATTTTTTCAGCATCTCAGTGTTCATGACGTCATCTCTCTTGAATGATGTGTCGTACAATGATATACTCGTATGAATGTAGGTATATTCAACGGCACATGTGGACACTGTCTGTGAAAATGCTGCGTATGGAGTTACTAGTAAAGAAGTAATAAATTTAAATGTCAAGCATGATGTAGCAGTTTTCCACGCATCTCGGGGTTTGACGTCATATCTCCTGAACTGTGGTAGCTACGTACTTCTTACCCGCACAGCGGTTTGTGCTTGACAGAAAGAGGCATGTGTACCAAGTTTTGTTAAAATCGATCAAGTGATTTAACAGGAGCTGTGGAACATACATACACACACACACACACACACACACACACACACACATTTTTATAATATGTACAGATACCTAGAATTACTGTATTCAGTTACGTCATATTGACCTTATTCTTGAACTACGCATCTGAGAGAACAAGTTCCCTGTTTTAAATTCATTGCACCGGGACAACGTTTGCGCCATCCGGTGTGGCCGAACGGTTTTAGGCGCTTCAGTCTGGAACCGCGTGACCGCTCCGGTCGCAGGTTCGAATCCTGCCTCGGGCATGGATGTGTGTGATGTACTTAGGTTAGTTAGGTTTAAGTAGTTCTACGTTCTAGCGGACTGATGACCTCAGGTGCTATTCCCGTAGTGCTCAGAACCATTTGAACCATTTGCGACAACATTTATAGTCACTGTCGACTGTCTTACGAACCATCTGTAACGGTGTCGTGTTTGTCTTGACTGCTACGCTACTTATCTGAAGACTGGTATGGTCCCGACGGTCATAGCCAGTACAGAATAAGCTGAGGCACCAGAAATCGGGTTAAGGCCTCTGCTATCGTTGTGCAGTTCCGCCAGCAAATTCTGCTCCCACACCCACGGGCGTGAAACCCCCGTAGCTCGTGGGCAGTGCATTCTCTCGTTAGGAGTGTAGCACACAGGAGAGGGTGAAAGACGAGTTTCCGGCGCTCTCTGACTGGTTTGTTGCCGTCCGCCACGAGTTCAGTGAAGTCGAGTCTTCCACCTACCTTCACTGTTACTGCAGTGAGTACCTGTTCAAAAAGAAGGTGAATATTACTGTATTTCATGTCAATTTATTGTCCTAGGATTCTGGCTAATCTTTTTGCAGCTTAGTCTGTTCGCTCCTCAGAAGAAAACAGCAGCTTGAGCACTTTATGATGCTAGTCGTATGACTTGTGCTCAGTCATCGCAGATGCGAAAGTTACTACACTACTGGCCATTACAATTGTTACACCAAGAACAAATGCAGATGATAAACGAGTATTCATTGGACAAATATATTATACTAGAACTAACATGTGATTACATTTTCACGCAATTTGGGTGCATAGATCCTGAGAAATCAGTACCCAGAACAACCACGTCTGGCCGTAATAACGGCCTTGATACGCCTGAGCATTGAGTCAAACAGAGCTTGGATGGCGGGTACAGATACAGCTGCCCATGCAGCATCAACACGATACCACAGTTAATCAAGGACTGCCGTATTGTGACGAGCCAGTTGCTCGGCCACCATTGAGCAGACGTTTTCAATTGGTGAGAGATCTGGAGACTGCTGCCCAGGGCAGCAGTCGAAAATTTTCTGTATCCAGAAAGGCCCGTTCAGGACCTGCAACATGCGGTCGTGCATTATCCTGCTGAAATGTAGGGTTTAGGAGGGATCGAATGAAGGGTAGAGCCACGGGTCGTAACACATCTGAATTGTAACGTCCACTGTTCAAGTGCCGTCAATGCAAACAAGGGGGTGACCGGCACGTGGAAACCATAGCATCACGCCGGGTGATACGCAAGTATGGCGACGACGCATACACGCTTCCAATATGCTTTCACAGCGATGTCGCCATACACGGTTGCGACCATCATGATGCTGTAAACAGAACCTGGATTCATCCGACAAAATGAAGTTTTGCCATTCGTACACCCAGGTTCGTCGTTGAGTACACCATCGAAGGCGCTCCTGTCTGTGATGCAGCGTCAAGGGTAACCGCAGTCATGGTCTCCGAGCTGATAGTCCATGCTGCTGCAAACATCGTCGAACTGTTCGTGCAGATGGTTGTCCCCGTCCGTTGACTCAGGGATCGTGACGTGGCTGCACGATCCGTTACAGCCGTGCGGATAAGATGCCTGTCATCTCGACTGCTAGTGATACGAGGCCGTTGGGATCCAGCACGGCGTTCCGTATTACCCTCCTGAACCCACCGATTCCATATTCTGCTAACAGTCATTGGATCACGACCAACGCGAGCAGCAATGTCGCGATACGATAAACCGCAATCGCGATAGGCTACAATCCGACCTTTATCAAAGTCGGAACCGTGATGGTACGCATTTCTCCTCCTTACACGAGACATTACAACAACGTTTCATCAGGCAACGCCGGTCAACTGCTGTTTGTGTATGAGAAATCGGTTGGAAACTTAGCTCATGTCAGCACGTTGTAGGTGTCGCCACTGACCCCAACCTTGTGTGAATGCTCTGAGAAGCTAATCATTTGCATATCACAGCATATTCTTCCTGGCGGTTAAATTTCGCGTCTGTAGCACGTCATCTTCGTGGTGTACCGATTTTAATGGCCAGTAGTGAACAAGTACAACCATGGCCCTAGGAAGTGCGTTGGGAACCTTGCTGTTCATGCTGAACGTTAATGTCCTGGCAGACTATGTTCATGGCATAATCAGACTTTTTGTATATGGCGCATTTATCTGTAATGAACTACTGTCAGAAAAATTGTGCAAAGGATGTAAGCTCGCTTTAAATAATCAGAAACACATAACTAAACAATAATCGCTATTTCCGCATGAACAGAGATATCTAAGCAGTAATTATTATTATATTAGCAACGAGTAACGGGGCAGAGGCATTGTCTATGCTGGCTCCCCTCTTTTATTGCTTATAACGACGAAAGAAACGTAAAAACTAAAACCAACTAATATAGTACAAATCTCTGGCTTGAAATCTCGTAGAGAGGAGGCGTATGTTTTTCGAACACCCAGATCCACATGTAATATTGTTATGCGATCAACGCCGAATTAATACAAAGAAAAAACTTGTCAGTTTCATAATTACGGGACGATTACATTATTTATTTTTATCTGATGTCTGATTATTGTGCTATATCTGTGGTGACCACGACAAGAACCTTTGTGTCAAACGACGCACGGTAATTTTTTTCTTTGTTTTTTTGCGTCATCATTCTTCTGATTGCTTTGATGCGGCCCGCTATGAATTCCTCTCCTGCGCAAACCTTTTCATCTCAGAAATAGCACTTGCAACTTACGTGTTCAAATGTGAGTGAAATCTTATGGAACTTACTGCTAAGGTCATAAGTCCCTAAGCTTACACATTACTTAACCTAAATTATCCTAAGGACAAACACACACAACCATGCCCGAGGGAGGACTCGAACCTCCGCCGGGACCAGCCGCACAGTCCATGACTGCAGCGCTTTTGACCCCTCGGCTAATCCCGTGCGGCCTTACGTCTTCAATTATTGCAGTATGTATTCTAATCTCTGTCTTCCTCTCCAGTTTTTACCCCCTAGTACCATGGAAGTTATTCCCTGGTGTCTTAACACATCTCTTATGATTCTGTCCCTCCTTCTTGTCAGTCTTCTTATCTTATCAGTTTACATAATTTTCTACATTCTTACGTGTCACCACATTTCAAATGCTTCTATTCTGATCCGATTTTTCCCACACCCCAAGTCTCAATTCTATACAATTCTGTACTCCAAACGTACACTCTGAAAAAAAAAAGTTTGATACTAGTAGACTTCTCGTAGCTAGGAAAGTCTCCTTCGAAAATGCTAGACTGGATTTTATGTCCTCCTTGCTTTGTACGTCAAGCGTTTTTCTCCTCCCTAGGTCCTAGAATTTCGTAACTTAATCTACTTCGTGATAACCAGTTCTGCTGTTAAGTTCCTCTCCCTCTCATTTATGCATCTCATCATTACTTTCGTCTTTCTTTGATTTACTCTGTCTATATTCTGTACTCATTAGACTGTTCATTCCGTTCAATACAAGCAGTAATACTTCCTCACTTTCAATGAGGATAGCCATGTCATTAGCGACTTTTATCATTTATATACTTTCAGCTTGAATTTTAATCCCACTCTTGGGACTGTGTTTTATTTCCGTCATTGCTTCTTCGATGTACAGATTGAACAGTAAGGGTGAACCACTTCGTTCTTGGTCTTCCATTCTTATTGTTACCAAAAAAAAAAGGTTCAAATGGCTCTAAGCACTCTAGGACTTACCGTCTGAGGTCATCAGTTCCCTAGACTTAGAACTACTTAAACGTAATTTAACGTAAGGACATCACACACATCCATGCCCGAGGCAGGATTCGAACCTGCGACCGTAGCAGCAGCGTGGTTCCGGACTGAAGCACCTAGAACCGTTCGGTCACAGCGGTCGACTTATTGTTAACTCTCGGTCCTTGCACATATTGTATGTGCACAAGAATCTTGCACCGTTCTACACTGCCAAACGCTTTTTCCACGTCGACAATTTCTATGAAGGTGTCTTGATTTTCTTCAGTCATGCTCCTATTATCAAACTCAATGTCGCAACTGCCACTCAGGTGCCTTATCTTTCCTAAAGCGAAATTGATCGTCATCTAACAGATCGTTCATTTTCTATTCCATTCTTCTATGTATTATTTTCGCTAACAACTTGGATACATGAGCTGTTAAGCTGATTTTGTGAAAACTCTCGCACTTTTCGGCACTTGCAATCTTGGGACTTGTATGGATGATGTTTTTCCGAAAGTCTGATGATACTCGTATATCGTCTGTCTCATACATTCTATACATCAACGTGAATAATCTATTTGTTGCCACTTCCCCCAATGATATCAGAAATTCCTATGGATTGCTAACGATCCTTTCTGACTTACTTGATTTTAACTCGTCCAAAGCTCTTCTAAACGCTGATTCTAATAATGGGTCACCTATCTCTTCTCTGTAAATATCTGTTCCTTCTTCTGTGGATTTTCTCTGCCTCGTGATGACTGGGTGTTGTGTGATGTCCTTAGGTTAGTTACGTATCAGTAGTTCTAAGTTCTAGGGGACTGATGACCTCAGATGTCAAGTCCCATAGTGCTCAGAGCCATTTGAACCATCTACTTCTGTCCCTTCATCATGCAAGTCGTACCCCTCATAGAGGCGTTCACTGTACTCTTTCCACCCATCTGCTCTCCCCTCAGTATTTAACAGTGGAATTGGCCTTACACTGTCAATATTACCACTCTTGCTTTTAATTTCACCGAAGGTTGTTTTGATTTTTTTATATGTGGAGTCAGTCCTTCCGCCAATCATTTCTTTTTCGGTTACTTCGCATTTTTCATGCAACCATTTCGCGTAAACTTCTCTACACTTACTATTTATTTTATTCCTAAGTGACTTGTATTTCTATATTCCTGCAATTCCCTGAACATTTCTGTACTTCCTTCTTTCGTTGATCAACTGAAGTATTTCTTCTGTTATCCATGGCTTCTTCGCAATTACTTTCCTTATACCTGCGTTTTTCTTTCCACTTCGGTGACTGCTCTTTTAAGAGATGTCCATTCCTCTTCAACTGTACTGCCTACTGAGCTATTCGTTTCTACTGCCTCAGAAGACTTCCAAACGTATCTCTCCATTCCTTAATATTCCTGTATCCCACTTATTTGCTCACTGATTCTTCCTTACTAATCTTTTGAACTTCAGCCTACTCTTCTTCATTACTAAATTTTGATGTAAGTGTATAACTGCTCCTGGGTATGCCTTACAGTCCAATATCTGATTTGGTAATCACTCCAGACCATGATTATATCTAATTGGAATCTTCCCATATCTCGCGGCCTTTTCCAAGTATACCTCCTCCTCTTGTGATTCGTGAACAGAGTATTCACTGTCATTACCCGAAAGATATTGCGGAACTCCATTAGTCTTTCTTCTCCCTCATTTCTACTACGAAGCCCATATACTCCCGTAACCTTTTTTTCTTCTCCTTCCCCTACAGCAGCATTCCCATCTCCCATTACTGTCAGATTTTCATCTCCCTTTACGTATTGAAGAACCCGTTCAATGTCCTCATATATTTTCTCAATCTCTTGATCTTCAGTTGCAGCTTGCGACCTTCGCTTGTATACCTTAACTATTGTTGTCTGTGTTGGCTTGCTATCGATTCTGATGAGAACAATCCTGCCACGGAACTGTTCACAGTAACTCACGGTCTGCCTCACCTTCCTATTCATAACGAATCCTACTCCCATTACACCATTTTCTGCTGCTGTTAATATTACCCTATACTCATCTGGCAAGAAATCCTTATCTTCCTTCCTTTCCACTTGACTGCCCCCTTCTATATCTAGATTATGTCTTAGCATTTCCCTTTTCAGATTTTCTAGCTTTCTTACCAAATTAAAACGTTTGACATGCCACGCTCCGACTCGCGGAATGTTATCCTTTCGGTGGTTATCCAATCTTTGTCTCATGGTCATTTCCTCCTTGGAAGTCCCCTCCGAGAGATAGTGGGCAGCTAGTCAGCAATCTTTTACCAATGGAGAGATCATCAAGACACTTGTTTGGGATAGTTGGTTATCGAACCAGGGTATTATGTGGACCACGTGAAAAGGTCACCCACCCGCGGCGGGAGTGGTGCTATACTTCAGCGGTTTCAAACGTTCCCCCTTCCCCCCCTCCCCCCCTTTCCCTGCTCCCCACCGTATTTCAGCTCCATACAATAATGAGTTATACGGAATACTAAGCTCTGACAATTTGACTATCCTGTAATACCGCACAGTACACACGATAAACCCAGTAACAACTCATACTTTTACCTCACTTGCTATGGTAGGCATTGTCTGGAATGTAATTCAGCAACATTGGTTAGCTTACAGAACATCTTTCCCAGAAACCCTCCTGTTCCGACAGGTACTCGCTCCAGATTCTACTTTCAGTTAGTGTGCACAAAATAACTTGACCTATACCTGCGCAGACGGCTCGATGGGGAGAGGAGGACCACAATGTGCTGGATGGGGGGAGGGGGGGGAGGGGGAGGGGGGGGGGGAAGGGACTCCGCGCCGAACAGTTCGAAGGCTGTACTCTACGCTCAAATTATGTGTCATATAACTTGTAAGCTATATCTAGCTAGTCCGTAAACGAACATATTAACATGTTTTCTCAGCAGTACCAATAATTCGACAAATATAAATGTTCAAATCAATATTTTCCACCAAAACGAAATAGTTATGTAAACAAAAGAAGCAAGGTTCGTGTAAAACAAAGGACGTGTGTAACCAGTTCAGCAATACTACCAAAAATTTTAAAAAATCTCTTCCTTCGTTCACATCTTTCCAACACAGTAAGCCTTGGAATGTACTTGCAGCTATGTTTCCCCATTCCCTGTTTCTTCTCTTTATCGAGTAGTCAGAATAGCTAGCAGTTGCCGCAACCTGTTGAGGCAAGGTTTTTAATGAGATTGTTGGTTCTTCGTATGCATTTTCCGGAAAAAAATTTAATAAAGTCAAAGAAAGCTTCTGATATAAAGCTTTTTATTGCCTTGAATGCGTGTATGCACACTGGATTACTAGTTTCAACAGGCTGTAAGTTGGCTTCCTCCTCCGCCAACTCAAATATTTTAGACTTTCGTTACCAGAATGTAGACTGTGGTACCTGAATGGTGTTGCGAGCGGCGCAACAGAGGGTGTGGACCGGTTGAAATCGAAACGGACTCAGCTTCATTTCATGACCTGTGCTCTGTGCATCTGAAGATGGCAGCTTGGTCATGTAGAAACTAGGAATTCAGTGCGCATACACACGATCAGAGCAGTAGAAAACTTCTTATCAGAAGCTTTCTTTACACAGAATTAATTGACCGCTGTCCAGGCGACAGTGTCAGGTATTTATAAAAATTTAATAGCACTGCATGTAACATACATGCCTGAATACGAAAAACTTTCTCTGAACCTCTGAGGCGCGAAAAATGCGGTGCTATTCTATACAATAAAGAGACAGCAGTGAGCACAATCGAGTTGTGACGGTTAGTAGGTGACAGTCAGCTGAAGCGGCCGCCCTTCGGACCAATGATATGGAATCGCCCAGCGCCCATGACGAGAACGCCTTTCAATGTCGGTGGCACGTTTGTTCTCTCCACGTATGTTACTCTTCACAGAGAGGGCATTCTTGCGTGATTACAGTACACAGTGGACGGAAAGTTTCTCCCCTT
This sequence comes from Schistocerca piceifrons, assembly GCF_021461385.2. NCBI lineage: Eukaryota > Metazoa > Arthropoda > Insecta > Orthoptera > Acrididae > Schistocerca > Schistocerca piceifrons. The sequence continues at coordinate 342,311,647 of NC_060143.1, read as the reverse complement.
TTTTTTTTATTAACAGAGTCACCGAGTTTTAAAGCTCTTTGGAGATAGTACCATTTTGCACCGAAAAATGGTGTTGGTTGTATGAACTTTCTCATTACGTGGGGAATCACACTGAACAAACTGCCACAGTTATTTGTCTGCTGCAGGCAGGTGTTTCTGTGGAGGGCACTTCTTAGCAGATCATTTTCATAAATTTAACACACCTGTGCTTGGTACGTTAACAAATATCGTCATTCACAATTATTTTTTTACATATTCTTGTGTTTTCAGCTACTGAAAGAACAGAAAGATAAAATTAATTTATCTTTAAATTTTAAATAGGAAGATAAAAAAAGTGTTGTAAAAGTTTAATTTTCTTCAGTTTAATGGAATTACACATTTCTTATTTAAATTAATTTTAATTTTTCCTTTATACTGCTCTGTGGTTATCTGCGTTTTACATTTTTAAGGGTGTCATTTAAAAATGGGACCAAAGCGTGAACATTTTCGTTCCCTGATTCAAGGCCTGCGTGCCAGTAGAATATCTAACACCAAAATTGCTCAATTATTGGGTATTGATCTAAAATGCCTTATACTTTGGATTAATTGAGATGATGGTGATGTGAGCGACAGAAACAGGTTGGACGACCGACAGAACTCATACCAAACACTAGAAATAAGATGTATGGTAAAGAATAAAATTAACGCGGTAGTCTGGCAACTGACAGACGGCTCAGATGACTTCCAGCAGACTTTATTCATAGACAATTCTGGGAAAACTTGCTTACGTCCACCACCACTACCTCCATCGTTAGAAAAAAATATTGTTGATCGTCAGGTGTTTTCTGAGAGAATAATACCTGAAGGTTCTTCGTTGCCAGCCCTGGAGGAAAGAGGGAAATGAGGCACATTTTGTTTACAGATGAGTCTCCAGTAGAACTTTATCCAGAGCTCAACAAACGAAATTCTCTAATCCGTTAAACTTTCCCCAGTACACAGACAAAAAACTTCGATTGGAGATACTGGTCGCTGGTCATGTCTGTGGCTATGCAAAACTGAACTGTACGTAGTTAATGCAGCTCATACAACCATGTGGCTATGCAAAACTGAACTGTACGTAGTTAATGCAGCTCATACAACCAAAGATATAACAGCACTTCTAATGAGTATATTCCCTGTTGTTTGGGATGACTCACCTAGATACATTCCAGAGCTAAACACTGTATGGTACCTGTGGACCAAACTACACGATGCAATCTTCAAAGAACCTCGCCCATGCAACAGTTTACTGCACGACTTCAGGAGGAAGCGAACTCAGTCACCTCTGAAGAGACAGCAGTACTCATGGACAACTTCGGTTCACGAGTTGATGAATGTCTTCATAACCAAGGGCTCTATATAAAATACGCGAAAGTGAATAGATTGCCCAAATCATTCATTCAAATGCAGAGATATATTTTTGTAAAAGAAGTCTGTGTAGCAAAAATATTCTAAAAAAAACTTGAGAGAGAAATTTTCCATCCATTTTTGCGATACCCCATAACTCAAACAGTACGCGCAGCCCTGAAAATTCGAGATCTTGCTCGGACTATCCGTATCAGCAACGTTACACATTTTTTCGACATTATTGCTACACCTTCTACTTCCTAACAGATGAACTGGAGACCTTTGTTGGTGCGTAATTTAGGAAATACAAAGTGAGATACTGTAGTGTTCTTTGTCGTAGGATGCTAATGTTTCTCCCGGCGGCCAGTGCCTTTAGTTCTGACTGGTGGTTTCCCTGTATATCAGAATGCCTCGCAAACGCCAACCTCCGACACAAGCCTCTGCGGACCGCTAGTGGCCCAAGTTAGTAATAGCCATCTGCAGTCCCGTGTGACCTCTCCACAGTCCGCCGACGTCTGCGGAAAGTTCACACATTTCTCGCCGTCAGTTTACTCCGTCAGAGAGATCCTTATTGTGCCAAGTTCCCCACGGCTGTTACTCTTCAGGGCATTGTGGTGCGGTGATTCTTCCCGCAACTTCCTGAACTCACAGAGGAGTTTCATGTCTGAAGGACATCATATTACGGAGTTAATGTTTCGTTAAACAATTGGTCACTTATTTTCCATTACAAGTGGACAACACAGAAAATCTTATTCTTACTCTCCCATCCAATACGCCTTGGATGTAGAGAAGAATTGTTCCTACAGCATAAATGAAAACTGTTCTACTATTCGGCCGAGTACGTTCCGGACAATGGACTTGGAAGATAGCCGAAAGGTTTGAAGATATTTCTTTTCTGGAACAGCACGCCGAAACTTAATGGCTCAAACTACTTACACTGTCCGTCTAAAAATTAGAGAGATTAGAATTTTTCCTTATTGGAAGGTCCGGAAAGGGGTGCACTCAGCGTCGTGATGCCAGTTGAGGTGTTCGACCGTGTAGTAGGGGTCCCACATAACGAAAACAGACGAGGACCAGAGAGCGGTGTGCTCACCCTACGTCCCTCCCTATCGCACCCAGTGATGCCTAGGCAAAGGATGACACGGCGATCCCGCAGGGCCTGTGGAACGAAGTTTGGTAGTAGGGTTATGGCAGATGTTTGTGGTACCCATTCTCCTGACGGCAGAAAGTGCTTTGGTGGCACTATGATCTTGGTACTATTTGATCAAGTTTCACTTACGTTACGTCACCAAAATTTGCTTCAAAGGGTCCTTCCCATGCCAGAGAAAAAGTATATAGTACGATAAAAAGAGTCGACGTCATAATGCAGCAGCTACAATCGTGAAAAAACGTTTTTGTATGTTACAAAATTCGTCCGCTGTCATTCAGTTAAAACAGCACCTGTATTTATTTACTCGTTTTTAATATATTTCGAGAGACTTTGGCTGCCTTAGCTGCGTCAGCTTGCACATATCTTCAGGAAGGTACGAGTTGTATACTGAATGGTAGGCTATAGGAAACGTTTTATCATCCTTTCTACGTTCACTGCCGCACTAGTTCGCAAAAAACGTAAATACTGCACAACTTCCTGTATCCTCGTGACAATAGCGTGGTCCTGTGTTTATCGTCTTCAAACTATTCGCCCCTGACAGAAAGACCTTTCACAAAAACTTGAAAGAAATCTTGTTTCCGTCCCGTCTAGTCAGATGAAGTATTGGTTTCGTACGTGTATCGATTATTTCCTTCCTTTTTTCCGAAATGAGTTAAACATTCCTTTTAGTGTTCTTGTTTAATCATGAAGTATTTTATGATGGTATGATTAGTATTTCTTTGCAGATCTATCTGTGTACGTAAGATAAAAGAAAGAATGCTAGATTTTCACATCCTGTAAATACTGAGGTTTTTATAAAACATACACAAAGCACTGGGTACCTGTTGGAGGAATTGTCTTAGCATCCGATTGAAGATGGGGAAAGTTCTGAAAACGTTCTCAAAATGATAACATGGGATCTGAATAAAGTCCAACTTCTTATCCACCAGGCTACTTCGCTTGGTCGGTATGAGTAGAGGGATTATAGGGGCGTCCTTCAGATAACCTGAGAATACAATAAAGGTAAAACGATCCAAGAAAGGATTAGAAATTTCAGAACCTGGGGGAGATTTTGAAAGACACTTCGAAGCTAGTGCGCCAGTTGCGCACTGTCGTAAAACACAGCATGTTTCGACAAACTAGCTGAAGTTGTACGAGACACACAATTCCGACGAACTTCGTTCTAGAATCTGCTGCAGCTGTTCAGGTACATACAAAATCTACAGAATTACCGTGAAAGTAGTAAAAATATTATTAACCGCTGAATATGCCTATAGTATGTAGCATCGTATGGCAATGGACCTAGACTATGATAGTAGTTGCATATGACGCTTTTTCATTTTGTTTGTATAGATTTTTATAGAATATGCCTCATACATACCTTAAAGCCGGCCGAAGTGGCCGTGCGGTTAAAGGCGCTGCAGTCTGGAACCGCAAGACCGCTATGATCGCAGGTTCGAATCCTGCCTCGGGCATGGATGTTTGTGATGTCCTTAGGTTAGTTAGGTTTAACTAGTTCTAAGTTCTAGGAGACTAATGACCTCAGCAGTTGAGTCCCATAGTGCTCAGAGCCATTTGAACCATTTGAACATACCTTAAATTCATACACCGTTTAGCTTGTTATAATCCCCTCATGTAGTAAACGAAGCTTTACACAGAGTCACAATGCGACAATGCTTAGATAAACAGATTTGAAATTGTTATAAGGGGCTACCCAGCAATCAATGTAATTAATGGGTATAAATATTATATTTGAATGCAACGGAGGAATAATATCCGTAGCTTAGTTGAAATTAAGTTCTTGCTCTATTAGACCCTCTATTGCATTAAACGATCAGTTAATACTGCAGAAATGATTTAATAATCAGTGTTTTCGACACAAGGAAATAGCTTAGTTTGACATTATCAGATCAGCTGTTTATGTTCACAATATCTTATCGATTTCGCAGTTGTATTATTCTATCTTTAGACATCCAGATGACTGTGCGATCTACTTTACAATACAACTCTGAAATCGATATCATTTTTAAATATAAGCAACAAATGTAAAGGGAGTTGAATGAGCCGGGTAAAAAAAAAATATTTTCAGCTTTATTACGGTAAAAGGTGAGATAATCAGTGGCTAGTGACATATGTTGACACTGGTCCAAATGGTTGATAAGGTACCAATATTTGTAAAAAAAAAGTGAAGCACAGTAAATACTTTCTTTCGAAAATGTAGCTCGCATATCGCTGCCTGTCTAGAAATAAATATTTGAATTTGCGGTCAATAGAGACTGACAGATAACTCAGGAAAATTTTAGTAATAACTTATGTTAGTGTGAGAAATTTTGTATATGGTTCTGTCATTTGATCCGATCCATAAAATTGACATGCACATAAGGTTAACTTCTCATACCCGGCACACCCCAAGGGCGAGGAGGATCCAAGAAGACACTGCTCAGATAATTATCAAATCATTGGCGGTAGCTCGGGTAGCGTCAGAGACGAGTGAATCACTCCAATAGAAAGTTCCAAAATTAAAGAAAGTGCTTGTCACCATCTCGGTGAAGATATAATACCGTCAAACCTATCATCCATAGCACTGCATATAAGTACATAGATAAAACGTCATATCCGTGATAAGAGCGGATGTCGGAGCGGTTCTAGGTGCTTCAGTCTGGAACCGCGCGACCGCTACGTCGCAGGTTCGAATCCTGGCTCGGGCATGGCTGTGTGTGATGTCCTTAGGTTAGTTAGATTTAAGTAGTTCTAAGTTCTAGGGGACTCATGACCTCAGATGCTAAGTCCCATAGTGCTCAGAGCCATTTGAGCCATTTTTTATAACAATATTATCAAAAACTGAAATGAAAACTTTAAATTCGGATTGGCATAAATTGACTTTTTTACGCTATAACGTACCTTCTCTCAGGATCTTAAAAAGCTAACACCCTGAAATTTGGCACAGTTCTTAAGAATTACGTACAGAATAACCGTGTGCAGCCCTTACGAAAAAAGGTACATTACAGAAACAACGCAAATTTATAATTCAAATCCTTATAAAATGTATGTCGATGGATATTTTCAAACAAAAACTGCGCAGAATATAAAGCGTTATGTTGTACACAACAGTCTCAAGTTATCTGTAATTTTTGGAGATAGACACTATGTGATCGAAAGTATCCGGACATCTGGCTGAAAATGACTGAAAAGTTCGTGGTGCCCTCCATCGGTAATGCTGGAATTCAATATGATGGCCCACCTTTAGCCTTGATGACAGCTTCCATTCTCGCAGGCGTACGTACAATCAGGTGCTGGAAGGTTTGTTGGAGAATGGCAGCCCATTCTTCACGGAGTGCTGCACTGAGGAGAGGTATCGATGTCGGTCAGAGAGGCCTGGCACGAAGTCGGCGTTCCAAAACATCCCAAAGGTGTTCTCTGGGATTCAGGTCAGGACTCTGTGCAGGCCAGTCCATTACAGGGATATTATGGTCGTTTAACGACTCAGCCCCAGGCCGTGCGTAATAAAGAGCTGATCGATCTTGTAGAAGGAAGCAATCGCCATCCCTGAATTACTCTTCAGCACTGGGAAACAAGAAGGTGCTTAAGACATCAATGTAGACCTGTGCCGTGACAGTGCCACTCAAAACAACAAGGGGTGCAAGCCCCCTCCATGAAAAATACGACCACACCACAATACCACCGCCTCGGCTTTTACTGTTGGCACTACACACGCTGGCAGATGACGTTCACTGGGCATTCGCCATACCCACACCCTACCATCTGATCGCCACATTGTGTACCATGATTCATCACTCCACACAACGTCTTTCCACTGCTCAATCGTCCAATGTTAACGCTCCTTACATCAAGCGAGGCGTCGTTTGGCATTTACCGGCGTTATGTGAGGCTTATGAGCAGCCGTACGACCATGAAATCCAACTCTTCTCACCTTCCGCCTAACTGTCATAGTACTTGCAGTGGATCCTGACGCAGTTTAGAATTCCTGTGTGATGGTCTGGATAGATGTCTCATTACAACCCTCTTCAACCGTCGGCAGTCTGTCAGTCAACAGACGAGGTCGGCTACTTTTGATCACGTAGTGCGTATATATATGTATTGTTGGCTCGTATCCTCGATCGAGTACAAAATATAGTGTAGGTTAGGCGACAGCACCAAGACGATTGTAAAGTGACTGAGTTTTTTTAATAATCAAGTAGAAATGAGTGAATAGAAATACGTGAGTCTTCGAAACTACGGCGATAACTTTAGGTAACAGTATTAACAAAATCATACAAGTTTAAGAAGCTAACGAAGTTACATAAAAATGATGAAAAGTAAACAATAACAGAAGCCAATAAACAAAAAGTAAGACTGCAGTTTCCAAAAGATGCATAGAATTTCAAGAGACTATATATTCTACATGAACGAAGAGAGGAACTCAGCTGCGCGGAATGGTAGCGCGGTTTGAGGCGCCATCCACAGATTGCGCGGCCCCTCCCGCCGGAGGCTCGATGCATCCATTGGGAATGGGTGTGTGTGTTGTTCTATTAGTCCATATTCTCCTCCCGTCTCCGTCTGCCTCCTGCACCCCCCCCCCCCCCCCTCTATCTGTCCACATCCTCCAACCACCACTCCTTTCCCATCTCTACTGCCCCTCTCTTTGGCCATCTGCTAATCCCCTCCCCCACGCCCCTGTCTCTGCCCATCTGCTCCTCCCCACTCTATCTGCTACTCCCCTCTGCCTATCTCCTTCTTCCCCTCTACATCCTCATCCTCCTTACCCCTTCCTTCTCTTCCCCCTCTTCTCTCTGTTCATCTCTTCCTTCCCCTCTCTTTCTCCCCATCTTCCTTATCCTTCCTTTCTACACGTTTTCACCCATACCCCTATAGGAGACTGCTGGTTCTTACCCCCCCACAGTATTACTTTCCACACAGTAAGTGATATATGTACCTAGTTCTATTTAAAGCGATCCAGGAGGCGTTTATTATCGACAGATTTGCTAATGTATAGACATGTAACACTATGTATTTTTATATTTGCTACACTAATATGTACACACATCAGTTTGTTGGTTGTTTCTCTCTGTGTGTCAAACAATCTTCCTACAAACAAGTCACAAACTTTATGACTGTTTTCTGGTGGCCTTACCTGGACCACCAAGTGAAAGACTATATATATATATATATATATATATATATATATATATATATATATATATATACTGAAAAACGACTGGCTCGCTGCTGTGCTTGTTCTTGCCATCTGGTTGACGCATTGAGCAACACGAAGAAGAGACAATTGTACTTCATACCCTTAAGGTATTCCTCGTTACTAAATACAAGAAATAAACCAACAGGTCCTTTTAGAACGTTTTTGCAGCCCGCACTACTGCTAGGGGGAGTAGAGCTATATTATTCCAACAGCATTCTTATAGAAATAATGAGTCATGTATAAACTTGAAATTGCTCCAGGCATTCCTGATTTAAGCCTTTATGCCACCTCCTTTCATCCCCAACCACAGCTTTGGGCACATTACGGATGTCTTACTGCCACAGTAATATGAGAGATACGAGTACCATGTTTGGTAGAAACTGTTTCAGTTAACACTGAGATTTTGTACATCTTTGTAATTCCCCACTGCACTTGACCTCACTCTTAGCGGTGCAAATTTCTCGGGACTGTCACAAATTAGCCTAGCGACTCCATAAACTATGGATTCGATACTAACACCGGTCGTTATCGGATTATTATTATTCTTATTATTATTAATATTTTACTTTTACACGTCTTCTCACTCCAATACTCACCCCTACAGATGGGACGGTCAGATTATTTCCACAGTAGTTTTATACAATTGATGAGTCCTCTATGCTACTCCAGAGATATGTGGGTAATTCTTACTCCCTCAGAATTCTTCCAGGACTTGCTCACGGGAATTCACCGAAGTTTCGTCTCAATCGGATGAATGGTACAGGAACGTATAGAAGACAAACAACCAAATATTCATTTTTATATATTAGATTGTAGTAGGTTTTATGGTCATCAAAAGTTTAGCAGTGGCAGTAATTGGTTTCCAACCGATTGATGATGGAATAGTGAATTGTTATAATAATAATTATTAAAGGTGGCAATTTTATTTACGCACTGTCTTTTAAATAGATATGATGGTATCTGATACTCAAGTACTAATGCAAAGAAACGTAATGATGCTAAAATGCTTTAAATTCTTGCTATGATTTAATAGTTAACATTTAATAATTCTCTTCCTGTTAATATTTAATCAACTTACGTCGTTCAGATTTCGTAACGCTGACGGCGTCAAAATTCAAAGCTGTTCAGTCCCTGTTTTGTTCTCTTTCAATTGTTGCGAGCCAGCGATGGTGCAATGCTGTTCGCTTTCAAGTCTACACATTTATAAGAATCAGGTCCAGGAAACACTTTTGTGATCACGGTTGCGATTTAGACGGTATTCGCGTAACTGCACTGATTAAGAGTTACCGTTTCCGAAAGATGCAGGTTCGATTAAAGCTGCGTGCACTTTTGCGCGTATAATGAAAATATTCCTAACACGTCGCGTAACAAAAAGTAACATGCGAATCACAACTGTGGTCAAACGAAGAAAATATATGATGACATAACTGTTCTTCGCTGTTATTCAGGACAGGTTTAAATTAAACACCACAATTTTCAGTCTTTAGAAATCACAAGACGATACACTTTAGAGATATTTGTTTTGAATAACTTGTATTTACCTTTTCTTATACAATATGTTGATTGTCCGCAAGAATTATCTCTCTCTCTCTCTCTCTCTCTCCTTTTTATAGCCTTTATACATTCACATTACATACATCGATTAAGAAACTTTTCTTTCTCTACCGACCAATACGAGAACAAAATACGCCCCGACAAAATGTCTTACATAGAATCAGTTCTCACTTAACAATCATATATAGTTTCTTAGTACAAACAATGCTAGTTTATTCCGTGCACTAGAAAGTCTTTGATTCACTGAGCACAAAAATTAAAATAATAAAATTATAGTCACATTTTTAATATCGTCAATTCTTCTTTATATCATGAAAATAAGGTTTGAAATCGTCGTAATATTATTTTTTATCATTGTAGCACTATAATAGCTGTCATGAAACTAAAAGGTAGATTCACAAATATAACAATAGGTGCACTGTATGCTTCGACCGAGGAAGCGGAGAACGAAAAGAAAGGCAGTGTTTATGAAATTCTCGAAGAGGTAATAGTAAGATACCAGGATATGATATGAAGCTCGTTGTGGGAGACCCCAACGCTGAAGCTGGAAGCGAAATCATCTGTAAAGGAATAGCTGGGACTGAAAGCCTACATGTTGAAAGTAACGATAATGGAGTGAGGCTACTAAGCTGTATAAGTGCACCCAATCTAAGAGTTAAGACTACACACTCCCTCATTAGGACATCCACAAGGTAACTTGGGTATCACCAGACAGAAGAACGAAAAAGCAAATAGACCATGTCCTGGTAGATCAAAGATATACAAACATTCTAATGAATGTGAAAACCATAAGGGAAGCCGAGGCAGCCACAGACCATTATCTAGTCGTAGGAGAGATATTCCAAACAATAGCCATAGAAAAGCCATGGGGGGATGAGGGGGAGAGAATAAAAGATCATAACATTGACATAGGCAGATTAAAGGATAACGGCAAAGCTCAGGAGTCTGTCATTAAGCTGCAAAACAACCTCGACATTGAAGACCACTGGGAAATGATAAAAACAAATGTGGAAGAAGCGGAGAAGCGGCACTCAAGTCTGCAGAAAAAGAAAAAGCAGGAAGAAATCCATTGTTTTCAGAAGAAAATGAGCAAAAAGTGAAAGAAAGAAGAGCAGGGAAGGACAAACCACTTATAAGAGGATTCCAACGAAAGTAAAGAAGCATATGAAAATGTTAATAGAGACACTAAAAATCTTATCAGAAGAAAAAAGGGAGAAAATGTGGACAGTTTAATTAAAAAAGAGCACAGATTAAAACCGCAGGGAATGCAAGAGAGTTTTACAAATCAGTCAGGTTTTTCAGAAAATGATATAAATCACGGATGTATGGCATCAGAGATAAAAGTGACAATACAGTTCTGGGAAGAGCCAAAGGTATGGAAATTTGGAGAGAATATTTTGAGGAGCTTGTAAATGTTGAAGACAGAAGTGCAGAAATGGGGCAACAACATGATTATCAGAATGCAGATCTCTTCGTCGAACCGCCGACAGTGAAAGAAATAACAGAATAAATCAAAATACTAAAAAACAACGCTCCAGGGAGAGATGGCATTAACAGCTGAATTTTTTAAGAAGGAAGAAATAAAAGCTGCAAAAAAATACACAAACTTGTTACGAACGTTGGGATGAAGAAAGAATGCCAGAGGAGAGGACAGAAACGATAATAATACCAATTTATAAAAAAGGGTGACAAATAACAATGCTGTAAATACAGAGGCATCTCATTAATTAGCTCCGCCTGTAAAGTATTCTCCAAGATCCTCCAGAAAAAATTAGAATCTTATTTAAAAGAGATAGTAAATAAGAAACAAGAGGGCTTTATGAAGACTCGTTCAACTACTGACCAGATATTCGTACTGAAAGAAGCCATATCCAAATACTCGGAGCATAGCGAGCAATTGCAATACTATTTGTTGATTTTAAGAAAGACTATGACAGTATATTGAGAGATAAGTTGTGGGAGAAAATGAATAAATTTGGAATACCGAAGAAGATTATGAATCTTGTACAAGTGACACTGTGGGACTTAACATCTGTGGTCATCAGTCCCTTAGAACTTAGAACTACTTAAACCTAACTAACCTAAGGACATCACACAACACCCAGTCATCACACAACACCCAGTCATCACGAGTCAGAGAAAATCCCTGACTCCGCCGGGAATCGAACCCGGGAACCCGGGCGCGGGAAGCGAGAACGCTACAGAACGATAAGAGCTTCTGAAAATAAAATCCTGCGAAACATATATGGACATATCTATGAGGGCGGAGGATTGCGAAGAAGAAAGAACAGACAACTAAGGGAGCTATATATTGAACCAGATGTAGTTGCGGAAGTCAAGACAAGAAGACTAAGATGGGCCGGCCACGTCTATAGAAGAGAGCAGAGATTTTTACTGAGAAAAGTCTCAGAAACTAAACCGGAAGGACGAAGACCGGTAGTCAGGCTGCAAATAAGATGGAGAGACCAGGTCACCAATGATCTCAAGGTACTGGGAACAAGGAAAGAAGATGCCGAAGACGAGGCCAAAAACCGACTGCAGTTTGTGAGGCCAGGAGAGTAACAGTAAGAAAGATTCTAGAATGAAATTTTCACTCTACAGCGGAGTGTGCGCTGATATGAAATTTCCTGGCCGATTAAAACTGTGTGCCGGACCGAGACTCGAACTCGGGACCTTTGCCTTTCGCGGGCAAGTGCTCTACCAACTGAAATACCCAAGCACGACTCACGCCCCGTCCTCACAGCTTTAATTCCGCCAGTACCTCACCTCCTACCTTCCAAACTTCACAGAAACCCTCCTGCGAACATTACAAAACTAGCACTCCTGGAAGAAAGGATATTGCGGAGACATGGCTTAGCCACAGCCTGGGGGTGAGTCGTGCTTGGGTAGCTCAGTTGCTAGAGCACTTGCCCGCGAAAGGCAAAGGTCCCGAGTTCGAGTCTCGGTCCGGCACACAGTTTTAATCTGCCAGGAAGTTTCAGTAAATATGATTGTTTACAAGACACCATCCCTGACAGTTTGGGCACACATATTCGATCCCAGGGGTAACGTGGTGGTGACAGAAAAGCTATCCCATTGCCCCTTCAATTAAGCATCCCACTTCCGTTAATAACCATGTCGACCCTGCACTGATGCGTCAAAGACGCACAAAAAAGAAGAAGAAAAAGAATGTTTACAAGATGTTTATTGTCCAGTAGTTTTATTTGGTTTCCGTTCTCCCGGCAGATCTGAAGACGATATGAATCGGAATCTGTAGTCTGATGACAGTTTGTTTGTGATCACTGACTGTAATTAAGGGCACTTCTTAATTCGTGATTACTTGGTAGCTTCCAAAACGTTGGTATACGGTGGATGTTACACGGTTCTCGAAGTTTTCGTGGAGAACGTTCTGCTTTGTTCTAATGACAGCCGTCTCTGGTAACTTCATATGCAAAATTCTTCTCGTGTAGTACTCAACTCATAATGCGGAGTCTTCTTAGTGCCTACAGACGAGTTTCACACACGTCCTCTGGTAGAGAAGGTTTCACTAGAAGACACCGAGCAAAGAGGTCGCCGAAACTGCAGCAAGACGACCCTCACGCTTTGCTGATAACTCGAGCAGATTTCGTCAACATTCTTCTGCTTCACCACAATAGCATCCACTGAGTCAGAATTTGGCAACACACACGCATCTCCGTTTGACGTCTGTGCCGGCGTTACGTCAGAGGTACGCACTTGGCACTGAAGCCGAGCGACAAGCGTCATCTTTATCCGAGTATTCCCGCCGACATCGTGACGTTAGAGGCCCGCCCCGTCAGTGCCAACCTGGCTGTTGAGCCAAGGCTGGTGCGACGTTTAGGAAGTGCGACACACATTTCCCGCCAGCATTGTTCCACCCTGTAAAACAGTGGCCTCCAAACTTTTTAAGGACCGTACTGGCTATTACCCTCAGTCCCAAGCGCCAAGACCTAGTTAAAGTTTTCTTGAGGCCTGATACCGTAGTACTGCTCGGAACTACTCGGTACGATTCAGAAGTTTTCAGGACGCTTATCACTGCTGCCAATCTTTACGAGACGACGCTCAGTGGCTCTTCAGTAGTCACTGCGCAGTAAACCTCTTATTGTTTGCCGTTAATTTCATTTCACATACCCAGATACAAATAAATTCCACTCGCGATTGCGTTGTAACGCGCTTTCTCGAAAGCCTGTTGATTTCGTGCGTCATTAACATCACAGCAATTGAAACTTCCTGGCAGATTAAAACTGTGTGCCCGACCGAGACTCGAACTCGGGACCTTTGCCTTTCGCGGGCAAGTGCTCTACCAACTGAGCTACCGAAGCACGACTCACGCCCGGTACTCACAGCTTTACTTCTGCCAGTACCTCGTCTCCTACCTTCCAAACTTTACAGAAGCTCTCCTGCGAACCTGCAGAACTAGCACTCCTAAAAGAAAGGATATTGCGGAGACATGGCTTAGCCACAGCCTGGGGGATGTTTCCAGAATGAGATTTTCACTCTGCAGCGGAGTGTGCGCTGATATGAAACTTCCTGGCAGATTAAAACTGTGTGCCCGACCGAGACTCGAACTCGGGACCTTTGCCTTTCGCGGGCAAGTGCTCTACCAACTGAGCTACCGAAGCACGACTCACGCCCGGTACTCACAGCTTTACTTCTGCCAGTACCTCGTCTCCTACCTTCCAAACTTTACAGAAGCTCTCCTGCGAACCTGCAGAACTAGCACTCCTGAAAGAAAGGATATTGCGGAGACATGGCTTAGCCACAGCCTGGGGGATGTTTCCAGAATGAGATTTTCACTCTGCAGCGGAGTGTGCGCTGATATGAAACTTCCTGGCAGATTAAAACTGTGTGCCCGACCGAGACTCGAACTCGGGACCTTTGCCTTTCGCGGGCAAGTGCTCTACCAACTGAGCTACCGAAGCACGACTCACGCCCGGTACTCACAGCTTTACTTCTGCCAGTACCTCGTCTCCTACCTTCCAAACTTTACAGAAGCTCTCCTGCGAACCTGCAGAACTAGCACTCCTGAAAGAAAGGATATTGCGGAGACATGGCTTAGCCACAGCCTGGGGGATGTTTCCAGAATGAGATTTTCACTCTGCAGCGGAGTGTGCGCTGATATGAAACTTCCTGGCAGATTAAAACTGTGTGCCCGACCGAGACTCGAACTCGGGACCTTTGCCTTTCGCGGGCAAGTGCTCTACCAAATGAGCTACCGAAGCACGACTCACGCCCGCTGCAGAGTGAAAATCTCATTCTGGAAACATCCCCCAGGCTGTGGCTAAGCCATGTCTCCGCAATATCCTTTCTTTCAGGAGTGCTAGTTCTGCAGGTTCGCAGGAGAGCTTCTGTAAAGTTTGGAAGGTAGGAGACGAGGTACTGGCAGAAGTAAAGCTGTGAGTACCGGGCGTGAGTCGTGCTTCGGTAGCTCAGTTGGTAGAGCACTTGCCCGCGAAAGGCAAAGGTCCCGAGTTCGAGTCTCGGTCGGGCACACAGTTTTAATCTGCCAGGAAGTTTCATATCAGCGCACACTCCGCTGCAGAGTGAAAGTCTCATTCATCACAGCAATTGGTTGGTTTCTATTAAAAATGAAACTTCTCCAGCTGTACTTAAGATTTTATATTTATTTGGCTACTAGTTTCGACGTTGCGTCAACGCCATCTTCAGGCCCGTACACTTTGATGAAATCAACTGTGTGTGGCTGAGTACTAGAAATCCGCGTTGAGACCAACACGTGCTCCACATGGATGGCAGGTAGTAACTTATGGTTTCGGCGCTACGGGACAACTTCCCACCGCAACATTCTTCGCCATACGACGGCAATAGTAGTTACCTCTTCGTTCCCTGCGGTCAAATGTTCAAATGGCTCCAAGGACTATGGGACTTAACATCTGAGGTCATCAATCCCCTAGACGTAGAACTGCTTAAACCTAACCAACCTAAGGACATCACACACATCTATGCCCGAGGCAGGATTCGAACCTGCGACCTTAGCAGCAGCGCGGTTCCGGACTGAAGGGCCTATAACCGCTCGGCCACAGCGGCCGGCCCCGCTGACATGTCTCAGTAAAAGTTGGACAGACTATAATTCTTCATACCAACATACTGCACTCTTGCATTATGCGCAATAGTAGTGTCGTCTTCCAGAGAGTCGAGAAGTTAAGTGCAGTAGTACAGCACCAGCTTGTGTGTAGCGGAAACATACGCGTTAAATAGTGGGACAGTGCATTTTGTTACTACAATTTCTTACTAAGTGTGTTTAACTGTGAGTATTTAATTCGATTAATATCGCCTTAATGATAGATACGATGCAATTCTTTACTCAGAACCATTGCACTTTATTCTATTAACTGGCATCATTTTGATTTGCAGTTACGTTCCTTTTGTGCGGATTTGTGAAAATGTGGAAAAGAAACGGAAGATAGTGAGAGCAGAAATTTTAAACAGTAATGGGGACATCACTATCTTGCAATTAAGACGAATAAAAAGGCAAAGAATAGAATTATGAGACTGGACATTCCCAGAGTTATCGCAGATTTACAAGAAGTAGAAGGTTGGAAATTAGTGCGTATTTGAAACGCGGTTTCAAATCTCAGCAAATGTTGTTTAAGGAAGTAAATACTGGAGAGGAAGCAGGAACTCATGCTAGATTCCGCCTCACTCACTAAAGAGCAACACGTTCAAACCATTTACTGACAGCGAATTAATGAATGGTTGCACGATTATGTCCCTAAAAAGATAATTTTTTTTTAAATCAATCTGTCGGCAAATACGGTGGTTCGAAGAGTAAATGATATTGCTGAACGTACATTAATTTAGTAAACTAGACAGAGTGGTTCTCTTTGGCTCTGGATGAGCCAACAGATGCCTCAGATCCGGCACAGGTGTTAACGTTTATTCGAGGAATGAAAGAATGAATTATATGAAAAGCTTCTTGAAGTTCAGAGCATTTCGGTACGGCCAAGGAAGAAGAAATTTTTCAAGGAGTAGAAAATGCTGTTTTTATAAAAAAATCTGTGGAAAAATTAAGGTGTATCACAGCTGATGGTAACAAAAACATGTGTGGAAAAAATATAGGTGTCAAAGGCGGCAGAAAATGACGGTGGATCAAAACAGTATTTGTGCGGAAATTGCCTGAATATGTCGGAAGTACTAAAGCTAGTCATAATAGCAGTTAATTGTAAAAGATCACATGCTCTCAGTCATAGGCAGTTCCGCGAGTTAATTGAAGATATTGTAGAAAATGACTTACCATATTATACATCAGTACGTTAGCTTAGCTGTTGACAAGCTCTGACTATTCTCGTCTGTCATTTACAAAACAGTGAGTGCTTATGAAGTTATCATTTTATACAGACTTAACCAAACATATGAAACTATAATTTAAAATTACTAGGAGAAAACCAGGTATTGCCTGATTTGTACACTCATATTAATTCCTTTCGACAAAAAATTGTTTTGTGAACAAAATATGATTCCTGAACTTTAATACATGCCAAACATTCATTCAGCAGTCAGAGACTCCATTTCCGGTAGTAGATTTCGCAGCTGAAACTGAGTGCTTTAAAAATAAATTTGGACTCTCAATTTTCAGATTTTGATGCAGCTGAAAACGATATCACGATTTTTTAAAATCCTTTTAACACCAGTACAGAATGTCATGCCCGAAAAATCAAATAGAAATCTTTGATTTGCAATGTATCAATTTTTATATAGGTAAATATTTAAATTCATTATTGATGGAATTTGTAAGAGTTTTGTACTCACACAATTTGATCCGTTTCATAAGTTTGATCGTGGCTTTTTTCCACTTTCGACATTACTTATGTGTGAAATAACGTTCTCAAAATGAAATATACAAAATATATTTACAGATTTAAACCGACTGTTGAGCATTTGAAGCCGTTGCTGATAATTCCCAGTAGCAACGGCAGCACAATATGGAATGCATTTCTCTGCAAAGAAAAGTGAAATAATCGTCACAACAAGGAAGAAGAATAGGCCAAATGTGGATATAACTTGTGGTGGGGAAAATCTACAAGTGGTAGAGAACTTCAAGTACCTGGGAAGCGTGATTGAAAGTAAGGGGGGAAACGCAATGGAAATAAATGAAAGATGCAGAAAAGCAGGGCAGTTCTACAAATGCATTAGGGGGCTTATTTGGAGCAAGGAGGTGCCACAGAAATCCAAGGGAATTATATACCGAACCTACTTTGTCCCCATATTGACATACGGAAGTGAGACATGGGTAATGCACAAAAGCGACAAAAGTAGAATACAGGCTAGTGAAATGAAGTTCCAGAGGAGCAGGTTGGGTGTAACAAGACGAGACAGATTGCGAAATTTGTATGTGAGGGAAAGACTAAAGGAGGAACCAGTACAGGACAGGATAGAAAAATCAAGACTGCAGTGGTATGGACACATGAAGAGAATGGATGAGGGAAGAATTCCAAAGAGGATGTTTGATCTGCAACTGGAGGGGAAGAGGCCCAGAGGAAGACCAAGAGATAGATGGGTGAAGGGAGTGAAGGAATGTGTGGTGAGAAGAGGAGAGAACTGGACGAAGGTGGAAGAGGGGGAGTGGTGGAAAGACAGAACACGGTGGAGAGGCTTGTGTTCCCGACAGACCCAGCCAGTGGCTGGAAACTGTCCAAGATGATGATGATGATGAAACTAGATGCACAGCTTCAAACAGTTGTAAGTGGGAAGTTACAACTACATAAATCTCATTAATCATAATTACAGGGCTTAATTCCATTAGGTGTTTTACCTACGCATGCCACTTACGTACAGTAAATTTCCAGGAAATCTCATAATTAACTACAGTTAAAATGTTCAGTTACGTTATATAGGTGAGTTAATGCGTATTAAAACAAGGGATTGTTGTACGCATTTCAAATCATTTATTTGCATTGTAAATTGTGCACTTTGGTGTTACTTCGCTTAATGAGCATTCGTTAGTGGGTCTTACTGATAATTAACATTCGTTAAGTGGGTCAGTTTTTTTTCCCATAGGAATCCATGTAGAATAGGTCAGTGCGTTTTATGCCTGTGAATCAAAATTTGGCGAAAAAGGGACAAAGTGCTATCGTTAATTAAATCTGTAATGTGCATAGCTACTGCCTGATGAGCATCTTTAATGAATTCGTATCAGTTAACGACGACAAATCAGAATTGGGATTCATGGAGACATACTGCAAGGGAAAGGGTTAGCATGCGCCGCCAAAGGAAAGATCTGCAACATCGTTATAGAGAATTTACAGACTTAGTACAGCTTCTAGTTTACAGACCGGTACTTTAAAGGATTTACACAAGACGAATTTGGTGGCCGAGACATCAACATCAGTTCACTATAATGCTCCTCAAATTACTGTAGCTTAGTTCTGGCTCGGAGGCACGGACAATTATACTGATGAAAGATAACATCGCCGTCGGGGAAGACATCAAGCATGAAGGGATGCAGATGGTTTGCAGCCAAGCACATGAGCACGTCTCCCATAGCGTAATAATGCTCCCATCAGCCTGCGTCTGCGGCGCGCAGCACGTTTCGTGCCGCCGTTCACCTTTATGGCGGCGTTTGTAGAAATGGCAATCGACTAGCGCAGCAAAAAATGTGATTCCCCCGAAGAGCCGCACGTTTCCATTGATCGACGGTCGAATCCCTACGGTGTCGTGGCCGACGCAATAGTAATTGACGATGTCACTGGGCTAGCATGTGAATCCGTGGGGGCGCTCCGCCACAGAGCTCCATGTTCAACAGTGCACGATGAGCAGTGTGCGCTGAAACTCTTTCGGCAGAAATGCCACAGAACACCATCTATTCTACCTTACAGAGCAGACAAGGTTCCGATCTCCACGTTCTGTGAAGAGTCGATGACTTCCAACCTTTTAGCGGCTTGTGGTAATTTTACTGTCTACCACTTTCCGTAGATGTTCACGACACTTCGCCGTTTTCGATATGCTCGTTCACAGGCTCTGCGTAATAATAATCTACCCTTTGTCAAAGTCGCTTATCTCAATGGATTTCTCCATTTACAGCAAACATCTTCGCTAGGGTGATCCACCGTCCGTGTCTACTCCGCTTACATACTTTTGCTACCACGTCACGTGCCCGCAACGCCACCTCGCGGCATCCAACGTCGCGGTAGGTAATGGTCATAATGTTCTGGATAATCAGTGTATTGTCTGACCCGTTACCGTGGGCCGGATAGAGGGTGTTCGCGGGCACGTGTTGTCCCGCAGGCCGTAGTTTGGAAGGATCTTCGATAAAAGAAAGCATTTGAAACACACCCAGAACTCTGAACTATGAATACTTCTCGTACACCGCTTGTCATTCAGACTGAGTCCAGGAAGAAATCACATAACAAAAACAAAAAAAACAAAAACAAAAATTTGCCGGCCGCGGTGGTCTTGCGGTTCTAGGCGCTGCAGTCCGGAACCGCGGGACTGCTACGGTCGCAGTTTCGAACCCTGCCTCGGGCATGGATGTGT
The DNA here is from genome assembly GCF_021461385.2 of Schistocerca piceifrons. Lineage (NCBI taxonomy): Eukaryota > Metazoa > Arthropoda > Insecta > Orthoptera > Acrididae > Schistocerca > Schistocerca piceifrons. Next base: position 342,291,917 of record NC_060143.1, on the reverse strand, counting down.
GTGATGTCCTTAGGTTAGTTAGGTTTAAGTAGTTCTAAGTTCTAGGGGACTGATGATCAAAGAAGTTAAGTCCCATAGTGTTCAGAGCCATTTGAACCATTCATTTGAAAGGGTACGGCCGACTTCCTTCCCACCCTTCCCTAATCCGATGGGACCGATGACCTCGCTGTTTGGTACCATCCCCCCCAAACCAATTAACCATCACTCTCTGCAAGAAACCCTCCTACCGCCTTGGAATTCCAAGATGTATTGGAAGACGTCTCTCCTTCTGAGACAAGGCATAACACGATCTTCTCTCACACAACTATTATTAAAATTCGATTTCTGAATAAGAAAACTGCTGCTTAAGCTTTTCTTGTATGGAATATGTAGATGACGTCACTCGTGCCTACTCTGTGTAGTTGCGCTGACATGCTGATCACATCCGAGCAAAATGAAATAAAATAAAAAGCGATTACTACGGCAGAGATACGACTGTAACGTTCTTTTATGCCATATGCACATTTTTGTACAAATGCACAAACTTTTTTATGAGAGACGACTGCGTCAACGTCAGGGCGTCACATGTGGCGTTACCTCCAGTCTCTCAATGATGCATTCACTGGGAAGGATTCTCATAGGGGCGACATTAATTAATAGTTGACAATATACGAGTATATGACAGCGTAACTCGACAGTCGCGACCTGGAGGCAACCCATGTTGATGATGGACACTCTCTTTTGGTAGCACCATGCAGTGCAACTGGTTGAAACTTCTCATGCTTTAACTGAAACATCACCTTATTATGATCCATCATCAGAACATTGTCTCGTAATTGGGACTGCATCAGCTCATGGAGCAGGAGGACCGGTGTCATGTTTTGAAGTCTGTAACCGAGCAGATCATTGCATATCTCACAATGACATATTACGTAAAGTAAGGGAAATGATCGGATAAAATATCTCAGGAGACAGCGAGGTTCTTGCTTTCTATTGTAAAGCAGTTAACAAAAGAACGCGGAAAGTGTTCGATCGTCCGCCTCCGAACAACCGCCGTCAGCCTCTGCTCTTTTTCCACTGAAACACATTTGAAATAGGTAGAATATAAATTGAGTAATTGCTATGGATACAGGATGGCTGTCCTTATAAAATTATGAACTCAACTAATTATGGCGAAACAATGATGATAGAAAAATTAAAGTCAGTTCATATTATACTTGTCCTGTGCAAGCAACCATCAAGGGAAGAGAAAATGGAAGTGAGAAGACATGTGAAATCGTTTGTTTCCTTTCCTTAGTAGCATTGGTTTAACTTATGCTACAGTTCTGAAAGATTCTCCCAGTAGGTATGTTCATTGGTTTTACAAAAATGCTCGTTGTTTTATAGTTAATGCCACATTTTATCCAATACGTTTAGTGGTACAATTGATCTTTACGGACATAAGATAGATATTAAGAATGAAACGAAACGCTTCAAGTTCTGCGCACCTGCTCGCTTCGGGTACGTTTATTTTAAACGTCAGCCTCCTGAATGGTTTCAGGTGGCCCGCTGCGAATTTCTTTTCTGTTCCAGCCCTTGCAATTGACATGGATTCATTTACGTATGTTTTACAGCACCGTCCTGAAAGCTCTTTCCTGAGTGAAACGTTTTGGCTGTGTATCGATCTCCTGACTGAAATTAAGGAAATGGCCGACGAAAAATAAACCTTCGCAGCCGCCACGAATTGATTTCCGCCAAGATACCGCAAGTCCACAAACTTTTGTCCGAATACCGGGCCAAGTGCGGTAGTTTATCATTCACAATGACAGTTTTCACTAGATCACAGAGTCATTTCTGAATTGTTCATGTTATTTGTGAACACAGAATAAGCGTTGCACTAAAATTGTCGCTACGTAAGAAGTTCGACATCGGTAAAACTATTAGAGGACACGATTATGCCTTAATGGAAATTTTGACATCCGACAATCCGGCAACATCTCAGATGTAGCGAATGCAATAGCAAATAACTGAATCACACGAAGTTTTAGTTGGCGGACACATGAACTGAATCTGAAATGAAATTACTGCAATAACTGAATGGTACGTTTTTATTATTGAATAGGTCTCTACGGAACCAAACACTTTCTCAGCTACACACATCCTTTTTCGCCGTCCTGGTTGCTAGAAAAAATGAACCAACATCAAATCTCTTGCAGTAGCTCACTGCATCTTGTTTAGCGTACAATATTCTCTGATACGTACTATTTGACTGTCAGCTACTCAAAGAAATACACACACACACACACACACACACACACACACACACACACACACACACACACAAACTTTTAAATTTTCAATGAGGCGGTGTCCAATACTTAAATGTGAAATTACGGCCTCTTCATTTGGCCAGGAAGGAAAACGAGGAAAGGCTACACCGATGGGGATTTGGCACAGCTCATTCGCTGGTGCAACACACAAATTTATTTTGTATAGAGTGAATTACATTAAGAAATTAATTAAACAACGATTATTTGACCACTGAACAAAAGCAGGGACATCAGAAAAGTCAGTTGTAACTAGCACGCAATGATTTGTTTGCCAGATCATAAGATACAAATTTCAATCCAAATTTAAACAGCCATAAAAAAATAACAAAACTGCATGATCAGAAGACGCCAATGCAAACTTTAATAAAACTTAATCGGCCACATAATAGACTACAGACAAACAATTCTTATACTAAAAAACAAAGTCACCAAAAAAGGAGAGGGAAGTTTTAAAACCTCAAATCAGACATGAAAGCATGGCTTACAGGGTTCCACAACAATATTCAGTTCACATTTACATTAAATACGAAAGACCTTTGAGGTCTCAACCAATAGTAAAATGTTTAAATAACTTAAAGAAGCAATAAGGTTGTAGAAAGGGAACCTCTTAATTAACTAGTAGAATGGCTCAGAATTGCTCTAAAATTTTAACTTTAAACAACAGCATTAAAACCCACGGCTGCACCTGGGAGACGTAACACAGCAGAAAACGGACAGCGCGAGCTTTCGCTGCCCCATACTGGAGCATAGAATCGCATAAACAGGCGCCTGGGCCCCGACTAAATGGTGCTTCAAGGATCGGTAAACAGCACCGACGCCAGAGAACAAGCATTCTTAACAAAATTCCCGTCAGCAAAAATAAATACCAGTAGGTGCGAGCTCAATTCTCAGCCTAGATTGTAACAAACAATGGTTAATGCAATTTCTGTCATGTACTGTGCGGCTGGTCCCGGCGGAGGTTCGAGTCCTCCCTCGGGCATGGGAGTGTGTGTTTGTCCTTAGGATAATTTAGGTTAAGTAGTGTGTAAGCTTAGGGACTGATGACCTTAGCAGTTAAGTCCCATAAGATTTCACACACATTTCAACATTTTGAATGCAATTTCTTACGGAGCTGTACTCTAAGCCTTCTAACAAGTTACCGAAAAATTTAAGACCCCACTTACAGTTGGCTTATGGAAAACCAATAACATATGCGCAATACCAAAGTCCACTTTCACACCAGGAATAGACAACCTGTGATACTATTAAACATCGACCAACACCTTGCACCATAACTACCATTTGACGCAAGGAAGGTGAGAATTAATAACAGGCAAATAGAAGCACTTGAACGCATGTAAATAGTACACTGCCAACGAAATTCACAAGCAGCTCCCTAGAAGGGGCAGATACTAACATTAACACAGATTAAAAGCGTCACGCTCGTTTAAAAAATCAAAGATCAAACTCCTAATAAGATGCAGTTTACAAATATCTAATTAATAGTCCAGCGACTGCGCGCCTTATCGGAGTGTTGCGCAAGAGACCGGAAGTGAGTTTTCGAGCAACACGCTCCTAGTAATACTAGGGAGCGTGTTCTCGAGGCGGTTTGAATCGCGCGCCACAGGCTACGAGCCAATCAGAGGCCGCGAAGCGAACAGCGCAGCGGCTAAGTCTGCTTCAAGGTCACCCGCCAAGCGAGCCCCAACAGCGGCCTAAAGACCAAGTTGTAAGTGAACATTATTTTTAGTCTTTAAAAAAAAAAATCTCACGGGATAGATAAGGATGCTTCTCGGGTAGGACAATCTTTATTGTCCGTAATACAACATACAATCACCATTGATCTTTATTTTACAATTTCCATTACCAATCTTGCACCATAAAAAAATATACTCATCGGCATTCAATTTCTTGTTCCTTCGGCTACTCAAAGTAAATGGCATACTCGGAACAACTGTACCAAAAGTCCTGTTGTCTCTGCTATACTCCACGTCTTCCACGTTAAAATATTTCCATCTGGAAAGGCTTCAAGGCCACCATAATCTGCATGGTTGCCCCATACGACAGCAAGCGTAAGCCATGTACTACCTCCGAAAACTGCTTGTACATCACAATTTTAATGACCAGTAGTGTAATTTATGCTAAGAACAACACACACACCCATGCCTGATGGAGGACTCGAACCTCCGGCGGAAGAGACCACACAATGCGTGACATGGCGCCTCAAACTGTGCGGCCACACCAAGCGGCCAAGGCTTTTGAAATAGGGCATTTTTTGAGGGACTAAGTTGGTTTACCTGCTTCGGACATAGTTGGGATGCAACTATCCATTGTAAGCAGCACGATGTAGGTTAAGATGACTGGTGAAGCTGCATGTGAAAGAACCGTAGCCGCTGCTCAAAGGGGATTTAAATTTCGAGACTGTGATGACCATGTGAGCGATGCAACAGTGGCTCCTTCAGGCTTGGGAATGAGGCTCATTCTGATCTGTGAACAGTCGTTGAGGTATCAGAATCGATGGTTATTGAATCGCTGCGATCATATGAGCGGTACCCAGTCACATGCCTGAATCCTGGGCGAGTTTTAGCACGTATCCCGTGTAAAATGGCGTTCGACAGATGCAGATCGTCCTTAACATTTTCCTTCATACTTATATATTGGGGGATGTCGAGCTACTGTGATTTTCGATATGTTCTCGCTGCAGTGGAGAAGGAAATATTCACTCGAAGTGCGTACAGTGCCGCATCATGCAACTGCCACGTGGAGAAGCCTCACAGAAAGAAGTCCCCACTAAACTGACAATGACATATGTGTCGGTGGGCCACCGATAAGTGGTACAGAGTTCAGGGCATAACACGGACATGTTGATGGAAGAGCAGACCGAGTTGGGGAGCAGAGAGGAGATGGCGAGAGAGGCAGATGTGGCAGGAACCTTACGTAGCTCCACAAGTAGCACTCGGCGTGGAACTGGAGGCTGAGAATGTGGCGGCAGCAATGGATCACCCAGCACCCGATGAACGGCGTGAAGAGTCGCCTGCGGCCGAGTGCAGGGTGCGAAAACAAAGCTCGACAAAGCGTCGCAAGAAGCGCTGCTATATTTCAGGCGACACGTCCCTCCCCCCTTCTCCAGCCTAGGGAGACACGGGAGATCTTCGATCCGAAGTGACATCTGACATGGAACACGTCGAAAAGATTGCTTCAGATGGTGACCAGATGTCCTGCCTTCCAGACAGTCCCTCTTCATTGACACCAGCTGAATTGGTAAAACCGATGGGGGAGTCAGCCTTCCTGCAATCACATGTAAATGCTACAGAGGGTGTTTCCGGGATTGATGACCAATGTGACTGGGCTGAGCAAATCGATGAAGTACCGGAATTGGGACCCCTCACTTGACGACCGCACGTCATCTTCGGGTCAACTTACAGGACGCACACCATAGGACGAAAACAATTGAGGGATGCCCGTTGGCGGGCAACCATCTGAGCACTAATAATTGACTATAGTCTTTGGAGTTTATAATGACATGACACAAGCATGAGGACATCGAACCGAGCATATAACGAGGGAACAGTGAACATTAATACCGTACGATCGCTTGCGAAGCAGCAACTTTTTCAAGACAGGATCTACGCCACGAACGTGGATATCCTGCTGAAGCAGGAAACCTGCAGTGCTGCCCTTCCAGACATGCGTTATTACAACGCTTTTCTAGCGCTGACTCCAGACGTAGGACATGACACGGTGATCTTCGTCTGGGAAGGGATCTACATCTACACTCCGCAAGCCACCTGAAGGTGTGTGGCGGAGGGTACCGTGTGTACCTTTATCGGTTCCCCCTTCTATTCCAGTCTCGTATTCTTCGTGGAAAGAAAGATTGTCGGTATGCCTCTGCGTGGGCTCTAATCTCTCTGATTTTATCCTCATCGTCTCTTCGCGAGATGTACGTAGGAGGGAGCAACATACTGCTTGACTCCTCGGTGAAGGTATGTTCTCGAAACCTCAACAAAAGCCCGTACCGAGCTGCTGTGCGTCTCTCTTGCAGATCTTCCACTGGAGTTTATCTATCATCTCCGTAACGCTTTCGCGATTACTAAATGATCCTGTAACGAAGCGCGCTGCTCTCCGTTGAATCTTCTCTATCTCTTCTATCAACCCTATCTGGTACGGATCCCACACCGGTAAGCAGTATTCAAGCAGTGGGCGAACAAGTATACTGTAACCTACTTCCTTTGTTTTCGGACTGCATTTCCTCAGGATTCTTCCAGAGAATCTCAGTCTGGCGTCTGCTTTACCGACGATTAATTTTATGTGGTCATTCAATTTTAAATCACTCCTAATGCCTACTCCCAGATAATGTAAGGAATTAACTGCTTCCAGTTGCTGACCTGCTATATTGTGGCTAAGTGATAAAGGATCTTTCTTTCTGTGTATTCGTAGCACATTACACTTGTCTACATTGAGATTCAATTGCCATTCCCTGCACCATGCTTCTATTTGTTGCAGATCCTCCTTCATTTCAGTACAATTTTCCATTGTTACAACCTCTCTATATACTACAGCATCATCCGCAAAAAGCATCAGTGAACTTCCGATGTTATCCACAAGGTCATTTATATATATTGTGAATAGCAACGGTCCTACGACACTCCCCTGCGGCACATCTGAGATCACTCTTTCTTGGGAAGACTACTCTCCATTGAGAATGACATGCTGCGTTCTGTTATCTAGGAACTCTTCAATCCAGTCACATAATTGGTCTGATAGTCCATATGCTCTTACTTTGTTCATTAAACGACTGTGGGGAACTGTATCGAACACCATGCGGAATTCAAGAAACACGGCCTCTACCTGGGAACCCGTGTCTATGGTCCTCTGAGTCTCGTGGACGAATAACGCGAGTTGGGTTTCACACGATCGTCTTTTTCGAAACCCATGCTGATTCCTACAGAGTAGCTTTCTAGTCTCCAGAAAAGTCATTATACTCGAACATAACACGTGTTCCAAAATTCTACAACTGATCGACGTTAGAGATATAGGTCTATAGTTCTGCACATCTGTTCGACGTCCCTTCTTGAAAATGGGGATACCTGTGCCCTTTTCCAATATTTTGGAACGCTACGCTCTTCTAGAGACCTACGGTACATCGCTGCAAGAAGGGGGGCAAGTTCTACATCTACATCGATGCTTTAAGTGTCTGGTAGAGGGTTCATCGAACCACCTTCACTATTCTCTATTATTCCAATCTCGTCTAACGTGCGGGAAGAATGAACACCTATATCTTTCCGTACGAGCTCTGATTTCCCTTATTTGATCTTTGTGATCGTTCCTCCCTATGTAAGTCGGTGTCAACAAAATATTTTCACATTCAGAGGAGAAAGTTGGTGATTGGAATTTCGTGAGAAGATTCCGTCGCAACGAAAAGGCCTTTCTTTTAATGATGTTCATCCCAATCCTGTATCATTTCCGTGACACTCTCTCCCATATTTCGCGATAATACAAAATGTGCTGCCTTTCTTTGAACTTTTTCGATGTACTCAGTCAGTCCTATCCGGTAAGGATCCCACAACGCGCAACAGTATTCTAAAAGAGGACGGACAAGCGTAGTGTAGGCAGTCTCCTCAGTAGGTTTGTTACATTTTCTAAGTGTCCTGCCAATGAAACGCAGTCTTTGGTTAGCCTTCCCACAACATTCTCTATGTGTTCCTTCCAATTTAAATTGTTCGTAATTGTAATTCCTAGGTATTTAGTTGAATTTACGGCTTCTGGATTAGACTGATGTATCGCGTACTCGGTGTAAAATCGAACTGGTGTCCCTATCAGGTAAACATCTATGTTAACTCCAGGCATGACAGTGAACGGGCGCATGCGCAGTTCTACTCGGAAGAGATTGCGCCCCTATTCCGTGGCAGATTTGAACACATCTTGGTAGGAGGAATTTTAATCGCGTTCTCATATCGTGGATTGAAACCCCGAATTTTAACTCGTGCTATGCACTGCGCTCTATCCGCCGAGACATGATATAATGGACATATAGGAAAAGGTCCATGGGTAGCGCGAGGGCTACTCGTTTTTTACTAGGCACGCGGCGATCAAACTGGATCGTATTTATGCTTCTGACGTATTAAGGGACCACGTGTTGGCTGCTGAACGTTGGTCTACAGCTTTTACGGATCACCTTACATATTTATGCAGCAGGTCTGTCAGAGCCGTAGTTCGTAGGAACTTAATTCATCCCGAATGTCGCCTGCAGATCGAAGAAGTTTGGCAGACCTGCATTCGCCATCTCCCAATGCACCTTACGGTACTTTCATGATGACTGCAATGTTCAAAAGTGGCGACCCGAAGGACTCTCATAACTTAGGGCAAGGAAAAAGCGATATGGCTCCGAAATACACCTAAATACTACTACGCGGTGCTTCGTAACCTCTTCTTCAGAGCTCCATCGCCCGAGCGTCAAGCGGAAGTCCATTGTATTCAAGCGAGCATTTCATCGACTGCGAGACGTCGATTGGAGGGACTTTTGATCCGTGCTCGGTGCTTGGACAACATCGACGGAGAACGTATTTCCATACATCATGTGTTCTGGGAACATGCACGTAATCGCCAACCGTTTATCACAGTGTTCCATGATGATCGGCCCTTAAAGTCACAACAGGACACTGCTGCTGGGTTTCTGAAGCATTACTGCCTCCTTTTCGCCGGGACGTCACTAGAAGATTGGGTGGGAGAAGACTATTGTGATAGGTGCACACGTGAGTGGATGGCTCGAATACAGCGGCGTTGCTGAAACCCGTAATGATGGCACTCGAGAACGGTGAGGTGCATAAACCCCCAGAGTCGAATGGGTTGCCGGCCGCGGTGGTCCAGCGGTTCCAGGCGCTCAGGCCGGAACCGCGGGACTGCTACGGTCGCAGGTTCGAATCCTGCCTCGGGCATGGATGTGTGTGATGTCCTTAGGTTAGTTAGGTTTAATTAGTTCTAAGTTCTAGGCGACTGATGACCTCAGAAGTTGAGTCGCATAGTGCTCAGAGCCATTTGAACCATTTTCGAATGGGTTGACATCCGAATTTCATTGTCAATTTGCGGATCTACAGATGTCCCGATGGGTATGGTATAAAAAGAGTTATTGCGAAATGACATGGACTTCATGGCGGGAATGCTTATACAAATACAGACAACAAGATCATTGCGCGAACGTTGGCGGCAAGGCCTAAGACTGTAATATCCAAGACATTAACACCAGACCAAGCTTCTCCAGGGGTTTGGAGGTGAATAACGTGACATCATTGCAATGATTGAAGAATGTCACATGCGAGCGGCGTTCGTACCACTGGATTCTGACCGTGGCTTTAACAAGATCAACCATGATTTCCTTGATCCGACCATGCGACGAATGGCGGTACCACAGGATTTCATTACCGTCCTCATGCGCCTCCTTCGCGGCGCTCCTTAGACGGTGAGATTCAATGGTAAGGAGGTAGGTACAATTCCTGTTCACAGCTCGGTTAGGCAAGTATGTCCTTTGGCAACGCAGCAGTGCTCGAACAATTCAAGCAGAATTCTCGACGGACTCTTACTAAGCTTCCGGCCGTGTACGAGCTCCGTCGTGTGTTGCGCATATGCCGATGACCTGACGATATTTGTTTGATTGGAGAACGAAGTACGTCAGGTGGTTGCTCTTCTTACTACATACGGCGTGGCGGCGAGTAGCAAGGTCAACATGAGTAAAGGCAAAAATCATGCACATCATACGGCGGCTAGGGGCTCTGCGCAGTCCGTTCACGACAGTGGACATCATGCGATGCTTAGCGTATTGTTCACTCGAACAATGTGTGTGTGTACCAAGACGATCTCGCTGTCATAGTGAGGAGAGGTGTGTGGACAGCTCGCCAGATCTGTTGCCAATCTCTGGTTTGGTATTTAAGTTCGACAACATTGCTGTCGTGATTGACGCCACAAGTATAGATTTATTTCACGGGTGGTGACGATCTTCATTGTAAGTGAACATAACTAGAATCAACAAAGAATGGCGCGGCATGGGAAAAAGAAGGCGATATTGTGCCTGCTGCAATGGGCCGATCAAAGGATGGGGGAAGTAGTTCAGGCCGCCCAAGGGCTACTACTGCAGTGGATGACCGCTACCTACGGATCATGGCTCGGAAAACCCTGACAGTAACGCCGCCATGTTGAATAATGCTTTTCGTGCACCCACAGGATGTCGTGTTACGACTCGAACTGTGCAGCCACAGGATGTCGTGTTACGACTCGAACTGTGCGCAATGGGCTGAATGATGCACAACTTCCAACGTCCATGGCGGGGTCCATCTTCGCAACCATGACACCATGCAGCGTGGTACAGATGGGCACAACAACATGCCGAATCGACCGCTCACCGATGAGTGTCGCATATAGCTTCAACCAGAAATCGTCGGAGACGTGTTTGGAGGCAACCGGGTCAGGCTGAGCACCTTAGACAAACTGTCCAGCAAAAGCAGCAAGGTGTAGGTTCCCTGATGTCTTGAGGTGGCATTAAGCGGGGCCGACGTACGCCGCTGGTGGTCATGGAAGGCGCCGTAACGGTTGTACGATACGTGAATGCTATCCTCCGACCGATAGTGCAACCATATCGGCAGCATTTTGGCGAGGCATTCGTCTTCATGGACCATCGTGCACATCTTCCTTCAGGATACCGACATCGCTCGATTAGAGTGGCCAGTACGTTCTCCAGATATGAACCCTTTAGAACATGCCTGGGGTAGATTGAAAAGGGCTGTTTATGGGCGACGTGACCCGCCAACCACTCTGAGGGATTCACGCCGAATCGCTGTTGTGGAGTGGGACAATCTGGACCAATAGTGCCTTGATGAACTTGTCGATAATATGCCACGATGTATACAGGCATGCATCAATGCAAGAGGACGTGCTGCTGGGTAGTAGGGGTACTGGTGTGTACAGCTATCTGGACCATCACCCTGCAAGGTCTCGCTGTATGGTGGTGCAACATGCAATGTGTGGTTTTCATGAGCAATAGAAAGGGCGGAAATGATGTTTATGGCCGGCCGAAGTGGCCGTGCGGTTAAAGGCGCTGCAGCCTGGAACCGCAAGACCGCTACGGTCGCAGGTTCGAATCCTGCCTCGGGCATGGATGTTTGTGATGTCCTTAGGTTAGTTAGGTTTAACTAGTTCTAAGTTCTAGGGGACTAATGACCTCAGCAGTTGAGTCCCATAGTGCTCAGAGCCATTTGAACCATTTTTTTTTTATGTTTATGTTGATCTCTATCCCAGATTTTTGCACAGGTGTGGCAACTCTCGGGCGCGGTCTTTTTGCACCCAAATACATGCCTCACACTACGTGCTCTCGAGCACAGTGATATCAGACGTGGGTTACTGGCTCTACGGAGTGGCCGCGAGGTTTGAGGCGCCATGTCACGGACTGCGCGGCCTCTCCCGCCGGAGGTTCGAGTCCTCCCTCGGGCATGTGTGCGTGTGCGTGTGTGTGTGTGTGTGTGTGTGTGTGTGTGTGTGTGTGTTGTCCTTAGCATAAGTTAGTTTAAGTAATGTGTAAGTCTAGGGACCGATGACCTTAGCAGTTTGGTCCCTTAGGAATTCACACACATTTGAACATTTTTCATTATTAATTATATATTTTATTATTTATTAAAAAACAAAAGATTCGCTAACGAACATTTGTGCGGTGGCCCTCTACCCAGGGGTAAACCAGTTCGAATCGTTGTGGAGGAAAGCAATTTTCACTGCCAGTGAAGGGAGGAGAAATGGTATCAGCAGACTTTGCGCCAGTTTCGTAGTTTAAGTACCAAAGCTCTCCACAGTGAATCATGGACTGGGGACAAGTGAAACTGTTGATGGTAAGCAGTCCGTTGGATGGGACGTTAAGCTTGGCGGCTTCCTTGGTACTATTCGCGACAGCACAAGCGTTCTTACAACACTCTACACCAACATTATATATCGAACAGAAATGTTACATTTATTCAAAGATTATACTTACAGTGAAGTCATCGGGATACGTGATGTTCCCCAGTACATTAAAAAACGCGGCACATCGACGTTAATAGTGTGTGTGATCACAGCGGATAGCAATGCATGCTCTGCAACGTGTTCCTTCGCTGACCACAACATGAAGGTATAGAGATCTTCTTGATTTTAGATTCTAGCTTTAGTTCCTAAATGCCTTTTAAGGAATTAATAATTTCAGAGCAATTTGCACGAAATGAAGTTTCATTAGGACTCAAAGTTCTGACATTTTTATTTTAGAGTAACGCACGGGAAACAATGCTGGCGAGAGGAAGCCTGGTTACAGTTGTGACCAAGTACGTTTGGCGGACCGTTAGACAATTTTATTTAAGGCAAACCTCTAAAACAGAACTTTAACAATTTAAAAACTCAAATAATATAAAAGTGAAATGCTCTGGAACATTGTTCAAGGACAAACTGCAATGTTTGTATGGTAACTTATTTTAATAGACACAGCCGTGATGGCATCTTAGTATTTAACTGTCCGCACCCGGTAGGTGAGTGGTCAGTGCGACACTGTCAATGCTAAGGGCCCAGGTTCGATTCCCGGCTGGGTCGGAGATTTTCTCCGCTCAGGGACTGGGTGTTGTGTTGTCCTAATCATCATCATTTCATCCCCATCGACGCGCAAGTCGGCGAAGTGGCGTCAAATCGAAAGACCTGCACCCGGCGAACGGTCTGTCCGACGGGAGGCCCTAGTCACACGACGACGACGACAGTATTTAATTTTTATTTTTAGATGACCGGTTTCGACCTTCTAAGAGATCATCTTCAAATCTTACATTCCTTCGTGACCGTGCAAACCACTGGCTTGGAGCAGGTCCATCTGTGCAGGCGTGGAGACCGCTGCTCAACCCTTGCAGACATGAACCTGCTCCATCTGCAGTTTTTATAAATAAACCTTTAAATAAGAGAAACAAAATTTTAGAACTGCTGCTATGGCTTTGATATTTACTCAGTTATTAGTAAACAATATACATCTGTTAGAACCGAGATCAAACAAATACCGAAAAACACTGTTATTCTAAACTGGTCGGTTTTTCTCATCCCTAGGATCAGGCAGCTACCTCGTCTCTGTCCGCAAGCGTCGCCTAACTGTAGGACCAGCACAGCAAGAGGTTTAAAGACGACGAGCTGCGACTCATAAATGAGCGTGACGAATAATGGCACACTATAGTCCGATTAAAGTTACTTGATAGTTGGCGTCTGTAATTGCTGCTACAATGTTGCCACATCCGTTGCCGGCTACTGCTCGGTTATAGGCTACACACAAATACGGCGGGTCACAAATACTGTTACTGTGGAACACGGAACAGCCGCCGCGAGGTGTGACTGTCGACAGCTGATTTTAATTGACCGGCGACTGCACTGCGGTAGACGACGCGTTTTGTAGCCCTGAATTAAAACCCATGTCCTAACCTAACCACAACGTCCTGATGTGCAGTGTATCCGGGAAAACGGTGGTCAAGAAGCTGTGGTGGAACTAAAATCACGATCGCGCCGTTCACGGCTTTTAAAGCTTATCACTACGAGCACACTGAAGACAGAAAAATATTTCGTTTTCAGCGGTAAAAGCAAAATGTGTATTTCTGGCTGTCGTCGGTTACATGAAAGTGTTCTCCCAATGGCTACACTGGCTGTCGTGTTACCAACCGATGGACAGTCCTGGTGGGCACTTGGTTGAAGATTATAGGCAACATATGCAGATTCCAAACGAAAAAGAATGATAGGAAGAAAAATCAGAGAAAATTAAATAGTCAATATGATAATGAAAATTACACAGCCAAGTATTAGAAATAAAAAATTACATTTAAACTATTTCACTGAACAAAAATAATAAACAATGTCTTTTGGTTAGATTTAGAAAATTTAAATAAATTATCTTCCAAACGTCACGTTTATATGCTAACGACTGCGCTACGCCATTGTACTAAGGAAGTTCGTTGTAATCATGACTCTGGTGACCCAGTCACAAACCATTAACTGCAGCCTTCAAAAATTAGGCTTCATACAATGTTGTAAGAAGCTTACCTAAGGTAAGCCTAGCTTTGTGATTATAATCACCGTATAAGTGTCTTTTGCGGAATGATCCAGTAGTATTTCGTTAGTGTCGTGTATGAAACATTTGTACTTCCTTACCATGGTTGTGTGTTGTTTTGGATCGGTTATCGTGTCTAATGAAATACGAAAGAAAAGATCCAGGGTTCGTGATCCAAACACATCAAGAAAGAAAGCCAGACATGGAAGTGGAAGTGAGGTAACTAGTTGCTGTGTCAATTTGGCAACCAGTTCGGGCGTGACGTTGAGCGATGTGATTGGAGGAAACCAGCAACAGAGACTAAAGGGTCAACTATCAAGTAATTTTAATCAGACTATAGCAATAAAGTTATCCCTACTTTTTGCTTTACCCACAACTGAGCCTTTGTGCTTATACCACTTTCTGCACCTGCTCTTTGTCACTCCATGGTAAATACGAGAGTTATTCGGAAAGTAAGGAACGAAATGGAAACCACAGTGAAAATCAAAAAATTTTTATTTGCAACAGTTAGCTACAACTTCCAACCACTTATCTCCATAGTCGCCGATTGTCGTAGCGTCGTACCAACTTTCCAATACCCTTGTTATAGAAGGCAGCCACCAGTGCTTACCGCCAATTCTCTACGCTGGCCTACTGCTCGTTGTCTGTGCCAGAATGTTGTCTTCATAGCCAGCGGTTCATGGTAGGAGAGATGAAACTCAGACGAAGACAATTACGGGCTGTACTGTGGGTAATCAAACATTTCCAATTGAAAACGATGCTTGAGCATCTTCATTGACCCTGCAGAATGCGACTAAGAATTGTCTTGGAAAAAGAAAACGCACGACAGTTATGTAATGTTGGCTGCATAGCTTCAGGCGAAATTTCTCACCAGGCCTTCGTACTTGGCGGGAGACACTGCTGTTCTAGGTATCTTTATGTGCTCCTTGTGGCCTCAGAACTAAAAATAACGACGTAACTCGATCGACGGGCATACTAGAGACACTGTCCAACACACATGTGTAAAACGTCATCGGATTTTCACTGTGGTTTCCATTTCGAGACCGATCGTTCCTTACTTTCCGAATAATCCTCGTATCATAGGCCGTCTTGTGGAAATATTGTTAAAAAGACAAATGCATAACGTCACACATCTGTTTCATTCTCGTGAAATGATTTAGGAAAGTGTCTGAAACTATGATTGGACTAGGATTCGAACCTTTCTTGAGTGAATGAGAGTCCAGTGGTTTAACAAGTAACAAATAACGTACCGCAGCGGTCTTCACGGATACATCCAGACCTATTGGTGCTCACTTCAATGAATTTTTGAATGTTAATGTTCTTACTGAACCATTTTGCGCACCTTGCATGCGATCATATCTCCTCTCCAGGTGGAGCTTCACATTTAACCACGAAAAGGAACGCTAACCGTTACACGAGACCCTCAATTTTGCAAGCCTTGCCGTTGTGGGTAGAAGCTGTTTGACCTATTCAAGCTAATAGACTTCTGTCCGCCATGTTAGCGGCGAGTCACATTACGTTAGGTAACCGTCGCGTTGCTAATGTAATACGCCATAGGCAGTGCTTAATCATTAATGGAGATTGGTCCTCCGGGATATCAAATTGCGGCTTTGTGGCCATGTCCGTGGCAGGTACCATTAGGGACAGCCTATCGCATTAATTAGAGTACTGGAGAATTACGTTTGTAAAAAGCAGACGAGGACAAAGAGGCGAAATGTCAGCGTTGGTACATTTATTCCAGTCATGGTCGGTTAACACTTGCTACAGCGCCTATGAAAATCAATCGAAACAAAAGAAGTTTACAAGAAGTACTCGAAAAACAAATTTTAAAAATTTAAGACATTTGAGACCTAGACCTAGAGGAACAAAAAAAGAAAAACATAAAAGTAAGTCGGTCTCAAAATGCAGTTTCAGTAAAGTAAGCAGGGTTTTCAAACTAACTTTCGATGTGTCTGAAACGCGTAGTATGCTATCAGTGTGTAGTATTACTTAAGACCTATACCAACGAGACATGGACATTTAATGCGAAACCATTCAAAACCTGATAATTGCTTAAAGGGAATGGAGAAATGCAGGTTCCTCAAATAGATCAAGGTACCAATTGGAATTGAAGCTTTGAAAATGAAGTGGAGGTGGAGGGTAGATGCACCAAGGATGTACGAGGATGGTTTAAATGAAAATGTTAATTACAGAGTCATTTCAAAACTTCTGTACATTGTAAAATTATGGTTCAAAATTTTCATTTTGTTTCACATAATGTCTTCACAGATCTTCAATGTAATCTCCATTCTTCTCAGTAACAGCGCCACAGTGCTTCAGAAAGCCTGAAATTATCTTTGTTGATCTGTCTGCTTACTCGGGTCACTGCATAAGAAGCGTCCTCAGTTCGCTGAAAAAGATTTCCTCGGGGTATTTCTTGATGTCTGGAAAGGAATCAAAGTCTGGTGGCCTTGTGTCAGGACTGTTGTGGGAATGAGGAAGGATTTCCCACCCATAATTCTCTAAAACCCTGCGTACTTGTTAGGCAATTTGCGGTCATGAATTATCATGCACAATGACGGATCTTTGGCCTCAAAACATTTCCCAGAAAGTCCGTGCAGTATGACCCTGTTACTGTTGTTCCCTGGGACAGTCTGTGACTATCATTTCATACTTGTCATAAGACATAATCATCATCGGCCTGACATTGGAGTGTCAGCGGTAGCATTTTCTTGCCTTCTCGGAAACGGAAAGCCCACGGTGACATTGAGCCTCGATCCGGTACTCTCTCACGGAAAACTTTGAACTCTGATGGAAGACTGCTGCTCGCAGCCTCGCAGCTCGCAGACCTGAATCACTTTCTCCCTCCATTTCTATCAGAATATATCACTCAAATCACAAATTACCACACCAGAGAAAACATATGGCGATAGCTCAAGGTCTGGCTCAAACTTACGTTTCGCGTGCAGGAATGGTTACGGATGTAAATGATGATGATGATGATGTTTGGTTTTGTGGGGCTCTCAACTGAGCGGTCATAAACGCCCAAACAAAGACCCAAATTTTCAGACTCCAATTTTTTTACGCTGCCCAATCTAGCCACTGTCACTAATGATGATTATGAAATGATGAGGACAACACAAACACCCAGTCCCCGGGCAGAGAAAATCCCCAACCCGGCCGGGAATCGAACCCGGGACCCCGTGATACAGAGGCAGCAACACTAGCCACTAGCCACTAGACCATGAGCTGCGAACACGGATGTACATGATCTCTGTGCAGAAGTTTATAAATGGTCCCCATATTTATTACTACGCAAACAAGGTAATACAGTAAAATTACAGATGTTTCATTTTCCAGTGTAATCTGCAGACATGTAACGCAAGCGCTCCACATCTCCGGAAGTGCACGGACACATCGTGGGAAAAATTCTTTTGGTTTTTAACGCAGCCATTCTTGCTCCACACGGATTTCATCTTTTCATTGTCTCTGAAATGCTTGCCACGCAGCGTTTCTACGTATTTCCGAAAAATGAAAATAATTCGGGACGAGGTGTCATGAGTAAGGTGATTGTTCGAGACATTCAAATGTCATATCCTGTGTTGCTATTACGGTTGAACGGACATACGCAGACGAGCATTGACGTATTGCAACGAAAAACTTGCACTCATAAGTCCTCATTCTTAACTCCTGACTCCATAGTGAAAGTGATTTCGCAGTTGACTTGAGTATGAATTATTAGCCACTGTTAACCGTTTTCCATGTAATGCTCCGAAATTACCCCGTTTGATATCCCTAAAGAGAGTTAGGATGTCTTTCCCTGCCAATGGTTAAGTGCGGAATTTTTGGTTTTGTTGAAGAGCTATAGCGCCATTCCTGCTCTATCTTTTCGTTTCACTTTAGTGATAGTGCACCCAGGTTTCATCTGTGGCGATTCTGTACACAAATCTATTACTTTAGATCAGGAAAAGACGTGAAAGTTCCGCACACACCGACGCGACAAACTTTCAGTTCTGCAGTCACCTGGAACCCATCACGCGAACGTTTTCACTGCACGGTGTGTCTAGCCCGGGCGCTGAGCGTCTTGGACAAAAGTTAGGTCTCTTTTAAAGTTTGTGTGCTACTCTTACCATTCTGCAGCGACACACACGAATCACCGTGCTCTTCTTTCATGCCGCGATGCATTTCGACAGTTTGGACAGCCTCATTACTCGTAAAACGCACTACAGATACAAATTGGAAATTTGTGGTAAGATCTTATGGGACCAAACTGCTGAGGTTGTCGGTCCCTAAGCCTACGCACTACTTAATCTAACATAATCTAACTTACGCTATGCCCGAGGGAGGACTCGAACCTCCGACGGGGGGGAGCCGCACGATAGTGACAGGACGCCTAAACAGCGCGGCCACAGATATATCCGCCAGGTATACAGACCTGGAAAACAGTCGAAGTACAATCAGAATTTAGGTGGCAGTAGAAGAGGTACTGGCGGAAGTAAAGCTCTGTACGAGTCCCACTTCATCACAGTTTCCAGGAAGCTTCAAATCAATGTACACCTCGCTGCAGAGTGGAAATTCATTCTGGATAGTTATAATTTTGTTTTTGACTCTCTCTACAGGTTTGCCTTGTTGATTCTCTGACTCTGGACAATAAGGGCTTCCGCTGTAAATTACTTTGTTTTGACGGACACAGACTGTTTAAACATTGATTTTACACCTAGCTCTATTTTTTGCTTATTTACAATGGTTTCGGAAGCCTGTGCTGTATATTCATGCACTTAGGCACAGTCATCGAACTGAAATACACTATCGAGCGTATCTTTTGGTTTGGAGTAAGAACGTCTAAATGGTAACGACTCTTACATGTACTACATTAGATGATGTTACGGTTCAGCAGTAAGATACACTTGAAGGTGTAGTTCATTGCGGTGACTGTAATTAGGTGCCTGAGGTTGTTGCCATAGAAGGTTTCGAAGTAGAAAATAGAATAAGCAACAAAGACAGCTGAGTGTAGAACGTATAAAAGTAGCCCATGTGTGTGCTAAAACATGTCTGTTCAATGTAAATCTTCATGTCAAGCGACTGTCGAGATACAACACTACATACTGAGGTGATAAGTCATAGGGTGCCACCTGTTATCTTCTAGGACCTCGTTCGGAGTGGTGCAGCAACTCGACATGGTATGGACTCAACAAGTCGTTAGAAGTTCCCTGCAAAAATTTTGAGGCATGCTGCCTCTTTTGCCGTCTATAACTGTGAAAGTGTTGTCCTTGCAGAATTTTGTGCACGAAGTGACCCCTAGAGTACGTCCAAAAATGACCGACGGGATTCACGTCGGACCTATCTGGGTGGCCAAATCACTCGCTCTAATTTTCGAGAATGCTCCTCAAACCAATTGCAAAAAAATTGTGGCCCGGCGAGAAGACGCAGTTTCATTTATAAAAATGGCTGCAGATATCCTCCAAGTAGCCTAACATGACAATCTGCAGTGAATGATCGGTTCAGTTGGACCAGAGGACACAGTCCCTTCCGTGCAAACACATCCACCACCAGCTTACGAAGTGTCTGGTTGACAACTTGGGCTTATGGCTTCTTGGGATCTGCAGCACACTTTAAAACTACCTTTAGCTCTTACCAACTGAAACAGGGATTCGTCTGACCACGCCACGGGTTCCACTAGCCTAGGGACCAACGGATATGGTCACGAACCCAAGAGAGGTGCTACAGATGACGTTGTGCTGTTAGAAAAGGCACTCGCGTTGATCTCTGCCACCGTAGCCCATTAACGCAAAATTTCGCCACTCTGTCCTAACGGATACGTTCGTCGTACGTTCCACATCGAATTCTGCGGTTATTTCACGCGTTGTTGCTCGTCTGTAACCACTGACAACTCTACACAAATGCCGTTGCTCTCGGTCGTTAAGTGAAAGCCGTCGGCCACTGCGTTGGATGTGGTGAGAAGTAATGGCTGGAATATGGTATCCTCGGCACACTCTTGAAACTCTGGATCTCGTACTATGGAATTCCCTAACGGTTTCCGAAATGAAATGTCCCATGCGTCTAGCTCCAACCACCATTACGCGTTCAAAGTCTGTTATTTCCCGCCGTGCGGCAATAACCACGTCGGAAACCTTTTCACACGAATCATCTGAGTACAAATGACAGCTCGCCAACGACTTGCCGTTTTATACTTTGTCTACATAAGACCACTGCCATCTGTATATCTGCATATCTCTATCGTTGTAAATCTTTTCCGTTACTGTTTTGAAACAGTGCTAAGGAGTAACGTAAAGTAGCAGTACTTGGGAAACGTAGACAAGCAGACAGGAATGGTAGTGGCCCACTGTCATCTGTGTTGCCGGCAGGAGTGCTGAGGTGTGTGTCGTTTGTTGCAGACGGTGATCATCTGAGCGAGCGGCAGCCGTAGCCATGGGCAGCAGCTGTTCCTCGGGCCAGGCGCACAAGGACAAGGACTCGGTGTCCACCCGCTCTGAGGAGTGAGTACCGCTCTCTTTTTCTGCCGGCATCGCTTCTGGATACCTAGACACTCTAGTACCAATGTGACTTCCCTATCCTCGAGCTGTGTGTTTACATCCCAACGGTCATGCATATTTTCTTATAATTTCTCAAATGCAGTTATGATACAAAATAAAGGTAAATAGAACTACTGTTGCCGTGAAAACTGGTGAGCCAACAAAATTGAATTTTCAAACAGCTGTTGCTTTTTCCGCTGTTGTGAAACATATTTATCGTCGGGTGTGGAAAATATTTTCAGTAGACTTTTCATGTTCGCAGACATTTTAGGTGCTTTTATAGAGGGTGTTTCACAATGTTCTGACGATTTCAAACGTGGATAGGCCGGCCGTTGTGACCGAGCGGTTCTAGGCGCTTCAGTCCGGAACCGCACGGCTGCTACGGTCACAGGTTCGAATCCTGCATCTGCCATGGATGTGTGTGATGTCCTTCGATTAGTTAGGTTTTTGTAGTTCAAAGTCTAGGGGACTGATGATCTCAGATGCTAGGTCCCATAGTGCTTAGAGCCATTTGAACCAAACGTGAATATCACACAAATTAACCGCGAAACAAAGTTTAACATTTTACGAAGGGTACATTTATTCAAGTTTACTTATGAAATACTACATCGGACAGATGACGACCATTCGCGGATATACAATAGCCATGGCGTTTCACCCAGTTTTGGAACACATCTTTCGTAACTGCTGCGGGAATTCTGAAAATTTCATAGTGAATTCGGTCTTTTAACGGTTGGAAGCTTCTGGACGCGTTTCCGTAACGGACGATGATGGTTCGACTGTGAACTGCTTCGCACACGTACGATATTCTCATGGGTCCTGACCGTTTTCCGAGGGCCGATTCACTTTCGACTCGATCCACTGGCAGATGCACCGAAGTTTCTTACCTAGTGCAGCGTTGTTCCCATTCTGGAATTGGATATCGCAGCTGAATAGTGAAACGCTTACGAAAGGTGCGTTGCACGCGTGTGACAGATTCGCCGTAGCGAAAATAGTTCTCCACCGCGAACACAAGATATTGCTTCGACCAGTCCGACATGATTACTGACCTGCATGTGGGATGAAACTTGAGACTCCGCTCTGATAACAGAGCGCCACCGTCACTATGTCTTCTTCTTGGCGCGTGTTATTCAAATTTGAAATCGTGAAAACATTGTGAATTAAATTGTAGACAAAGTGATACTTTCGATGCTACATATGAAAAACGAACACTTTGAAATGTTTGTTAAAATCTGATTTTATGATAAACATAGTACTGATTCAGTCTTCTGTGCGGAACTGTACACGTATAGAATTACTCTATAGTGTTTTCTTACTCCTATATATATATATATATTGTGTGTGTGTGTGTGTGTGTGTGTGTGTGTGTGTGTGTGTGTGTGTATGAATATGGGTCTGAGAAGTATGGGACTGAACTTCTAAGGTCATCAGTCCCCTAGAACTTAGAACTACTTAAACCTAACCAACCTAAGGACATCACACACACCCATGCCCGAGGCAGGATTCGAACCTGCGACCGTAGCGGTCGCGCGGTTCCAGACTGTAGCGCCTAGAACCGCTCGGCCACCCCGGCCGGCGTGTGTATGAATATAACATTCATGTATATATGAATGTTTCTAATGAATGTTTAACCATATATGATGGCAGGAACTACAGTAACATCACGTTGTGCGATTATAGGAGTAAGAAATAGGGTAATTCTATACGTGTACAGTTGCGCACAGCAGACTGAATCATAATTATGTTTATCATAAAATCAGATTTTAACAAACAGGTCAAAGTACTCGTTTTTCATATATATATATATATATATATTTCTAATGAATGTCTGACCATATGTGATAATAGGAACAACATGTAAATACAATTCCGAAAAGGCGGTTTAATGTGGGTAAGTAAATGATTGGCAGAAACCAATTATTTTACTTTTGTGTGAAGCCACATTCATATACAACATTTAGAAAGATATAACCGCCATTTGAATGTACCACCTGACCTTAGGCTATCATCAAGTGTCAAAAGTACTAAAAGTCAATGAACTTGTGTGAAACACAAGTCATCGTCAAAACATGTGTCTTCCGTTATATAACTTTGTCAAAAGTAAATATAAAAGTAAATGTTGTAGTATTTACTTTTGGCAAAATTGGTTTGTATAATCGAAGATACATGCTTTGCCATGAGTTGTGTTCTACTCACGTCTAATGATATTTAATACTCGCAAAACTTGATAATGGCATAATACCGAAATCAAGATTGTGGAATAAAACCACTGTTACAGTCAGATGGTGGTTACGTCTTTCGAAATGTTCACAGAAATATTTAGCACTGAGTATGAAGTTCGGTAAAGCCGATCAGATTTCATGGCACAGACGCTTGGACGGAGCACTCAATAATACTGAAAATAAAAAGAAACAAAAACGGGAGAAGAAAAACAAAACAGAAAAGAAAAATACCGTAATACTAGACCACTATGTTGCTACACTTAGTCGTTATCGGAAACACCCGATGGTGTCACAGTTGACAAATACAGCGGTTCCTAAGGTGACTGAGCTCTTATGTCAGTTGTGCATTTGCTGTCAACCCGTTTACATGTTGACTCACGATAAGCTGACGGAAGTGCCCTCACTTCCAGGTGCAACAATACTGTAGTCGACTAACCACGGCCGTCACAGTGCGACAGATTTCATATACAAAGTCGTTGTCGAAGGAAATGAAGAGCGAGAAAACCTCCGAGAACGCTATTGGACGTCGTAAAAATTCGTTTGGTTGTACAGGGATTGTAAGCCGGATGATGACGGTGAGCCGGCCGAAGTGGCCGTGCGGTTAAAGGCGCTGCAGTCTGGAACCGCAAGACCGCTACGGTCGCAGGTTCGAATCCTGCCTCGGGCATGGATGTTTGTGATGTCCTTAGGTTAGTTCTAAGTTCTAGGGGACTAATGACCTCAGCAGTTGAGTCCCATAGTGCTCAGAGCCATTTGAACCATTTTGATGACGGTGATGACGAAGCTGCTGCCTCTCATGGTGTGGAACGCCCTGGTTATTGTGCGTCTTCAGGGGTTTCGGCCTTTTGTTCGAACCTCTGGTGATCAGTTGGAACTCCTGAAAGCACTGTTACTGTCCATCACTTACTTACACTAATACTCGTGCGTGATATACGCTCTCAATTTATTTATTATCAGGCTTCACTTAATGCTTATTTTCAGCCATAATTAGCTACTATCTGAATTTGTTGTGAGCAAACGCAGGATGCATGACTCTAATACCGTGTGAAATAGTCTCTTGCCTTGCGAACTGCATGCCACATCTAGCTGAAACCACTCATTGATGGGTATATCCCGCACATGTCCATTATAATTATCCGGGCTGTTATGCCGTGATCGGTTCATGAATTCTGTGTCAATTCCCAACGTTTCATCCCCGTCTGCGGGGGACATCTTCAAGGGGGACTGTAGCCCGATGGAAGGTCCAACACACCCACTGGTTCGCAAATCATTGGAAAAAGCTGGAGTGTATAGGATCCCATGCAGCTGTGGAGATGTTTATGTGGGTACCACTGAAAGAACTGTTTCAAAACGTTTGGAAGAGCACAAGGGCAATTGTAGAAGAGGAGAAACGGAACGATCAGCTGTTTCGGAGCATGCTTTCCAGCCAGGTAACCACCATATTCGTTTGGAGGAGACGCAAGTACTAGCGGCCACAAGTGGATATTACGAAAGGCTCTACAGGGAATCAATCGAAATCGCCAAACACCCTAATAATTTCAATCGAAAGGAGGAGGGCGTGAAATTAAACGGTATATGGATGCTGGTGTTGAAAAAGATGTGTACCACCCGTCCACCAGTGGGTGATGGCCACGGCGATCGACGGCAGCGGACAGCGGCCAATTGCACTGACGTTTTCAAAACACGTGACGTCACGCCTCGGCATTGGAGCGTGCTGACACGGAATTTAGAGGCAGTCAGTAGCGAGCCAGTGGGTGTGTTGGACCTTCCATCGAGCTACAGACCCCCTTGAAGATGTCCCCCGCAGACGGGGACGAAACGTTGGGAATTGACACAGAATTCATCAACCGACCACGGCGTAACAGCCAGGATAAATGTAATGGACATGACATTTCCGCCCGTGAAAGTCTACATTTTAATATCCCGCACAGCCACCAAATTACGAGGGTGTTGATTGCAACTGCGAGCGCTATACGACCATGATTGAGAGTTTCTTCTTTCTACATCTGCAGGGATATTGCCGCTTAAACGCGATGTGGTTTCAGAAAGACGGGGCTGCAGCGCGTATAGTCCATAATTCAGCGAGCACTATGAGGCGCCGCTTTACACATAGATTACTCTCACGACACAGTGATATCACTTGAAGGATAACCCATGGTCGGCGAAATCACCTCATCTTTCAACTCCTGATTTATTCTCTGGGAGCCGGCCGGTGTGGCCGAGCGGTTCTAGGCGCTACAGTCTGGAACCGCGCGACCGCTACGGTCGCGAGTTCGAATCCTGCCTCGGATATGGATGTGTGTGATGTCCTTAGGTTAGTTAGGTTTAAGTAGTTCTAAGTTCTAGGGAACTGATGACGTCAGAAGTTAAGTCCCATAGTGCTCAGAGCCATTTGCACCATTATTCTCGGGGGAGGTCACCTTAAGAATTTTTTTTTCACGGCAACTCCACAATACTGATAAGTGAAAAACCACAATCCGAGGAGGCCATTCCTCAATAAATATTGGAAATTCCTATGGGACCAAACAGCTGATGTCATCGGTCCCATAGGCTTACACACTACTTCAGCTAACATAAACTAACTTTCGCTAAAGACAATACACAAAGCCATGCTCGAGGGAGGGCTCGAACCTCCGTCGGGAGGAGCAGCGCGAACCGAGGCAAGGCGCCCTTAGACAGCGCGGCTGCCCCGCGCGCCCGAAATATTGAAGACCGAAATGAGGAACTTCCACGAACATCTTCAGCAGTTCATCGCTAATGAATTTGTATAATGTTCTTTAAAAAATAAAGTTGTTTTCGCCTTTTCAGTAAAGGCGAAGTTTGTAGAACTGTTACCTATATGGGTGTGAATATATGCTAAACACAATAACGAAACAAAAATTTACTACTTGTCGTGGGCCACTCTATATAAGCAACATCTTCGACCAGGAGTGCTGGCCTCATTTGTAGCTTTCTGCACACAAATACCAACAGTAGGAACGAACATGAACCAGTGAAAGTAATGTCGGTAGGCCACTATACGTTACGCTCTACTCACGAGAGCGACGCGATGGAGACATCCGCCATTTCTCAACTGTTGCGACGAATGGAGCGCCAGCGCTAACTGGTCGGCCCTTGCCAAGTGGGTTAATGGCGTCGCGTCGCCAGGCAGCGCTGGCGGGGAACTCAAGTGCAATACGACATCCACGGAGAGTGATCTGGAACCACGGCAGTTAATTACTCCTGATGGCGACCTACAACTCATTCCAGTTACACCCCTGCGATCGAGAAATACGAGGCAAGGGACCAACGATTACGCTTCCCCCTGCCTTCATGTCTGTTGGTCTGTGCCTCTCGGAATTCTGCTGCCTATAATTTACATCTACACTACTGCCCGTTAAAATTGCTCGGCCACCATTCACCAGACGTTTTCAATTGGTGACAGATCTGGCCAGTGCAGCAGCCGAACATCTTCTGTATCCAGAAAGGCCCGTAAAGGACCTGCAACATGCGGTCGTGCATTATCCTGCTGAAATGTACGGTTTTGCAGGGATCGAATGTAGGGTAGAGCCACGGGTCGTAACACATCTGTAATGTAACGTCCACTGTTGAAAGTGCCCTCAATGCGAACAAGAGGTGACCGAGACGTGCAACCAATGACACCCCATACCATCACGCCGGGTGATACGCCAGTATGGTGATGACGAGTACACGCTTCCAATGTGCGTTCACCGCGATGTCGTCAAACGCGGATGCGACTATCATGATACTGGAAACAGAATCTGGATTCACCCGAAAAAATGACGTTGTTCATTCGTGCACCCAGGTTCATCGTTGAGTACACCGCCTCAGGCGCTCCTGTCTGTGATGCAGCGTCAAGAGTAACCGCAGCCATGGTCTCCGAGATGATAGTTCATGCTGCTGCAAACGTCGTCGATCTGTTCGTGCAGATGGTTGTTGTCTTGTAAACGTCCCCATCTGTTGACGCAGGGATCGAGACGTGGCTGCACGATCCGTTACAGCCATGCGGATAAGATGCTTGTCATCTCGACTGCTAGTGATACGAGACCGTTGGGATCTAGCACGGCGTTCCGTATTACCCTCCTGAACCCACCGATTCCATATTCTGCTAACAATCACTGGGTCTCGACCAACGCGAGCAGCAGTGTCGCGATACAATAAATCGCAATCGCGATAGGCTACAATCCGACGTTTATCAAATTCGGAAACGTGATGGTACGCATTTCTTCTCCTTACACGGGGCATCAAAACAACGTTTCACCAGGCAACGCCGGTCAACTGCTGTTTGATTGTGAGTAATCGGTTGGAGACTTTCCTCGTCTCAGCACGTTGTAGGTGTCGCCACCGGCGTCAACCTTGTGTGAATGCTCTGAAAAGCTGATCATTTGCGTATCACAGCATCTTCTTCCTGTCGGTTAAATTTCGCGTCTGTAGCACGCCATCTTCGTGGTGTAGCAATTTTAGTGGCCAGTAGTGTATATCTGAACTCAGCAGACCAGTGTTACGTCCTACTGTACCAGTTATTCGTGCTTTTTCCCTTTCCATTCAGGTATGGAGCGCGGGAAGAATATTTAAATGCCTTCGTGCATGGTGTAATTAATCTAATCATGTCTTCACTATCCTTGCGGGAGTGGTACGATAGGGTTGCAGCATATTCCTAGTCACAATTTAAGACCAGCTTTTGGAGCTTTGTAGATAACTAAGCTTTCTCGGGATAGCTTATGTCTGTCTTCAAGGGCCTGGCAGTTCAGTTTCTTGAATACCCCTATAACACTCTCACATTGGTCAAACAAAACTGTGAAATTCGATCTGCCGTTCTCAATGTACGTTCACTATCCTTCGTCAGTCCTGCTCATCTCCAGACACGTTTTCGGTCTGTAATCTCATTGACTGCAGAAGAACTGTCTTCAGTGATGAGTCCCGCTTCGAATTGAGCTCAGATGACAAGCGAAGATGTGTCTGGAGACCTCTCGGACAACGGTGGAATACCAAGCTGACTGTCGTGCCCGACACCAGAAGTGATGGAATGGGGTGGCATTTCTTTCTGTAGCAGCACGCCCTTGGTTCTCATCCGCGAAACCCTTGCAGCTCAGTGGTACGTCAACGATATTCTACGCCCTGGTTTGTTGCCCTTCACGGCAAGCCATCCTGGGCTTACTTTTCACCAAGATAATGCCCACTCGCACAAGGCCAAAATTTCTGCTGCTTGTCTCCATGCTTGCGAAACCTTACATCGGCCGGCAACGTGCCAGATTGAGACCGTTTGGACCATTATGAGCAGCGCTTTCCAACCAGCTCAGGATTTTGAAGATCTAACGCAGCAGTTGGGCAGAATTTGGCACCACGTCCATCAGGAACACATGCGACAACTCTGACAATCAATGCCAAGACGAATAATTGTATACGTAAGGGCCAGAGGTTAACGAACGCGTTATTGACTTGCTCAGCTTGTGAAGTTCTTTCTCTTGAATAAGTCATCCAGTGACTATGAAATTGTAATCACTTGTTTGTCTGTACATGTAAATAACATCTACCAACTCCCGTCCGATTCGGACAAAAATTCCTTAGCGGTGCGTCTTCTATTTTATTCTTTGTAGAGAGTTTATGAGAGGGGGCAAATAATATCGGTCTTCAAGAAGAGTGTAATAATTCCTGTTCCGAAGCTGGCAGGTGCCAACAGGTGTTAATGCTACCGATACATCAGTTTCACGATTGCAAGATATTGACACGAATTACTTACAGAAGACTGAAAAAAGTGATAGAAGCCAACCTCAGGGAAGATAAGTTTGGGTTCCGGAGAAATTTAAGAGCATGCTAGGATATACTGACCTTACATCGTATTTAAGAAGACAGACTGAAAAAGGGAAACCTACATTTATAGCATTTGAAGATTTGGAAATATCTTTGGTCTATGTTAACTGGACTGGACACTTTGAAGTTTTGAAGGTATCAGAGATAAAATACGGGAACCGAAAGGTTATTTATTAACTTGTACAGGAACTATATTGCAGTTGTATGAATAGATGGACGGTTATGAAAGGGAAGCAGTAATTGAGAAGGAAGTGAGGTAGGTTTGTTGCCTGTCCCTGAGGTTATTCGATTTCTACATTGAGAAATCTCTGACGGAAACCAAAGAGATATTTGAAAATGGAATTAAAGTTCAGCGAGATGACCTGGTAGTTCTGTCAGAGACGGCAAAGGAGTTGGAAATTTTGGAAAGTTTCTATGGGGACAAACTGATGAGGTTATCGGTCCCTAGACTTACACACTACTCAGTCTAACTTAAACTAGCATCCGCTGAGGACAACACACACACTCATGCCCGAGAGAAGACTCGAACCTCCAACGAGGGCAGCCGCGCGAACCGTGGCAAGGCGCCCTAGACCATGAGGCTACCAAGCAAGGCCACAGGAGTTGAAAGAGCAGTTGAACGAAATGGACAATATCTTGAAAAGACGTTACAGCATGGAAACAAAAGTACAAAAAGTGAACGTAATGGAATTAAATCAGAACTGCTGAGGGCATTAGGAAATGAAACACTACAAGTGGTGCTACTTGGACCCTAAAAGTAGTAGATTAGTGTTTTGCTATTCGGGCTGCAAAATAGCTGATGATGGCCGAAATAGATTGTTTAATATTAATGCAGACTAGCAATAGTACGAAAATACTATTTAAAATTCGGTATCTGTTGACGTCTAATACAAACTGAAGTGTTAGGAAGTATTTTCTGACCGTATTTGACGGAGTGTTGCTCGTATGAAAATCAAACGTGAGGGATAAGGTGTTCAGGCAAGAAGAGAATATATGCTTTGGAATTGTGATGCTGAAGCTTAGATGTGTATATCGAGTAACTAATGAGGAAGTACTGAATGGAACTGTAGAAAAAGAAACCCATGGCACAACTTGATTAAAAGAAGTGGTAGGTTGACAGGACAGATCCTGAGGCATCAAGGAATAGTCACGTTGATAATGGAGGAAGGTGTAAAGAGGGGGGGGAGGGGGTAAAAATTGGAGACGTAGGCTTGAAATATTGACCATAGCGAGTAGGACTTGCACCCTGAGGGTTCCATATAAAATTAATTATGTATATACACAGTTCATACACTCCGCGAGTCGACAGTATCGACCATTTTTGTATATTATCGCCAGATACTCCAAGATTTTCGAGAATGCTTTAATTTCAATAATATAAATGTGACGAAGTCATGCGGGATGCAGGCGACCGTTGTTGTAATAATCACTAGTTCTCCATTCAGGCTGACTTCGTTGCTCGCATAACGCGTTTTAGAATTTATCCATCATCAAATATCCAGGGGCGATTACTGCACGTAGATATGACTTTTCAAGTTTTATGTGAAGCGAGCGTTCGGAGACTAGTCATTCCTTGCCTGATGTTTGACTTTTGCCAATGCGACCCAGTCAGCCTGAATGTAGAACTATTGATTGTTTTAATTTCAAGTCTGACGTTGGATAGCAGTTGAAAAAAGAATTTTTTTCCTGTGATATAATTAGACATTAACAATTTTCGAATTTTTCTTTGCTTGTACTGTGAAACCTTACTTCTTGCCAAATTTCTCGTTGTAGATCAATGGAAAGTACCCTATAGGTTTTGATCAGTGAGACTGCGAGGATTAAAATGTGTGACATAATTGGCCGTATTTTTGACTACATTGACTTACAAGCTTCAATTTTTTACACCACGAAGGGACCGGGTACCCCAGTAACTGACATAAATTTCAACGTGACACGTCTACCCGATACTGAGAAGAAGGGTTTTTACCAGTCTGGCAGACAGGCAGATAGGTAGACAGACGGACAACAAAGCGACGCTGTAAGCGTTCTGGTTTTGTTATATCAGTGTCTTAACTGTTCTGTTAAAGTGCAAAGAAAAAAAAAGTTTTTACCGTCGGTTATATGTGGCTCAAAAATCGCAGGGAAGGTTACAGTCTGATAGTGCCTATCAATAATACATCTAGACGAACTGTGCGTTATTCTCGACAGTGAAATCCATTATTTTCTATTCAGAAATATGCATCGTGATTTGCACGGGACGGACTGCGTCAAAAACATGACTGTTGCATGTGGGTTTGATGGAGTGGTCTTTTTCCGCTGTGGTTATACAACTATTCGTGTTTAAGCTAAACGTACTTTTATTGCTGCGACATTGATATTTAATTTTCCAGACCGGTTTTTCCTTTTGTACGAAATGTATCTTCAGTGTGTTTTCTTCAAAACTATACAGTTTTTTTTAATTATAGGTTTAACGCCATTAACCTCATGATGTTTTCGTATGAAATATGGAACTAAATTTTATTTCTTGCCTATACTAGCAATGTCTGCGTTTCCTTTCATATCATCAGAAGTTAAAAGACGCGCTCGTACTTCACTTACGACACGCGTTCTCGAAGCGTCCTGCACGCAGACGCACGCACGCACGCGCTCACACAGACAGGGCGAAAGAAAACCAAACTGCTAGACAACAAGGTGGCAAACCAAACAGACGCCAATAGCCAGACACTTCTTACAGGAAAAGCAACACAAATTTCATGTTGTCCATCGTGATTACCAAATTACCGCTGAAGTGCTTCACATGCTACCTTCTACTGTATCTCCAGCAAGTAGGGATAGGGATATTCCCCAGTGGATAGCGATATGGAGGCGGAATCGATTGCTCACCTGACCAGGAGGTGGAGCGTGGATACTGAGCCGTGTGGAGGCAGAGGCCACCAGAAGATGAGGCTCAGACGGGCCAATCCTTTGTTTTCTCGGCCGCTTTAAACATAACGCTCCATAGCGGGAAAACTTTAGCACTCCATTACGCGTCATCGTAGTATCGTGTTGCTTACTTCGCTGTGGACTCCAGTATAGATTTGGATACAACTGGGATTGTTTGCACGTTGGTTACGAGTGAAAAGTTAACCGTTCTAGAATTTATCGCCGGCGGCTGTGGCCGAGCGGTTCTAGGCGCTTCAGTATGGAACCGCGCTGCTGCTACGGTCGCAGGTTCGAATCCTGCCTCGGGCATGGATGTGTGTGATTTCCTTAGATTAGTTAGGTTTAAGTAGTTCTAAGTCTAGGGCACTGATGACCTCAGATGTGGGTAGAGCCATTTGGAATTTATCATCTTGCATCGTTTTCTTCTGACTTGTCACTTCGCCGTGTGTTAGACATCGCGAGCCTTCTTACGCAACTGGTCGAGAACCCATTGCTCCTCTGAACACTTTCCAGATGTTACGTCTGGCATCTGAGATGCTTCTGCTCATATATTCGTCTTGCGCAAGTTACGATAGGGTTGCCCTTTTCCTGGCTCAGGTAATAATTTGGCCGTTTGTGCAGGTATCTGGCTTTAGGCGTCGTTAGGAAGAATTCCGCTGGCAAGTGGTAGAATTTTTTATCTCAACCGGTTTACAAGCCTAAAGCCGAATCATCAGGCGCAACAACGTTAAAATATTATAGGTACCCATCGCTTCCTGTCAAAATTTACCAGTTTTGACCAGCAGCCATGGGTGTGCCTATGATCTTTCAACGTTTTTGCACCTAAAAATACGGCTTTATGTCGCGAAAACCGGTTGTGTTTTAATAAACTGCGATTTTATCAGTTGTTTGCGAAATTCTTCCTAATATCACGCCTTTTTAACAGCTGCAGATTCCCGGACTATGAAATACTTTATTTGTCGGTTTTCCACACCGAGCGAGGTGGCACAGTGGTTAGCACACTGGACTCGCATTCGGGAAGACGACGGTTTAATCCCGCGTCCGGCCATCCTGATTTAGGTCTTCCGTGATTTCCCTAAATCGCTCCAGGCAAATGTCGGCGTGGTTCCTTTGAAAGGGCACGGCCGCCTTCTTCCCTGTCCTTCCATAATCCGATGAGACCGATGACCTCGCTGTTTGGTGTATTCCCCCAAATAACCCAACCCAACCTCGGTTTCCTGCACACGCCGTTCCCAGGTTCTCACAATCCCTTGTAACGAGCACATCTAGAAAGGGTAATTGTTGGTCCGTTTCTACCACAGCTTGCCGACTGTTCAGGTGTCCTCACCATGGCTCCACGCGACGAAGGTATCATCGACGTTCCTGTAATACATCATAGGTTTACATGGTGCCAAGTCCAGCGCCGGTCTTTCGAAGTGCTTCTTGAAGAAACGAACCACCACTGGACTAATGTTCGCAGAAATCGGCGTTCAACTTGAAGTGGCTCGTGGTTAGACATCCACGTAAGAGACTGGTAATGTCATGCGCGAAAAAAGAAGCGATGTGCTTCTGAGAATCACTGAGAACAGAGAAACAACTTCAAATCTGACCAGACGGGACCGGTGCCTATGATATCCAGTTCCGGCCTAGACTCCAGTTGGTACCAGCAATGGAGGATGAAGCATTCACAATGCCAGCCACTCGTGCTGGCGAAACGTCAGGAAAATCGTCATACGAACGTCGGTCGACGTACCCAAGACAGAAGGTAATAGGCAATAAATCAATAACCCGCCATGAAAGCTTCAATAATTGTGTAAAACAGTGTTAACCTTCGTCATGCTCGTGCTCATCCTACTCCTGGCTTAAAGTTTAAAAAAATCACAGCGAGCATTTGCAGTTGTCTCCTTCACGGATCAATTAATCATTTAACCTGGCGAACGACTAACTGGTGACATTTCCCTATCAGACAGAAGATGAATAATTAATTACAGCTCGCTAATTGTAGTTTTATATCATCACAAGCGTAGATTTACATGTATTTCAGAACGAAATTTCACGATTCAATTGACCGTATCCTCGTTGGCCGACGAATTACAACGTTCAAAAATTCGTGGCTTCTCACTTGGATAAGTTTAGCCACGACGAGACATAAAGATCCTTCGCGTAATGCTTGCTGCCAATAGACAACCATAAGAAATGTATTACCTTCGTTTACATAAACATTTGAAATAAAACAAATTTTAATGACTCAGCGTTGTGAGGGAAGCCTAACAACCACATAGTTTATTTGAAGGCAACAGATGGAAACAGGTGTAGCATCCAAAAACATTTGTGTACACTCCAAACACCGGAGTATGTGATGTTTGTTTCGTGGGAGCTCGTGTACGGCTCCTGCGAGCACAGAAGTGCCGCAACACGACGTGGCATGGACTCGACAGGCGTCTGAAGTAGTGCTGGAGGGAGTTGATACCATGAATTCTGCAGGACTGCCAATAAATCCGTAATAGGGGTGGAGATCTCTTCTGAACAGCACGTTGCAAGGCACCCGAGATACGCTCAATAATGTTCATGTCTGGGGAGTTTGGTGACCAGCGGAATGGTTTAAACACAGAAGAGTGTTCCTGGAGCCACTATGTAGCAATTCTGGATGTATGACGTGTCGCATTGTCCTGCTGGAATTGCCCAAGTCCGTCGGAATGCACAATGGACACGAATGCGTGCAGGTGATCAGACAGGATGCTTACGTACGTGTCACCTGCATACGTATCTATACGTATACAGGTTCGCATACCACTCCAGCTGCACATGCCGCTCACCATTGCAGAGAATCCGCCAGTTTGAACAGCCCTTGCTGATATGCACGGTCCATGAATCATGAGGTCGTCCTCACACCCGTACACGTCCATCCGTGCGATACCATTTGAAACGAGGCTCGTCCGACCAGCCAACATGTTTCCCGTCATTAGCAGTCCAATGTCGGTGTCGACGGGCCCAGGCGAGGCGTAAAGCTTTGTGTCGTGCAGTCATCAAGGGTACACTAGTGGGCCTTCGGCTCTGAAAACCCATATCGACGATCTTTCGTTGAATGTTGCCAAGTTGACACTTGTTGATGGCCCAGCATTGAAATCTGCAGCTTTTCGCTGAAGGGTTGCACTTCTGTCACTCTGAAGCATTCTCTCCAGTCGTCGCTGATCTCTTTCTTCCAGGATCGCTTTCCGGCCGCAGCGATGTCGGAGATTTGACGTTTTACCGGATTCCTCATATTCATAGTACATTCGTGGAATGGTCGTACGGGAAAGTCCCCACATCATCGGTACCTCGGAGATGCTGTGTCCCATCGTTCGTGCGCCGACTGTAACAACACGGTCAAACTCACATAAATCTTGATAACCTGCCGTTGTAGCAGCCGTAACCGATGTAACAACTACGCCACACACTTGTTGGTTGCCGACCGCAGCACCGTATTCTGCCTGTTTACATATTTTTGTATTTGAATACGCATGCCTATACCAGTTTCTTTGGCGCTTCAGTGTATTTCCGTTTACATAAACAGTTGAAATAAAACAAATTATAATGACTCACATTTGTGAGGGAATCATGACAACCCTGTCATTTATTTTTAGGTAACAGACAGTGATACGTGTTACAAACCGGACACAATAGGAAGGACCAGGCTCCTTTGCTTGTTTCATTTATCACTCGCTTATTACATCAGAGAAATACACACTTTAAGACAATATTTAACTAAATGAAATATTGCTCCCAATAAAGGTTAACATAAGCAGTGACAAAACTTAATTCTCTTAAGGGTTTCTGCTGGCAACAAATTTTAAGTAGGCAATGTAAGGTTTATATCAATTTAGCTCAAACACGGAGCTAGTGATTGAATCACGACACAGACATTTTAACAATTTCGGCAACAAATAAATAGCGTGAATTTGTAGTCACAGTAACCAATTAATCAACAGCCTTGCCATTGAATAAGTAGTAGGCCATTTGGAACTAATTAGCAACACCCAGCAACTAGGGGAGTTAATACCAACAGTCTTTAAATGTCTTTCTCCCCATTAAATAAACAAACTTACAGTAATTAAATGAATAACAAATCAAACACACTGCGCTCCACTCAAACTCTTCAGTGGAAGCCAAGCCAAAATGAAGATTCCATTAACTGGCTAGCACTGCAGTCACACTAAAGCTCATCTCTGTGTTCCCAGACACACATGGGACTTACTTATACAAGAGAAGATTTTGAAGGGAGCACATCAGTAAAACCGGTAGTGGAGCTAACTCGTGCCACTGAAAATTAAGGTACTAGACCGGGGCACAAGGTGGTATACAATGAGGTTGCCTTAGTGCTATACTGCGCTCCAAAATATTAATTCAAATGGCCAATTCAAAATTAAGTACACATAAACCAGCATTAATTAACGAGGAGTGACACCAGGTCGCTCGAAGGGATGACAACACTTAATTGAAAAGACGAATGCCGGAGGCGGCAGTAACATCAAACACCTTCTCCGAGTTTTAACCACGAGACACTTCGCGCTATAAAAGTAAACATTTAACCAAGCACAAGGAAGGAACCCCAAAGAGAAAATTCAAATAAAACCCCCAAAAGATTATAAAGGATAGGGAACCTCAACTATTTAAATTTAAAAGAATTAGCTCTCCTCAAAGGCAGTGTAAACGCTAAGGCCACACTTAAGAGGCCACCAAAATTGGTTACAAAAGGTCTTCTACATTTGCTCCTTTTCTTTAAAAGAAACACAAGGCTGCTTAACTTCTGCTGGACGTCCGGTATGGCACGTGTAGGATACACCAGGCAGGAACCCAAGCCAGGCGGTCGCAAGGCACGGCGAGCAAAATCAGGAGAGCAGACAGGCAGGCAGCCAACACATATCCTCCATCCTGAACCGGCAGACCGCGTACAACCAACTCCACATACACGTGGTTGCTTCCCACCTCGTACCTCGAGGCGTCTCACCAGGTAGCCCGAGCTACCGTCAACTGCCACTCGCCCCGCGAATGCGGAAAACAACAATTCAAGCAAAGATAAGAAACATCAAAGGATCTATAATGGCCTCCAAGAGACTGGCGCGCCAGTAACGAACGCCACGGCTCAGACAGAAACAGACGCAACGTCCAAAACCTTTCATGAGCATTACAGATACTCGAGAATGTTCTGTTGTTGTGTAGGAACTGTTGGTTTTAACAGATGTGCATCTATTGTGTCAAATCAAGATGTTTCAAAAGCAACAGCTGTTTCGGTAGTTCGCACGGAAGTGCAACACAGCCCGACACAGGCAGACACGTGATACTTGAGTCCGGGCAGTTTGCGGCTTGTGGCCGGCCGCCGGCTCGCGTGACGAGGCCCTGTTGGCAAACCGCAGGCAGCTGTTTTCGCCAGCCCAGTAAGTATACTCACAGACGACTCGACGCCGGCCGGTGCTAAAAATACCGGAGCGTCCGCGGCTCTCAGCACAGATTTCCTCTCAGTCGCCGATGCTCCTACATCAGAGGCCAAGTGTCCCAGGCGACTCGCGCTCGCCCCTTAACTGCGAGGATTTGCGAGTAAACGTGCCCGCTTTACACTGAGGTGACAAAACCTATGGGACACCTCTTGACATCGTGTCGGACCCCCTTTTACCCAGCGCAGTGCAACAAGTCAATGTGACATGGACTCAACAAGTTTTTGGAAGTTCCTTGTAGGGCTATTGAACCACGCTGCCTCTATAACGGTACATAATTGTGAAAGTGTTGCTGGTGAAGGATTTTGCGCACAACCTCACCTCTCGATTATGTCCCATACATGTTCGATAGGATTCATTTCGAACGACCTGGGTGGTCAAACCATTTGCCTGAACTGTCAAAAAAAAAAATGGTTCAAATGGATCTAAGCACTATGTGACTTAACATCTGAGGTCATCAGTCCCCTAGACTTAGAACTACCTACAACTAACTAACCTAAGGACATCACACACATCCATGCCCGAGGCAGGATTCGAACCTGCGACCGTAACAACAGCGAGGTTCCGGACTAAAGCGCCTAGAACCACTCGGCCACAGCGGTCGGCTCTGAACTGTCCAGAAAGTTCCCAAGCCAATCGCGAACATTAGCGGCCCAGTGACATAACGCATTTTCATTCATAAGAATTCAATCGTTTTGTCTGCAAATGCTCTCCAGCTAGCCGGACATAACAACTTCCAGTCAATGATCGATTCAGTTGGACCAAAGGACCCAGTCCATCCCGTGTAAACACAGCGCACACCATTATTAAGCCACCACTAGCTTGCACAGTGCCTTGTTGACAATTTGGATCCCACGGCTTCGTAGGTGTGCGCCACACTTGAACCCTTCCATCAGCTCTTACGAACTGAAATCTAAACTCATCGGACCAGTCCACGGTTTTCCAGTCGTCTGGAGTCCAACCGACATGGCCACGAGCCCGGGAGAGACGCTGCAGCCGATGTGCTGTTAGTAAAGACAATCGCTTTGCCGGAAGGAGTGGCCGAGCGGTTCTAGGCGCTACCGTCTGGAACCGCGCGACCGCTACGGTCGCAGGTTCGAGTCCTGCCTCGGGCATGGATGTGTGTGATGTCCTTAGGTTAGTCAGGTTTAAGTAGTTCTAAGTTCTAGGGGACTGATTACCACAGCAGGTCCATAGTGCTCAGAGCCATTTGAACCATTTTTGAACAATCGCTGTGGTCGTCTGGTGCCATAGCCCATTAAAGAAAAAATTTCGCCAGATTGTCCTAATGGATACGTTTGTCGTACGTTCCACACTGATTTCTACGGTTATTTAACGCAGTGTTGCTTGCGTTTCAGCACTGTCAGTTCTACGCAAACTCCGCTGCTCTCAGTCGTTAAGTGGAGGCCGTCGGCCACTGCGTTGTTCGTGGTGAGAGGTAATTCCTGAAATTTGATGTTCTCGGTACACCCTTGATATTGCGGATCTCAGATTACTGAATTCTCTAACGGTTTCCGAAATGACATGTCCCATGCATCTAGCTCTGACTACCAGCCCGAATTCAAAGTCTGTTGATTCCCGTCATGCGGCCACAACCAAGTCGGAAACGTTTTCACACGAATCACCTGAGTACAAATGACAGCTCCGCCAACGCACTGCCCTTTTATACATTGTGTACGCAATATTTCACATGTGAATAAATCGGAAAAGAAATGAGGACGGCAGGACTGAATCAGCATACAGAAAAGTCAAAACAACCCTCGGTGAAATTCAAAGCACGGGTAGTAACATTAAGAGTGCAACGGAAATTGCACTGTTAAATGCAGAGGAGATAGCGGATAGGTGGGGAGATTTGTCTGATGTGATAGAAGAACAGAAGTCGATTTAGGAGATGTAGGGTATGAAGTATTACAATCAGAATTTAAGAGAGCGGTATTCGCTTGGGCCGGCCGCGGTGGCCGAGCGGTTCTAGGCGCTTCAGCCTGGAACCGTGCGACCACTATGGTCGCAGGTTCGAATCCTGCCTCGGGCATGGATGTGTGTGATGTCCTTAGGTTAGTCAGATTTAAGTAGTTCTAAGTTCTAGGGGACTGATGACCTCAGAAGTCCCATAGTGATCAGAGCCTTTTTTTTTTTTAATTCGGTTGGAATGCTGTTCATGTATGACAGCACAACAGGTCGAATCACCAGACTGATGTACGGTTTTCCAGGCAGGGTACATGGAATAGCCACGAGACTGCTCCAGCCGTCACAAGAAATGGTACTCGAGACCGTAACTCCAGGTATAGGTTCAGCGTGTCTAGCATGCAAACAGACAGGTTTCAGGCTGTCAAATGGCCTTCTTCTAACCAACACACGGCCGTCACTGGCACTGATGCAGAATCAGCTTTTATGAGAAAAAACAATTGATCTCTGGGGTATCAATAGGTACGATGGCACGACGTAGGTGCGCTCTGCTAGGATTGGCCCTACGACAGACACCGACGACAGCGCACTCTAGCCGGAGCGGAATAGCTCTACGAGCTCCGCTCCAGATTCAGCCCATTTTATCAAGAGCTGACGGCTGGAACACTTCGCCTCAGCTTCGATTCAGACTGAGACTGTGTACTACTTACGATGGGGGTAAGGCTTCGCACCTCAGTGCAAAGTTATGTAACCATTTATTAACTTGTTTTTGCGTGTAGTAAACATCTATAATTTGACACGCAGTACCGACGAGCTTTACCTTTTCCTGCTCCTACTCACTTCCTACATTCGGCCTACCCTTCAGTTTACAGGAACAGACCCACGCGCCGCCTTCCAGGCGGGATACAAAACTCTCCATTCTACCCTCCAATAAGCTCTCACTTGACAACAAATGGCTGAGGTTTCCGATCAGTGGAATGGACGCTACAGGGCGTCTGTCTCGGAACTATCGAAGTAATCGTTTTGTAACAGTTATATGTATCATTGTAGTGCAACTGCTGCTCAAATTGCTGCTGCAGATCATGGACTGTGCGGCTGGTCCCGGCGGAAGTTCGAGTCCTCCTCGGGCATGGGTGTGTGTGTTCGTCCTTAGGATAATTTAGGTTAAGCTGTGTGTAAGCTTAGGGACTGATGACCTTAGCGGTTAAGTCCCATAAAATTTCACACACATTTGAACATTTGCTGCTCCAGATACAATATGATGTGCCAGAGCCATACGCCGAATATGATGCTCTTTCCTCTTGGTCGTGCCACTTGGCCGTCCAAAGCTCGGTCTTCTTGTGACTGTACATTCTACAACGGCTGCATTTCTGCCAAGTCTTTCTGTAACATCGCAAAAGAAACGTCCAGCTTCTCACAGCCCTATTACTCGACCTCGTTTAAACTCAGTGAGGTGATGATAATGACGTCTTTGTCATCTTAAAGGCATTCTTGACTAACATCAACCCACCATGACCAATCTCAAAGGTCTTGTCACTGATGATAAAATCTCGTAAGTCGTTAGACTGCGTCACATTGCTCTTTAAACTTCTCCACTGCTTGACGTTCCGCTCTCTCTGCTAGAAAGTCATTCAGTATTCCACTGGTGTCGCTGGATGGCCTAACACTGTCGAAAGACAGTGTCCCATTCACTTACAAGAAGTTTATTTTGCCACTGTTTTTCAGACAAGTCTTAAAATCTTACGGCTGCCACCGGACGCCTACATAGTTCGGCGTCCGCGTCAACTAAAGTATGGAGAGAAATGCTCGACACCTCAATGGATCTTAGTTCTTGGTTGGAGCAAATTGTTATTCTCACTAGCGCGAGTGTTGCCGCCATTTTCATGTTTGTGCGCCCGTTTCCTGTACTTGGTACCAGTCAATGACCGCGTAGCTCGTGATAGTGCAGCTTTGGGCAGTAACACAGATGCGAATATTTCGGTTGTGATTTCACAGTGATGCAATTGTTAGCTTCCTGCTAGGTTGGCTTGATAAAGCTAACAGGGGGAAGTTCGTAAGCCGCTGTTGTAAACATACTTTCGGCTGCTGTCCCCGCGTGGGCTTCAGTCATCTCAGTTCTCTTCGTTACTAACCATTTTATCTCTCTCTCTCTCTCTCTCTCTCTCTCTCTCTCTCTCTCCCCAAACAGGGGCTGGACGAGTTACTCACGCGCTCATTTATGGTTCAGTTACAGTTACTTGTTTTATTTACCGTGGCCTGCAGCGAGACATTTTCAACCCAGGTTTGATTACATTGTGGGTCGAGTAACCGTTTTTATATTGTACCAGGCTATCTCGCATTTCAGTTCTTCCAACAATATATTTAAATTCTTACCAAATCTGTCTGCCTTGTAATCTGTAGACATACCCTGCTGTCTCTCATAGATATACCTTGTAGCTATCAGAGCTATCAGAAACCCCTGGTAGACGAAACGGCGTCTGTGGAAAGACCTATGCGCGAAGCATACTACAGCTATCACCGTCATACCTTAGCAAAAGATCTGGCAGAGAATCCGAGAAAATTCTGGTCTTCTGAACAATCGCTAAACCGGTCTATGGCTTCCATCTGGTCACTCACTGACCAGTCTGGTGTGACAGCTGAAGATAGCAAAACGAAAGCCGAAGTTTTAACTTACGCGTTCTAAGAAATCGTTCACGCAGGAGAATTTACAAAAACACCGTCGTTTGACCATCACACAGAACCCCGTAAGGATTACATAGCATCCCTGGCGTGTAGAAACAACTGAAAGAGTTGAAAACAAATAAATCAGCAGGTCCGCATGGGATCACAATTCCGTTTTACATGGCTCCTTACTTCGCTTGCATTTATCGCAAATGTCTCTCGCCCAGCGCTAATCCCCAAACACCTGGGAAAAAGTAGAGATGACTCCTGTATACTAGAAGGGTAAAAGAACGTATCCACAAAATTACAGGCCAATATCCCTAACATCGGTTTGTTGTCGAATTGTAGAGCATATTCTGAGTTGGAACACAATAAATGTCTTAGACACCGAAAACCTTATGTCCAGGGATCATCCAATGCCGCTGAGCACTATGGGACTTAACATCTATGCTCATCAGTCCCCTAGAACTTAGAACTACTTAAACCTAACTAACCTAAGGACAGTACGCAACACCCAGTCATCACGAGGCAGAGAAAATTCCTGACCCCGCCGGGAATCGAACCCGGGAATCCGGGCGTGGGAAGCGAGAACGCTACCGCACGACCTATGGCTGTTGGTCATTAGGCAGATTCCATATGCCTAGATTTCCGGAAAGCATTCGACACCGTAACCCACTGTACACTCATAAAGAAGGTACGGGCCGCCCGGAGTGGCCGAGCGGTTCTAGGCACTTCAGTCTTGAGCCGCGCGACCACTACGGTCGCAGGTTCGAATCCTGCCTCGGGAATGGATGTGTGTGATGTTCTTAGGTTAGTTAGGTTTAAGTAGTTCCAAGTTCTAGGGGACTGATGACCTCAGATGTTAAGTCCCATAGCGCTCAGAGCCATTTGAACCATTTCAAAGTAGGTACGAGCTTACAGAATAGGTTAAGTAACAGAAGCCAGTATGTTGTCCTCGACGGCGAGTGTTCGTCAGAGATAAGAGTGTCGTCACGAGTGCCGCAGGGAACTGTGATAGGATCGCTATTAGTTCCTGTATGCGAGGGTTGGCACTTTAATAATGACAACTATTTATTTACAGCTGGTGCAAAATAGATACGTGTTTCGAAGTTTTACTGACCAAAGTAGTCACGAGCATTGTGTATAATGTTGCCAGCGATGTGGAAGTCGTAGGATACTCTTAGCAGTGCCAGTTGTGTTGACAGTTCGAGCGGCGCGGTCTATTGCCCGACGAATTTGCAGTAGTTCTGAAGCGATGCCGTGAAGTGTTTTCCTTCAGTTTAGAAACCGAGTTGAACTTACGAGGGCTTAAGTCAGGCGAATGCAGTAGGTGGTATAGCATTTAGCAGCCCCATGATTAAAAACAAATCAGTGGCAGCTTGCACTGTACGTGCTTGAGCACTGTCTTGAAAAATGATGGTCAGGTCCTGCAGAAAGTGCCATCACTTCAGTCCCTAAGCTGGTCGTAGGTTGTGTTCCAAAAAATGAACAGCATAGAGACAGAAGTGGTGACACTTTCTGCAGGACCTGGCCATCATTTTGTAGAACAATGCTCAAGCACGTACAGTGCAAGCTGTTACTGATTTGTTTGACTATGGGGCTGCTAAGTGCTATACCTCCTACTGCACTTCCTTGACTTAAGCCCTCGTAAGTTCAACTCTATTTCTAAACGGTAGGGAACACATCACGGCATTCGCTCCAGAACTGCTATAAATTCGTCGGGCAAAAGAAGACCGCGCCGTTCGAACTGTCGACACAAGTGGCACTGCTAAGAGTATCCTACGACTTCCACATCTCTGGCAACAGGCTATACACAATGCTGGCGACTATTTTGAAGGTCAGTAAGACTTTGAAACACGTATCTACTTTGTACGAGCTGTAAATAAATAGTTGCCACTACCTCTTACCTCGTACATAACTGATCTTACGGACAGAGTGTCGTACATAACTGATCTTATGGACAGAGTGGGAAGTATACTGCGGTTGTTTGCTAATGATGCTTTGGAGATTGTGGAAGGGAATGGGAATGATCGAATTCGGTTTTTTGGGCGAATTTTGGGAAACAGTGGTTCACCTGTAAAGGATACCGCATACAGGACGCTGGTGCGACCTACTCTTGAGAACTGCTCGTGTGTTTGGGATCTGTGCGAGGTGGGATTAAAAGATCACATGTGAAGTAATTTAGAGGCGGGCTGCTAGATTTTTCGCTGGTAGGTTCGAACAACGTGCAGGTTTTACGGAGATGCTTCTGGAACTCAAAAGGGGATTCCTGGTGGCAAAGTGACATTCTCTTCGAGGAACATTATTGAGAAAATTTAGAGAACCGGCATCTGAAGCTGACTGCAGAACGCCTATGCTGGCTCCGACATACAATGCCCGTAAAGACCACGCACCGTACGGTGATTTGCGGAGTATTTACCGGGTGATCAAAAAGTCAGTATAAATTCGAAAACTTAATAAACCACGGAATAATGTAGATAGAGAGGTAAAAATTGACACACATGCTTGGAATGACATGGGGTTTTATTAGAACCATCCCATATTGCTAGACGCTGAAAGATCTCTTGGGCGCCTCGTTTGG
The DNA here is from genome assembly GCF_021461385.2 of Schistocerca piceifrons. Taxonomy (NCBI): domain Eukaryota; kingdom Metazoa; phylum Arthropoda; class Insecta; order Orthoptera; family Acrididae; genus Schistocerca; species Schistocerca piceifrons. The sequence continues at coordinate 342,247,534 of NC_060143.1, read as the reverse complement.
TGATGATCGTGTGCTCAGCCGCCACTTTCGTGGTACTTGACCTCCCAGATCCCCAGACCTCAGTCCGTGCGATTATTGGCTTTGGGGTTATTTGAAGTCGCAAGTGTGTCGTGATCGGCCGACATCTCTAGGGATGCTGAAAAACAACATCCTACGCCAATACCTCACAGTAACTCCGGACATGCTTTACAGTGCTGTTCACAACATTATTCCTCGACTACAGCTATTATTGAGGAATGATGGTGGACATGTTGAGCATTTCCTGTAAAGAACATAATCTTTGCTTTGTCTTACTTTGTTACGCTAATTATTACTCTGCTGATCAGATGAAGCGCCATCTGTCGGACATTTTTTGAACTTTTGTATTTTTTTTTATTCTAATAAAACCCCATGTCATTCCAAGCATGTGTGTCAATTTGTATCTCTCTATCTACATTATTCCGTGATTTATTCAGTTTTCAAATTTATAGTGACTCTCTTATCATGCGGTATATGTAGACCAAGTGTTCCGGCTAATTCGGAATTAGAAGACAGTCTGCTTTAATAGTTCATCAATCTTATCGCCATGTTTGGCTAGCGAAAGTAACAGTATCTACAGCACATTGCGGGTCTAACGTAGGTAAAACTGTACTTCAGTTCGCTTGAGCATCGCGGCGCACGTGGACTGCATTTATTGCACCGAAACAAACGCGCGAAAAAATGAGAAAATTCGGAGAGCCGTTGCTTCCTACGTCAGTTAATTGTTACCTTTTTTTTGCGGGCGCTTCGCCGCACGCCTTGTGATTCTCCGCGCTTCAGTTTGCAGGAAGGCAGCCCCTAATAGAGGAGGCCTTCCCGTGGGACAACTCGGATGGCTATCGGCGTGTCCGCTATTAGGCCGTGTTGACAAGGGCAGCCGCTGCACTATCTCGGGCCGCACAGCTTATCTGGCGTTCCGCGCGAGCGCGCCGCGCGGCAACGCTGAGCGACGCGCCGCCCGCCAGATGGCGGCGTCGCGCGTCGCGCACTTCTCAGGGGTACAGCGCGCACTGCCAACAGGCCAGATTATTACGACGCTCCCAGCCCAGGGGCAGCCGCCAGCCGGGCGACCGCTTGAGCGGGTGTAAAATTGTGTAGTCTACCAATTTTAAAAATGAAAAGTGTGCAAGACTTAAGGACGTGTCAGTGGCCAGTAACATAGCTCCATGAAAACTGGACAACATATACGTTGACAGGGAAAAATATTGCAACACCAACGAATAATTAATGTTGCTGTTGTTGTTGTGGTCTTCATTCCTGAGACTGGTTTGATGCAGCCCTCCATGCTACTCTATCCTGTGCAATCTTCTTCATCTCCCAGTACTTACTGCAACCTACATCCTTCTGAATCTGCTTAGGGAATTCATCTCTTGGTCTCCCTCTACGATTTCTACACTCCACGCTGCCCTCCAATGCTAAATTTGTGATCCCTTGATGCCTCAGAACATGTCCTACCAACCGGTACCTTCTTCTTGTCAAGTTGTGCCACAAACTCCTCCCCAATTCTATTCAGTACCTCCTCATTAGTTATGTGATCTACCCGTCAAATCTTCAGCATTCTTCTGTAGCACCACATTTCGAAAGCTTCTATTCTCTTCTTGTCCAAACTATTTATCGTCCACGTTTCACTTCCATACACGGCTACACGCCATACCAATACTTTCAGAAACAACTTCCTGACACTTAAACCTATACTCGATGTTAACAAATTTCTCTTCTACAGAATCGCTTTCATCGCCATTGCCAATCTGCATTTCATATCCTCTCTACTTCGACCATCATCAGTTATTTTGCTCCCCAAATAGCAAAACTCATTTACTACTTTAAGTGTCTTATTTCCTAATCTAATTCCCTGAGCATCACCCGACTTAATTCGACTACATTCCATTATCCTCGTTTTGCTTTTGTTGATGTACATCTTGTATCCTCCTTTCAAGACACTGTCCATTCCGTTCAACTGCTCTTCCAAGTCCTTTGCTGTCTCTGACAGAATTACAATGTCATCGGCGAACCTCGAAGTTTTTATTTCTTCTCCATGGATTTTAATACCTACTCCGAATTTTTCTTTTGTTTCCTTCACTGCTTGCTCAACGTACACATTGAATAACATCGGGGAGAGGCTACATCCCTGTCTCACTCCCTTCCCAACCGCTGCTTCCCTTTCATGTCCCTCGACTCATAACTGCCGTCTCGTTTCTGTACAAATTGTAAATAGCCTTTCGCTCCCTGTATTTTACCCCTGCCACCTTCAGAATTTGAAAGAGACTATTCCAGTCAACATTGTCAAAAGCTTTCTCTAAGTCTACAAATGCTAGAAACGTAGGTTTGCCTTTCCTTTATCTATTTTCTAAGATAAGTCGTAGGGTCAGTATTGCCTCACGTGTTCAAACATTTCTACGGAATCCAAACTGATGTTCCCCGAGGTCGGCTTCTACCAGTTTTTCCATTCGTCTGTAAAGAATCAATGTAGAGGGAAGAATTTCAGCAATACTATGCTCTAGATAACAAGTGGATAATAAGGCAAGATCACAGTTCAGTGTAAGCGAGAGGTAAGCAATTGCAAATGTGAAATGCTAGAACATTAGTAACCGGTGTAACGGCGAGAATGCTGAATGCAGACGTGCATGCATTGCAATGAACAGGTGTCGGATGTCGGTTTGTAGGATGGAGTTCCATGCTGTTCGTGGATGACGCTGGAGCTATCGTCCGATGATGACCCACATTGGAAAAGATCTGGTGATTGAGCACGCCAAGGCAACATGTCGACATTCGTAGAGCATGTTGGGTTACTGCAGCGGTATGTGGGCGAGCGTTATCCTGTTGGAAAACAGTCTCTGGGATGATGTTCATGAATGGTAGCAAAACAGGTCGAATCACCAAATTAACAAGCAAATTTTGAATGAGGGTGCGTGAGATAATCACGACACTGCTCCTGCTGTCATACGAAATTGCACCCCAGACCATAACTGCAGGTGTAGGCCCAGTAGTACGCAGACAGGTTACTTGCTGGCCCTCATCTGGCCTCATTCTAACAAACACACTGCTATCACTGGCACCGAGGCAAAGACAGCTTTCATCAGAAAACACAACAGACCTCCACCCGGCCCTCCAATAAGCTCTCGCTTGATACCAATGAAGTCGCAAGTAGTGCTACTCTAGATCACCAGTGATCCAATATGAACGGACTAAATACAGCCAAAGCGATTATTAAGCCTTTGTTGGTAACATGTGAAAAATTGACGTTTACGGTAACATCCGTCTGGGAGACTAAGAAGACAAAATTTTTCGAAGAATGTCCACTCTAATGAATATCGTGGAAATGAAGCAATGACGTCCACACAGTAGCAAGTTCAACTCATGAATGAAGCATAGCTGAAATATCAGATCCAAGTAACAATGCACGTCTGTCAACGATACATTGAGAGCTTGTATACCCACCTAAGAGACGGATGTTACCAACTGAGGGTTAATACCCACGTTTCGCTAGTCCCGGCCCAAACCGTTTTCCTATGAGCCCCATGGATTCTCCCAGAGCTACCCTTGTAAACAGACAGACCACCTTGCACCTCAGCATGAGGTCTTCTTGGCCCAATCGAAAGTTCTGGAGCTGATGGATGAAATGCGTCGAATTCCGTATGTGGTGCTGGTATTTTCCCACAAATGGGCTGAACATCACTACCAGCTGCTTTGCTAATTCATACGTTGGTGTGACGATGTTGCTGCCAATTGGACAGCGTGGTATTCCTTCCTTGTGGACTTTAGGTAGGCTGCAGATTTTTTGCTTTGGTGGAGGAACCCAGGTAAGTGTACAGCACGTTTCACGTCGTATTTCCTCTGCAGCGTCTCACGGAAGTGCAAGAGCAACCTGTTCCACCGCGCTGATAAATGCATTTGTTGGTAGGACCGTCGGTGTCAGTGCAATATTTGGCATCTTTCCTAGTGTAGATAAGTTAGTGTCAATTATTTTTTGCGTACAAATGATTGCAGTTCACCGAGGTTCTTCTTGCGGTAATTTATCCGTAAGGCGTTCTTATTTAGCGGCTGGTCTGGAAGTGGCCTACTGCCATGCTTTGTTACCATAAGACCAGCTACTGCGTCTATCCACTACCACGAGTCAGGTGAGCGTGTTGACGTCAACTGCAGGTGGAGTGCCAAGACTACGCATGAGGTCAATGTTATTGAAACTAATTTCCTCTTGGGTGCAGCATCGACACCACGCTAAACAATCAATATAGTAATAGGTCTCCCTCTGGTACAGGTCTAAACTCAAACACTCCCATCAAATTCCACCAGTCAATGTCCTACTTGCCTGAAGGAACTGAATAACAGAAACACTCTGAGTCGAATATTAATATAATGGGCTCATTAGCGATTCCTTTCCTATGTATGACCAAAAGAGGTTATTGTTTACCGCAAGTTTTAAGCGTAATTTCGGTCACTTTACCTATGGTCCACAATAAAACAAACTAATGAACCAAAACATTAATGAATGGCGATGATGGTGTTAAGGGTTCGTGAGGCAATAACGGAGCGGAGCAGATGCGAATGGAGCATCATTGCAGCTGCTTTGGGCCGCAAGAGACTCTGATAAAGGGCAGTGCTTGGCAACAAGCATCCCGAAATGCGAAGCTGGTTGGCTGCCGTGAGCATCCATGGAAAATGATTGAAGGACAGTGAACCCACGAGAAGGCTACAGTATGTCAGATACCCTCATCGCATCGAGGTGTTTGTTTGTAATCCGTCGATCACCTCCAATGAGAGTGTCCACATGTCCCTACATTACAAGAGTTACAGCTGTGTGCGGCACGCGGAAGATCGGACAGGTTTGCGTGACCCTGTTCCGATGATGACAGAGTCCTCGCCCAAATACTCTCCGTGCATTTCATCACTGCCTGGTCTCCGCCGACTTCGTGCAAGCGCCTACGAATATCAGCGAAGCCCTGGTTTTCCGCCAAAAGAAACTGCTTGGAATCCACCTCCGTTACAGACGCCATTTTGAACGCTACGTACAGCGTCTACACTTATCGAAACTTCATGAAACTATAGGAACTGATGCGGGATATATTCCACGATGTCCCACGACAAATTCCGCAATTTTTTTTAACCGAAACTGGCCGAGAAAAAAATATATGTTGCGCTACTTGTTCAATGCACTTGGTATCTGGTACCACATACCTCCAGAAACCTACCAAGGACTTGCACCCAAAATAGCTACTGTACTGCGTTTCAAGGGTGCGTTAACACTTTGGTAAGTAGTTAGTCATAAAGTTCTGACTCATCAGCGTAGTTTGTGGAAATACAAGGAATAAAAATAGACTTTAATTACTTTCTTGCAGGCGGGCACGTATTCTTTGCACACGATGATAGTGTCACACTCGTGTGCAACAGATTACAGCTAAAAAAATTTCGATTAACACACAAACACACATTAATTTCCCAAGCAGAGTAACATAATAAAATCCGTCACCACACTAATTAGGTTCTCAAAGTGTGCCTGACAATTTCATCGCTTCAAGTTCCAGCGCCAATTTTTGAAGACTCCGCTTTCAGTAGTTATATGGTAATGAAGGGAAATTTACGGAACCTACAGAAATGAAGGACGGTACAAAATCAGTCAAATTAGCGCACCGTAAACTAGCGGTAAGCACGCCTACCCGACGCTCAACTCTTCTTCTACCCTGACGTAACTTCCAGCTAATTTTCAGAGCTGCCAGAGGTTTCCGGTTGCCTTCCACATTTACTCCTCAGAGCTGTAGCAGCTGCGTCCTTGGAGACCTTCAGCGCGAAACGAGGCTTCACTGTTGACGTCTACTTGATCCCCCTGCTCTTAATTGACGACGCAAATTCGCGGAAACTGCGCGGCGTGCGCATATTTTGAGAATGTGCCGCTGGCATACGAGACGCGAACGTCTTCTGGGAACGAGGAAGTCGAGCCGTGACTGCTCTGATGAGTTGGAGGCTCCTGTTTTGCTCATCACGTTGTCACCTCCTCCTTTGTGAGCTTTTTCCTAAAAAGAAATGTTGTCCTCGTGAAGCATTTGGGACGCAGTTTTCGAGATTGTGAGCTTAACGAACACTGGTTAGCCCCTACTAATCATTCGAGTGTACTTTCAAGATAAAGATACTTCTGAAATACACGTATTCACTTTACCAATTGCTGGCAGAATGTTCTGTGAATCGGTTCGTGTGGTTGGGGTTGGATTGTTTGGGGGAAGAGACCAGACAGCGAGGTCATCGGTCCCATCGGATTAGGGAAGGACGGGGAAGCAAGTCGGCAGTGCCCTTTCAAAGGAACCATCCTGGCATTTGCCTGAAGCGATTGAGGGAAATCACGGAACACCTAGAAGAGGATGGCCGGACGCGGGAATGAACCGTAGTCCTTCCGAATGCGAGTCCAGTGTGCTGACCACTGCGCCACCTCGCTCGGTGGTTCGTGTGGTGTGTGAGGGAGAGTGGCAGGACATTTGCCTGCGACTGAGCCTCCTCATTGACTTATGTAGTTCATTACTACTCCATAGAAAATTATTTACAAATGCTGTTTGTCTCTGTCGTATTGCAGATCCGAAGATAACAGCAAAGACTTGTTGAAACCGGTCATCAATTCAAAATAAATATTTAAGAGCGATCTTGGCTCTGAATTATTTCTTCTCTAGCAGTAAATGTTAGAGAAGAAACGGCCCTTGCACGTCAACGTTGAGAGGACACTGGTAAGTATCGAGTCAATTGTACATCTGAAGATATGCTACGTATCTATATGTATTCTCTAAGAAAATACACTACTGGCCATTAAAATTGCTACACCAATAAGAAATGCAGATGATAAACGGGTATTGATTGGACAAATATATTATACTAGAACTGACATGTGATTACATTTTCACGCAGTTTGGGTGCATAGATCCCGAGAAATCAATACCCATAACAACCACCTCTGGCCGTAATAACGGCCTTGATTCGCCTGGGCATTGAGTCAAACAGAGCTTGGATGGCGTGTACAGGTACAGCTGCCCATGCAGCTTCAACACGATGCCACAGATCATCAAGAGTAGTGACTGGCGTATTGTGACGAGCCAGCTGCTAGGCCACCATTGACCAGACGTTTTCAATTGGTGAGAGATCTGGAGAATGTGGTGGCCAGGGCAGCAGTCGAACATTTTCAAGGCCCGTACAGGACCCGCAACATGCGGTCGTGCATTATCCTGCTGAAATGTAGGGTTTCGCAGGGATCGAATGAAGGGTAGAGCCACGAGTCGTAACACATCTGAAATGTAGCGTCCACTGTTCAAAGTGCCGTCAGTGCAAACAAGAGGTGACCGAGACGTGTAACCAATGGCACCCCATACCATCACACCGGGTGATACGTCAGTATGGCGATGACGAATAAAGACTTCGAATGTGCGTGCACTTCGATGACGCCAAACTCGGATGCGACCATCATGATGCTGTAAACAGAACCTGGATTCATCTGAAAAAATGACGTTTTGCCATTCGTGCACCCAGGTTCGTCGTTGAGTATACCATCGCAGGCGCTCATGTCTGTGATGCAGCGTCAATGGTAATCGCAGCCATGGTCTCCGAGCTGACAGTCCATGCTGCTGCAAACGTCGTCGATCTGTTCGTGCAGATGGTTGTTGTCGTGCAAACGTCCCCATCTGTTGACTCAGGAATCGAGACATGGCTGCACGATCCGTTACAGCCATGCGGATAAGATGCCTGTCATCTCGACTGCTAGTGATACGAGGCCGTTGGGATCCAGCACGACGTCCCGTATTACCCTCCTGAACCCACCGATTCCATATTCTGCCAACAGTCATTGGATCTCGACCAATGCGACCAGCAACGTCGCGATACGATTAACCGCAATAGCGATAGGCTACAATCCGACCTTTATCAAAGTCGGAAACGTGATGGTACGCGTTTCTCCTCCTTACACGAGGCATCACAACAACATTTCACCAGGCAACGCCGGTCAACTGCTGTTTGTGTATGAGAAATCGGTTGGAAACTTTCCTAATGTCAGCACGTTGTAGGTGTCGCCACTGGCGCCAACCTTGTGTGAATGCTGTGAAAAGCTAATCATTTGCACATCACAGCATCTTCTTCCAGTCGGTTAAATTTCGCGTCTGTAGCACGTCGTCTTCTTGGTGTATCAATTTTAACGGCCAGTAGCGTAAGATCAATATTTCAGAACTTAGACAATTAGGTGATGAAGACGATTGAATAGAAAAGAGAGGGGGGGGGGATATAAATCGGCCTTCTTATTTCAGTGATACCATTCCCAAATTATCCTTACGCAGGTTAAGGAAATCACTTCCCAAATGTGAATCTACAAGGCTCGGTCAGAACGCTCCGTATAACCATTCTCGTTGCTTATAAATAGTACATAAAAAGTACACGTAATTATTAAATAGTAAGTTAGTAAGTTGTTTAATAGTGCAGTAAATTCTGATTTAGACTTTTTGTGGCAATAAAAACGCGTCCAAGATTACAGGCCGCCTCTCGCAGAAGAGTTAAGGAACGCGCCCAGGAAATGAGGCGTGTTTCGGAGTATACCGAAGCTGCGTGATCCGCTAGTTTATTTTCCGCGGCCTTAATAATAGAGGTGGCTCGCGGTTGTACGGGCAGGCGGGCGCACGCAAGGCGGCTGTCTGCCCATAGCCGCTCCCGCCGCCACAGCACGAATTGTTATGACCGCAACGTAAGGCAGCTACGTATTCTCCTTCATAAACAGGCGCACTGTTTTCTGGCGAAGAAATAAATAAATTAAGACACTGTCCATTATTTCTCTTGGTAAAACACAGGAAACGAAAGCTTATCTACAACCAGTACAGAAACCAGACAGATTATAACCCGAATGTTAATCAATCTGTACATAGTCCGAGGAAAAAAAGAAACCAAAAACGATTTGAAGCTCAGGAAATTTGAGGAACCTGCCTTTTAATTTATTTATTTACTTATTTATTGGCCCCTTGGCTATTCCTCAAGGCTGCATTCCTGCCAAGGATTATGTGAACATTTTGGCTGACGAGGTGCATCTCGGGGCACAACATTTGTTTCCCAATGCTGACGCTATGTTCAAAGAGATAGGGCCCCTGTTCAAACAGCTCACACCGTCCACGACTAATGTTTTGAGCACGATGAGAAATTTTCCCATCTCCACGGGCCACTATAGTCATCAGATGTCAATATTGTTGAGCCTTTGTTGTCTACTATGGAGAGAAGGGTGCCTGATCGCTATCCACCTCCAATCATTGTTATCTATCTTGGAGGAACAATGGCATAAGATTCCCTTGAAAACCGTACAGGACCTGTATTTATCTATTACGAGACGACTAGAACCTGTTTTGAATACCAACGATTTCCTAAACTTTGTTAGACATGGCAATGCGTTGTGGCTTTAGTTTTCCCAAATTATTGTCCAACCTCCGTATCTGTCATGGAAGTTCAGTCAGAGAAGCTGCCCGCCAGCTTAGAGCCACCGGGAAAGCTCTGGAGCTAAATTTCCCACCCAGTTCTGCCCCTTTTTCAGTAGCCATCAGTCTTTTACTGGTTTGATGCAGTCCGATACGAATTTCGCTCCTGTGCCAACATCTTCATCTCAGAGTAGCACTTGCAATCTACGTCCACATTTAATTGCTGGATGTATCCCAATCGCTGTATCCTCTGCAGTTTTTAACCTCTACAAAATTTATCATCAATTTTTCCGACAGTACTATACAAGCGCAGTAAATAAATCTTGTTACTTGCCATCCTTCCTCCTGCAGCAGTTTTAACGGCTAGCAGCGCAGTAATGATTCTAAAACTAACAGTTCAAATGATATTTTATACGCTGGACAGGATTGGGGATGTCAGACGCAAACAGTGAAGGATGATTTGTTATTATCCTAGACGGGAGATTGTGAACAGAACAAACCACTTTCGCAGTACTGAACACAAAATTGTACACTAGTAGAATTTAGCTAAGCGAGGTTTTTTTTTGTTTTTTTTTTTTTTTTTAATTCTGTTAATCGCTGAATTAATATGTCGTTTACGCATCAAAATAAATATTCCTTTCAATTACTATTTTGCAAGTTATAGAGAAAAGCGCCTTATCTGAAAAGAACTGTATCTGCATCCGCGAGAATTTTTGTGACGTAACTGACTCTGGCTGTGGATCATTACTTCTGTACACAAATGATACTTAGTTTGCCAAGCATCCCAACTTTCCATTGCTGTATATTTGAGCTGTGAGTCTATGCTCCATGACGATGTTATACCGAGATATAACTGGACATTACTGCAGATTCTACGAAACAGAATTTCATTACCACTAGCGAAATCCCTGAGACAGCCAATGATGCTACCCACAGAACCATAGACGAATAAATACTGCACTTACCTGGGGCACACCAGGTATTATTCCAATGTACATGGATGATTCTTCATCCAGGATAAAGCACTTTTTTCTGGCTTTGGGAAATTGTTGATCAGTTGTAAACCTGGCTATAATCCTATTGGAAGGAATTTTGTTTGGAAGACGTCGAAGTGTTGGGTAATCAAAAGCTTTTCGGAAGCCTAAAAACACAGAACCAACAGGATTTTTAGGTTAATTCGAGTTATAACTCCTCAAACTTTTTTTTTTCTCAGGACTCGAAACAGAAAGATGTGGTTTGTTTTATTTTAAAATACGCCTACACCCGTTGTGAATGTGTGACAGATGGCAGCACTGTACGGAAAATGGAACTCTAGCTACAGCAGCGATACTGAGGACAGATTTTGATACTTAAAATGCCGACTTTCTCGTTACAAGATCAGCGTGAAATCATTCGTTTTCTCCATGTGCTTAGTGTGACACACGTTCTGAAATTCATCACCAGTTGAGTGAGACATGTGCTGATCACGTCAAGGATGTCTTTAATGTGCATTCGTGGATGCGACGATTCAAAGAAGGCGGATCATATCAAAACGATCCAAGACAATCACGGCCCCGAACAACCGGGATTGTTGGCATGATCGAGAAAGTGGAAAAAATTGTTGTCGAGGATCACCGGATGAATGTGGAATACATCGTTTCAGAAGTTGGGATTTCCTTGAGATGTTTGCACACAGTCCTGCATTAACACCTCAAAATGCAAAAAGTGTCCTTCAGGTGGCTGCCACAAACGCTGTCGGACGACCACAAGACTGCGCGCGTGGCATATTGCCAGGTAATATTGACAGCTCAAAAATGTTCAAATGTGTGTGAAATCTTATGGTACTTAACTGCTAAGGTCATCAGTCCCTAAGCTTACACACTACTTAACCTAAATTATCCTAAGGACGAACACACACACCCATGCCCGAGGGAGGACTCGAACCTCCGCCGGGACCAGCCGCACAGTCCATGACTGCAGTATTGACAGCTGATGACGGCACATATGGCACTTTCCTTTCATAGATAATGACAACGTGTGAGACATGGATGCTGTTTTTCAATCCTGAAACGAAGCTCCAGACTGCTCTATGGAAGCACGTAAACTCACCATCACCAAAAATATTTGGGGTAAGACAAGTGCATTGGACATGTTCTGCGATGGTGATGGCGTAACCCTTGCTCAGTGCACTCCAAAGAGCACTTTGGTGACAGGCGCTTCTTTCCCAGATAATCTGAAGAACAAGCTCCTAACAGTATTATGTGAGAGACTGTCGGAAAAGGCTGCACGTGTGCCCTTTCATCAAGACAACGCACTAGCGCATCAGGCCAACGTGAAGATGCAGTTCGTTCGTGAGAACCAGTCAGAAGTGATTTCTCACGCTCCCTACTCAACTGACCTAGCTCCCAGCGACTTCTGGCGGTTTTCAACGATGGAAGACACTCTGCGTGGTCGCACATTCACTACCCGTGCCGCTATTGCATTAGCTGTTTCCCAGTGGTCAAACCAGACCCCTAAAGAAGCGTTCGCAGCGGCCGTGGAATAATTGCCTCGAATTTGTGAAAAATGTGTGCCATTGCAAGGAGATTACGCCGACAAGTGACACAAGTTTCACAGACTACGGGTGATTAGTTTGTGAGAAAGAAAATCGGAAGTCGTCTAACTTGAATACACTTCCTACATACAGGGTGGGGCAAATAAAGGTGGCCCGCACGATGGATACGAGTGGACGTGAATGTATGCATGTAACCACATCGCATGACGCGCAGCCACGGGTTCTCTCGCCACGTGATGCACACCGGTTCAGAGTGTAGTGCGGGCTGTGCCAGTGTGAGTGTAGCAGAGCAAAGGGACGATGGTATTCACAGTGGAGCGGCCGGTGCTCGTTGTGGAAAGTTACGTGAGAACGAAGTCATGGAAACGGTGTGGTCAATTGTTTGCTGAGAAGTTTAATGGTCTCAAAGTACCAGCAAACAGCGACATGCAACGCTTGGGCCGAAACTGTCGTCAGACAGGGTTTGTTCTGAACAAGTCAAGAAACGTGATTCTTCAGTTTGACCTTGTTTCACTATTCACCAGGGCGCCTCTTCAAGAGTCAGCTATGCTTATTGCACAGAAATTTGAAGAGAAGACGAACGACCTTTTCAGCCACATTCTAACCTCCACGTATTTTCTCTTTAATGGAGAATACTGTGGAGAAAGAGAAGGAGTCGCAATAGGAAGCCCACTCTCGCCTGTGGTCGCGAATTTCTATATGGAGTACTTCGAGGAGGAAGCTTTGGCGTCATCCAAATGGCAACCTACTTGTTTTCTCCGTTATGTGGATAACATGCTCATGATCTGGCCCCATGGAAGGAACAAGCTCCTAGACTTCCTTACACACCTGAACTCCATACATATGAACATCAAATTCACTATGGAAGGAAGATTACCATTCCTGGACGTCATTGTGAAAGGAAGAGCGGATGGCACCCTGGACCACGGGGTGTACAGGAAGAAAACGTACACTGACCTGTATTTGCATGCTGCCACCACCCTTCGCAGAGGAATGGGGAACTAAAACCACTGTTGCACAGGGCGCGCACCATCTGACTCAAAATAGTTCAAATGGCTCTGAGCACTATGGGACTTAACTTCTGAGGTCATCAGTCCCCTACAACTCAGAAATACGTAAACCTAACTAACCTAAGGACATCACACACATCCATGAGCGAGGCAGGATTCGAACCTGCGACCGTAGCGGTCGCGCGGTTCCCGACTGTAGCGCATAGAACCGCTCGGCCACTCCGGCCGGCTCTCTGACGCAGAGAGTCTGCCCCAAAAGCTGGACCACCTCTAAACTGTATTACAGAAAAATGGGTACTCGGAATGGCAGATCAGACGCGCTCTCTTCCCTACCTCTACAGTACAGCGTGTGGAGACGGAAGAAGTCACGGAGGAACAGATACGCACTGCCTATATACCGTATACTGGCGCACTATCGGGGAAATTAGGACGAATATTGAGGAAACACCGAGTAGGAACTTCTTTTGCTCACCCAATAAAACACGAGCATTATTGAGAAGTGTCAAAGACGATCTCGGTTTGCGGAAGGCCGGCATATACCAGATTCCGTGTCACTGCGTGAAGACTTATATTGGACAGACAGTGCACACCATCGAAGATCGTTGCTGAGAACATCAGAGGCACACTCGACTAAGGTACCCCAACAAGTCGGCTGTCACAGAGCATTGGTTGTCCGAAAATAACGAAATGGACTACCAACATACCAGGGTCTTGGCCCAGACTTCTAAATACTGGGACAGCGTCGTTAGAGAGGCTATCGAAATTCGTACCAGGAATGGACTCATCAATTGAGATTGCAGCTATAACCTCAGCAAGGTATGGGAACCAGCATTAAAAAGACGCTCAGCAAAGAAAACGAATTGGCGACCAGGGTGGACGAGGAATTACCCTAACGCCACCACATACGTCGACGCCAGCATCTCAGCGACCGCTGACGCGCGGCCGAAGGCGCGGACCTCAGCGAGAACGCCACGCAGGTGGCGAGGATTTAAGACGGCCGCCTGCCCTCAGGAGCTCAGTTCGCCAGCGTACTTGACGATGGCGACATATCTGATCGCCGAAATATTGTGCCCGTTGGACGCTATGGGCCGGCAGTACGCCAGTGGACTGTTCAAGCAAGTCAAGAAACATTCCGAAAAGTGACCGCACACTAGAAAATGTTGCTGCAGTTCGCCAGAAAAATGCTTGAGTCCTACCGACCCCTGTCGCCAGAGACCGGTACATCACATCGATCATGTATCCTAGAACTCTGTTCTCCGGACTTTTTTTTTTTTTTGTCCCACCCCGTACAAGGTGTTTGCTTCAACTTGAGACAGCTAAACATCTCGATAATACAAATAGGAAAAAAATGTTCTTGGTGAAAAGTTAGTATTAGTAAAGGGTACATCCGTCTGTGCTACAACTGCTCACCTGCTAACCACCCTCCCGTGTGGGCGGGATCAAGTTTTTATTTTTTGACGGGAACCCCTCATTTTGTTGCATGTTCGGATTCTTCCCCAAAAAATGTGTACGGGTCACTCAGACCATTGTCTCTCATTAGTAGTAGATAGCGCTGTAATCTATTAATGTCAGCTGTACCACTTTTGGAATTAAGAAGCTACGCATCTGATTCTACATTTCATTTACAATGTTAATGTAAACTTTTGTGTTCTAGTGGTTGATACTGTTGTTTAAACGTTACTTGAGTGTTGCAAAATTGATTGTACAATACAAATAATATCGCTATACATTGATATTTCTGGCAAAAAAGCATCTTGTGAGGTAATGTAGTTTTCTGTTTCCTATGGGGTTGATTGTGGTGAGTTCCCAAACCATCGGAATGCTTGATTTCGGTGGCCGCCTTCGAACCTCGCCATCAGGGTTACCGATTACGGTGTGCGTTGTCATACGACCGCCTTAAATCTTGCACTGGCCGCTACTCGGCTACCGTGGCACCTGCCATGATGGATACACATCAAAATGAAGCGCCCTAGAAGTGGGAGACAAGGGTACTCATCGAAACAAGGCACCTCGGTGAACACAAAACTATTACAAACAGAATTAGAATTATATATTAATACCTTCAGCTGCTGACGGGCGTTGATATATATCAACGGGTATTATCTCTCTTAAAAAATAATGTAACTATTTATTTAGAGGAAACACTCTCCTAGTAAATTTGTTTGTCCTTTGATTTATCATGATCTGTTACTGATTTTTAGTGAAGTTAGTTTTTACGTTTAGCTTACAAAAGAGATACAATAAGCAAAATAATGAATTTCGTAGGTTGCCAGTTACGTATTATATCTGGTTTTATCGAGCACCAGGCTCCCTACAAATTACTGTAAATGCAATAGCGTAGTATTACTCAGCTCCAGTTCACTGATCTGAAATTATTACTATCACAAAAATAGACAAGTTTTAATAAAATTATTTCACTGGATTCCTTCAATTAATCTCACTGAACATTTTTACATAATTTCTTCCGCTCCGTCTATCAGACATTGTGCTGTGAAAAAATATTTTTAAATGTACCGCGTAATGGCGGCTAATTGTTAAGTCAGAGATCACTGTTACGCGTTCCGCAGCAGCTGGAAACATGCTAAATAATTTTCATTAAACATTCTTTTCATAAGATAAATGTGGGGTAAGTTCTTGAAATAGCACACGATCACTTAATACTAATATATTCTTACTAGGACACAGTTTACACCATTAAATATTTGAGATTACGTTACGACAGAAACAAATGCTAGCGCAGCACAATAGCTTGCGTACCTTATTCCAGCTAACACCAGAACGAATAGAACAAAACAGACTAGACAGAAGAATGAGAATTGCATTGTGTTTTATATTCTTACAAAGATAATACTACTTCTTTTAACTACTTACACATTATAATCTCATACAATAAAAATGTCTTTTCTGCATCTATCGATCTATATTGTATATTTTTACCGTTAGTGTTATTACCTTTCGCAGATAAATCAATGTTTGCAGTTCGTTTTGATTCACATACAGTCATTTTTATGTATGTTTCACCTCGATAATGGTGAATATTGCAAAAGGGACACTACACGGGGACAGAGCAAAATGTGTGCCCCGACCGGGACTCGAACCAGGTATCTCCTGCTTACATCACAGACGCTCATGACATCCCTCATGAACGTCACATGACATCCGTTAAAGTGCGTTTGGTGATCCTTCCACTCAATTTTTTATGACAGAGGCCAACCAGCTCTCTGACCGAAGGATGGTAGATTAAAATTACTGTGGCTTCACTCCCCGCATTACTACAGAATAAAATAGTTTCCATAAATGTTTCCCTTTATGGCCTATCTTAGGTCCGCCATATTTAACACTGCTTCGTCTCCTTGGTCACAAACGGCTTCTACTGTGTTTCCCTATGACATAGGTTCTTTTCTGTCTCACTCACACGCTACAGAGCTTAGGCCTCAATAGACATTAGATGCCTGTGAGTTTCTCCATCTCGTGGTGAATCTGCGCTCTTTGTTTTAGTATCATTGCCACAGATGCTACTACAACGCCGCGCCAACACAAGTTTGGCAGCCAGTCGTCTGCCGAGCACATCGCACTCTAACCGGCTGTGCAGCTCAACGGAACTGGAGGGTTCTCGTTAACTTCTTAGCTAGATTTCAACCTAGGCAAACGCACTTTCATAATGGGCCCTCAGCCAGTTCTGCAACGTTTGCATTGATTCTCTGAGGAGGGCCCATCAGGCTTAGCCCCTGAAAATATGTTGTATTTGTTCATGGTATTCCATGTTACGAGATTGTCAGTTCATAGCCGCAGGTGCAGTCCTACAAACTACTGAAGATAAGTAATTTCATTGTACTATGTGTTTCTTGAATAATAATCCTTCTCTCCAACAGTGTGCCGTACCGCATTTTATTGCAACCTGAACTCCTTCAGGTCCTATCAACCCGGCCTCCTACTTAATTGCATTTTGTAACGAGCTGAAAACACCCACTCGTTTTGTGACTCTAAACAGTGAGACACAATATTTGTAGCACGCGGTCCTGGGTGACAGGTATCGTTTCACAATTTCTGAAGGCTGACCATATATTTAAATGAGTGCGAAATGCTGGTTAACTCACAAGGTTTTCCTCTTGTGGTGGTGGCAGGATGATGTGTTTATGTCCAGAGTTGGTGACAGTGACGGTCTTAGTAGTGGAATGACTTCTTGTCCCCCTGCGTTAAGTGACCTGGTAACTGGGTCGCTGAAGTCTCCTACTGTACTGTGCGCATGCGCTCCCGGACAGGGGGAGTGGCTGCTGCCACGACCGCGTCGCTGTGAGCATGGCTGGCCATCGCGCTTGACAGCGCAAAGCTCTGGCGGATGAACTTTTCAGCGCCGCATAAAGGCGACCAAAATACGGACGTGCGCGAACTCTCGGGGGGAAAAAAAGCTACCAAGTAGGCAGCGTGTGGACCTCACGTGCCGCGTGGGCGAGGACAGACTTAAAACAGATATCGTGATGGATGCAAAAACGTTCCAGTAACCAAGCCTCCGCAAATAAGCCGTTTGCGAGGTAACTACAAGCCGACACTGGTTTCAGCATGGGGTTTTGTCATAGGTATTAAATGTATTTTCTGTGTAAGCGTTTCTACAAAGTTCTCATATAATTGGACTTAAATTTCACCCATGGCTCTTCGTTTGGAAACATGGTAGATCCACGATGGGTCACCAGAACAATTTGTTGCTGATGTAAGATGATATTTAATGCGCCAGTATTGTACAAGATAGGGTTGGGAAAACTGACCAGCTAAAACAGTTTAGGCGCTACAGTCTGGAACCGCGCGAGCGCTACGTCAGCAGGTTCGAATCCTGCCTCGGGCATGGATGTGTGTGACGTCCTTAGGTTAGCTAGGTTTAAGTAGTTCTAAGTTCTAGGGGACTGATGACCTCAGAAGTTAAGTCCCATAGTGCTCAGAGCCATTTGAATCATTTGATAGTTTAGTTTTGAATAACCGGTGTTTTTCAATATTTGTTTGGTCCTAATAAATTTCCTATATTTTTACTGGTAACCGGGTAAAGCAACCGGTGTATCAGTTTGTCATAACAAAGGTCCTAATTTTTTTAATAAGATATTTTTAAAACGAGTAATACTTATTCATAAGGATTAGGAAATGAGACGATTAAAGTAGTAAATGAGTTTTGCTATTTGGGGAGCGAAGTAACTGCTGATGGTCGAAGTAGAGAGGATATAAAATGTAGACTGGCAATGGTAAGGAAAGCATTTCTGAAGAAGAGAAATTTGTTAACATCGAGTACACGTTTGTCAGGAAGTCTTTGCTGAAAGTGTTTGTTTGGTGTGTATGTATGGAAGTGAAACGTGGACAACAGTTTAGACAAAACGAGAATAGAAGCTTTCGAAAGGTGGTGCTACAGAAGAATGCTGAAGATTAGATAGGTAGATCTCTTAAGTAATGAGGAGGTATTGAATAGAATTGGGGAGAAGAGAAATTTGTGGCACAACTTGACTAGAAGAAGAGATCGGTTGGTAGGACATATTCTGAGGCATCAAGGGATCACCAGTTTAGTGTTGGAGGGCAGCGCGGAGGGTAAAAATCGAAAATGGAGACCAAGAGATGAGTACACTAAACAGATTCAGAAGGATGTAGGTTGCAGTAGGTACTGGGAGATGAAGACAACAACAACAACAACAACAAGATTTCCATTGATTCGAAATATCGGGTTATTATAGCAATTGGGAAAGCGATGATCCCTATTTTAATAAGAAATCCGACTGTTACAAACGAGCTACAAACGCATAACATCGTTTCTGAGACAACCATGTACCCGTTAGTGTGTGCGTCGTCAGTTAGACGCTACGCTCATCCGTGCTGTGTGGTGTGTGGAATACCTCGTCTATACGGCAGTTTCTCGATAGGAATTAAGAAAAATAGAAATAAAAATGTATCAGTGGTATTGCAGAATGACACCATCCCTAGTCTGGACGTATTGAATTGCGCTGATTCCTTACCATAAATATTTGATATTTTAATGTCCTTCGACGAGGCCAGAAAGGAGTTTATAGAAGCGAGTACATTACAGGCAGTCTTGGTTTTCGTCTGGCGATCATTCTCGAAAATGTATTAAGAAAGCACAATTGTAAACACATTGCAGCCAAAGTCTCACCTCATATTCTTCTAAGCAGCCTTGAAGACAGACGTGCAAAAGTATTACAGAAGTCTCTGCTAAACAGCTCTATACTGTCAGGTCCACAGTTTAAAAAATCGTGAACCTCATTACCAGCAAAGCCGTTATAAATTTGACTGATGAGCTAAATAACTGTTCGGACGAAATCGGTAAAGTTTCACCTACAGAAACGGTTACTTCGGTTAGCTAAGAGTGATCTAGTGGAGCTGAAAGTTTATTTCCGAATGAAATTGAGTTTTCCTTACAGCACTCTTTACTACCGAGAAGCAATGATTGATCGTTTCTGTTTTGGAGAAAGAAGCAACAAAACGACTATTCACGTTGGTGAGTAGAATATATGAGACTGACGATATACCACTAAACTTTCGGAAAAACATCATGCAGACAATTCTGAGGATAGCAAGAGCCGACAAATGCGAGTATAATCGCACAGCAGCTTAACAGCTCATGTATCCGAGTTGCTCACAAGAATAACATACAGTAGAATGGGAAGGAAAGTGGGGTATAGATTAGATGAGATCAGTTTGGCTTGACGAATAGTAAAGACACTAGGGAGGCAGTTCAAACGTTGCAGTTGATAATGAAAGCAGGATTGAAGAAAAATCAAGGCACGTTCACAGGGTTTGTTGATCTGCAAAAAGTGCTCGCAAATGTCAAATGGTGATGATGATGGTGTTTGGTTTGTCGGGCGCTCAACTGCGTGGTCATCAGAGCCCAGACAAAGTCACAGTTTCTACACAATCCAAGTTCTTTCACAGTCCATTGCCACAAATGAGTGCCAAATGATGCAAGATGCTCGAAAATCTCAGAAAAATAGGGGTAAGATGTAGGGAGAGACGGGTAATATAGGGAATTATATACAAGAGCGAAGAGGGAACAATGAAAGTGGGAGACCAAAACGAAGTGCTCGGATTAAAAAAGGTGTCAGATTGGACTGTAGTCATTCGCCCCTACTGTTCAGTGTATACAACGACGAACGAATGACGGAAACAAAAGAAAGGCTCAAGAATGAAATTAAAATTCAGGGTAAAAGAATACCAGTGATAAGACTCGCTGATGACATTGCTGTCCTCAGTGTACGTGAACAAGAATTACTGGATCTGCTGAATAGAATGAACAGTCTAATGAGCACAAAAATGGTTCAAATGGCTCTGAGCACTATGGGACTTAACATCTGTGGTCATCAGCCCCCTAGAACTTAGAACAACTTAAACCGAACTAACCTAACTACATCACAAACATCCATGCCCGAGGCAGGATTCGAACCTGCGACCGTAGCAGTCGCGCGGTTCCGGACTGAGCGCCTAGAACCGCTCGGCCACCCCGGCCGGCCTAATGAGTGCAGAATATGGACTGATAGTAAGTCGAAGAGAGACGAAAGTAATGAAAACTAGCAGAAATGAGAACAGCGAAAAACATAACATTAGGATTGAGGGTCAAGAAGTAGATGAAGTTAAGGAATTCTGCTGCCTAGGCAGCAAAATAACCCATGATGGACGGAGCAAGGAGGGCATCAGAATCAGACTAGCACTGACAAAGAGGGCATTCCTGGCCAAGAGAAGTCTACTATCAAATATAGCTGTTAATTTGAGGAAGACATTTCTGACGATGTACGTTTGGAGCACAGAATTATATGGTAGTGAAACATGGACTGTGGAAAAACCAGAAAGGAAGGGGATCTAAGCATTTAGATGTGGTGCTACAGAATAATGTTGAAAGTTAGGTGAGCTGATAAGGTAAGTAACGGGGAGATTCTGCACCGAATCAGCTAGAAAAATGACCGATGGAAAATACGGACGAGAAGAAGAGAAGTAGGGACAGAATGGTAGGACAGCTGTTAAGACATCTTTTAACATCTTCCTTGGTACTAGAGGGTAAAATCTGTAGAGGAAGGCGTGAACGGAATGCATCCAGCAAATAGCTGAGGACGTAAGTTGCAAGTGCTACTATGAGATGAAAATGTTGAGCTAGGAGAGGAATTCGTGGCGGGCCGCCTCAACCAGCCAGAAGACTGAAGACCAAATTAGTGTAATGGATTTGTCGTATGATAATGATGACAGAAGATAGATAGTGAAATTAGGTGTGGGCAAATAGCGTATTCCTCTCGAATAGCACCAAGTGAACCTCCGAGCTTGACGAATCCGTCTGACGAACGGATGACCGTAAATAGTGTCACATGACACGCTGCGTTGGTGTTTGGAATTTAATCCACGATGCTGGCGCAGAGGCTGGTGATCAGAAACTCCGCGCCATCACCTCTACTCCCCTTGCCGGCCAAATACTGGGACTCAAAATTTTTCTCCACCAGAATTCGTACCGGCTTATCTGCAACTCGAGCGCCTCAGCACAGACGTGTGTTAGCGATGGCAGGAACCCATAGAAACATGTAAGTGTCTTGCCGCTCAGTACTAAAGAAACGTTAGGAGACAATTTCTGTTCACTCATATTTTCTAGTTTTTATTAAAAAAGACTGCCGCATTTAGCAATGTATCGCTTTTGGCCAAGCCTTCGATCTCCTTCCGTAAAGAAGGGATGAATTCGTATCTGTATCGATCGAGAATTCCTCCCCACGAACTTAAAGCTGCACGATGTACGATCTGAAAACATTGCTCAGCTCGTAATGCTGCCACCAGGAGCTCGTGTGCTCGCAGAAATTGTTAGAAGGGGTTTGCCGCCCGTTGTCCCTCGCCTGACGCGCCAACATCTGCCCGTTCGACGAAGCAGAAAACGGAACTTAGCGGGAGGGGCAACGCTTCGCCAATCAGCGGATATCGAATTCCAATACCAACGTGCAAAACCAAAACCTTCTCTGCTAGGCGCCTTCATTAGCGTAGGAGCACTTGTTTCAGAGCTCGCACTCACCGCGACATTCGATGTGCAGTTGCCTCAGACTCGTTTTTGATAGCCCCAAGATATACACCGAAAAAATTTCATAGGTTTCTCAGGGATACTTTCTTAGTATTTTAATATAAGACACCCACGGTATCCAGCGACTCGTTGCAAAGTAAGAATGTAATCATTCCAATAACAGCCAAACAGTTGCAGGATAAAGACTTGCCGGCCGGAGTGGCCGTGCGGTTCTAGGCGCTACAGTCTGGAACCGGGCGACAGCTACGGTCGCAGGTTCGGATCCTGCCTCGGGCATGGATGTGTGTGATGTCCTTAGGTTAGTTACGTTTAATTAGTTCTAAGTTCTAGGTGACTGATGACCTCAGAAGTTAACCGCATAGCGCTCGGGGCCATTTGATAAAGGCTTATTAAAATCCATGACCACGGTTTCGGTATATCTAAATATACCTTCATCAGAAGTAAAATACACTAAAATCACATCCTGCAGTGTAGATACATAAAACAATCGCGCCAAAGGCGTCGTCTGTAGTTAAAACATCATTTACCATGAAGAATTTCGACAGTTGCTGTTTCAGCCATGTTTAAAATCTTGAAATGTAATCATTATTAATTCAGTTAAACCTTTGGTGCATCAGTCAGACAAATTTTGCTTTTGTGTGATTATATAATTCCCAAGTGTGGGTGTATATGTGTGTGTGTTCTCATGATTTTTAGGTAATTGGTATTATTTCATTTTTGTTGATTTTTGTAGCTTCACCACTCTGAACCAGATTTGTCTCAACTCATAAACGTTTTATTACGGGCACTAAACACATGGTTATCGTGCACGCAAACTAAAATATCATCATCATCATCATCATCATCATCATCATCATCACCACCACCTCGACGATAAATAGTGTCTCAGTGAATATGGGTCTGCTTCATTGTGATGGTTAGCAGCACAGTGAGGGCACAGTCGATCTGCAGATACGTTACAAGTGCCCGTCTGTGTATCTTGTACAAGTTTACTTTGGATGTTGTAGTGCAAGTACATTAGTGATTTAAAGTGTTGTTGTTGTACAATGCTTGCTCTCGAGTATTCCGTAACTTATAACCTGTGATAATCAGTTGACTGAAATCTACTCCCCCCCCCCCCCCCCGCCACCCCGTCCCCGTCCGCACCAATACATTAACCTCTTGGTACTGATGCGCTAACAGTCGCATCCAACACACAGTATATTGCATTATGAACATCAGCAGAGACTAGTAAAACAACAATCTACTGGGTTCCCGAAACGAAACACGGAAAGTTAAGCCAGGATGAGACTGTTTTTATTGTGACTGGCATAGCCACTTACAACATATTTTCGCAGAAGCGCTATTTATGCCTTACACCACCAATATTTGCACTACAGCGGCTAGGCTACGAATTGTTTCTGGTGAGGGGAAACCAAACGTGTTTTATTGTTACCAGATCGTGATTGCCGCGGAAGGAAGAATGTCTGTACAGCCAATCATGGACCGATATTTCCTTCCAGGCTACTGTAGTTCTTAATGTAATTTTATATTAACTTCAGCTTTGAAGAAATAATTAATCTTTCAGGTGACTGTTCTTACCTATACACAAACCGATCAAAAATACAGTACTGGCCATTAATATTGCTACACCAAGAAGAAATGCAGCTGATAAACGCGTATTCATTGGAGAAATGTATTATACTAGAACTGACATGTGATTACATTTTCACGCAATTTGGGTGCATAGATCCTGAAAAATCAGTACCCAGAACAACCACCTCTGGCCGTAATAACGACCTTGATACGCCTGGGCCTTGAGTCAAACAGAGCTTGGATGGCGTGTACAGGTACAGCTGCCCATGCAGCTTCAACACGATACCACAGTTCATCAAGAATAGTGACTGGCGTATTGTGACGAGCCAGTTGCCCGGCCACCATTGACCAGACGTTTACAATTGGTGAGAGATCTGGAGAATGTGCTGGCCAGGACAGGAATCGAACATTTTCTGCATATAAAAAGGCCCGTACAGGACCTGCAACATGCGGTCGTGCATTATCCTGCTGAAATGTAGGGTTGCGCAGGGATCGGATGAAAGGTAGAGCCACGAGTCGTAACACATCTGAAATGTAACGTCCACTGTTCAAAGTGCCGTAAATGCGAACAAGAGGTGACCGAGACGTGTAACCAATGGCACCCCATCCCATCCCATCATGCCAGTATGGCGTTGACGAATGCACGCTTCCAATGTGCGTTCACCGCGATGTCACCAAACACGGATGCGATCATCATGATGCTATAAACAGAACCTGGATTCATCCGAAAAAATGACGTTTTGCCATTCGTGCACCCACTTTCGTGATTGTACGCATTTCTCCTCCATACACGAGGCATCACAACAACGTTTCACCAGGCAACGCCGGTCAACTGCTGTTTGTGTATGTGAAATCGGTTGGAAACTTTCCTCATGTCAGCACGGTGTAGGTGTCGCCACCGGCGCCAACCTTGTGTGAATGCTCTGAAAAGCTAATCATTTGCATATCACAGCA
Organism: Schistocerca piceifrons; assembly: GCF_021461385.2. Taxonomy (NCBI): domain Eukaryota; kingdom Metazoa; phylum Arthropoda; class Insecta; order Orthoptera; family Acrididae; genus Schistocerca; species Schistocerca piceifrons. Next base: position 342,223,000 of record NC_060143.1, on the reverse strand, counting down.
TCTTCTTCCAGTCGGTTAAATTTCACTTCTGTAGCACGTCATCTTCGTGGTGTAGCAATTTTAATGGCCAGTAGTGTATGTGGAAACATATTACTGAACAGTAACGTAGCAAATGTTCACTCTTTGCCTTTGTGGTGGCTTAAACTCTGCTGGGACACTTTCAGTGAGATTTCTGAACGTCTGTGGAGGAACGACAGCCTATGGTTCCTCAAGAGCCGAAAATAATCAGAGAAGGTAGTGCTTTTGGACGCTGGGTTGGGTCTGGAACAAAGACACGTTCAAACTCACCACAGTGCTGTTCCATTGGGTTGAAGAGTGCACTCTGGGCAAACCAGTCCATGTCAGGAATTTCATTATCCACAAAGCATTGCCTCATAGATGCTGCCTTGTGACAAGGTGCATTGTCATGCTGATACAAAAATCATCGTCTCCCAATGTTCCTTTACTGTGTGTACTGGACAACGCCGTGAAATCTGTTCATATCCTTTTGCATTTAGCGTTTTCTTAAGTGCAGTAAGAGGACCACATCTTAACTACGAAAAACACTTCCACTCTGTAATATCATCTCCTTCGTTGAACTACGCATTAAGACATGTAACCCGGAATCTTCCGTCCGATTATCACAGGGTAAGATTGAAACTGTGTACCGGACAGAACTCGAGCCTGGAATCTTTGCGTTTCGCGGGCAAGTCTCTACCAACTGTGCTACCAAAGGGCGATTCATGGCCCGACCTCGTAGCTTAACTCCAGCCAGTATCTCATCTCCTACTTTGCACACCGTTTTAATCAGCCAGCAAGTTTCATATCAACGCACACTCCGCTGCACAGTGAAAGTTCATTGTGTATACTGTGACTCATCACTCTCAATCGCACGTTTCCAATCATCCACTGTCCAATGGCGTCGCTCGTCACTCTTTACACCACCTCGACTGTTGTTAGCACTGACTGCAGAAATGTGTGGCTCATGAGGAGCTGCCTGACCACTGCAACGCCATTCTCTATAATTGCCTACACTCAGCCATCGTGACTGCTGGAAATTGTGGTAGCACTGTGAAACTGACAAGTGATACCTTTCGCTAATTTCATCGTTATTTTTATAACCATCCTCTGCAATGCTCGACCGTCCCTTTTCGTCAGTACATGTGGTTTGCCTGGTCCTGGGTTAGTTGCGTTATAAATATCAAAAAGGCCGTCAGCTCTAAGTTCATCTCCACTTCATTTCGTTGGCTACCCGTTTCGGAAGTATAATACGCCATAGTGACGCTCTGATCAACAAATGTACACCAGTATTAACAACAACAATTACATAGAATAAGGAAGGATATTACCTGTACCTTCATGAATCATTTTTGTCACTTGATAATCTTCTCATATTTTCGGGCCACAGTCATGTATAATATTTCAATAATATTTCCGCCATTTGACTGTACAAACTTCTTTATTTTACACAGTGTGATCAAAAGTATCCGGTGACCCCCAAAATCATAAGTGTTTCATATAAGGTGCGTTGTGCTGCCACCTACTGCCAGGTACTCCATATCTGCGACCTCAGTTGTCATTAGACATCGTGAGAGAATAAACTCCGAGGGGAGCTAGTCATTGTTCGCTGGGAGGTGGTAATATCAGTTGCTCATAAGAGATTCTCCTCGACCGTTTAGTTACTGTTGGAATTTGCGTAATTTTTCAGCCTAGCTGATACCCAAACGTTTTTCTGTTATAACTTTATTACTTCGTGTGACAAATTTCATTTTAGTATCGTGAGTTAGAATACCTTCAAATTAGGTGATTTCTTAGGCATTGTTTGATTCCATTACTCATTTGGACACGTGGAAGTATAAAAGAATGGGTAACGCTTCAGTTCAATCAGCTTCTCATTTTTCTAACCCCGAGTGCATGTGCATTGTATGATACAACTTTCATTTAGCCAATGATTTTTCAATCCATTTTATACCGCACCTTCCAGTGTCCGTACTTGCTTTTTCCTTTACCACCACGTGTTAGTGTTCACGTTTTAAGAACCTTCAGCTCTCACGTCTTGTTACTTTTGCGTCAAGTTCAGTGCAGTTCTAATACGTTTATTCTGAAAATCGTGTTGGTTAGGTACTTGCTCTGTTCGCTGTCACCACGTGCTCGTGTTCGTCTCAAAGAGCCTTAGCTGCTGTAGCTTTCGTAATCTCCATCTTACACGGTGCAATCAAATTAAACGTGTTTTTTAGTTCTTGTTTTGATCTTCATTTGTGTATTTCAACGGTAACTTTACGTATTTATTTCGCGTGTTAAAATCAACGGAGCAGCATCTCTTTGCTAACCACGTTTGGTCATGGTGGAGGGCCTTTGTTGTTTTCATGAATTGCTTGTGGGTGTTAAGTGCATGTATGGTTAACCCAGTCTTTGATTACTCCCGTTCCATAAACCACAAATTTCACAGCGGACTTAGAACCGAGGTTTAATCAAAAATGGAGCTTAATATATATCACGCATCAACAATCATCACGTTTCATTAGGATCATAAGTATTTTTAGTTGAGTTATCAACTCAATAAGTTTTCATATTTATATTCAGGCGTTTCATAACTGAAATTGAGCCCACGCCGTACGCACCCATGATCCAGGCCGCGTCCTGCAGCCTGAAGTGTACAAATTCGCATAAAAGCCTCCCTACCCTTATCTCTTCCGCAGTCATCACAGCAGCTCAAACTGCCGTAATGGACCCAAGAGTACATACGTACTGA